>NW_023494788.1:17173503-17773503 GCF_904425465.1 Colossoma macropomum
AGGTGAGCGAAGGGGCGGGAGTCATTAACACACGGCCTGCCATCCTGCCATCACCGCGGTGAGGACTGGGGCGGTGCATGTATGTGTGCGTGTGTGTGTGTGTGTCTCAAACAGATCGAGTGATTGAGCAAATAAGGAGAGAAAAATGCAAAAGAATAGAATTTCACAATTTCTTCTTGCTGTGGTAACCCGGTCACTAGCAATACACGGCTAGCTGCTGTGTGGAGATCTTTCAGTCTAAATGTCATTTATGAGTCATGTCCTACGTTACACTTTCAGCTCATGTTGAACTCTGTGGCCTGGCCGTTTTCTCTGAACATATTCAAAAGATCAATTCAGTGAAAAATAAGAGTTACACACTGGAGCTACAAGGCTAATGTAGCTAACAGTCCTACCAATTAGCACTGTGTAAACTGCATGCTTAAATCATCCCACACTTCTGTCAAACCATGTTGAGATGTTAAGTAATCTCAGACTTCTTTACACAAAGTAATCTCAAACAGACTTGCTTATGACATAGTGTTATCTGTAAAATTGGTTGGAAGTACAGAGAAATTTCAGGCTGCTATTACTGTTCTTAGCTAAGCATAACATTTTGTCATTTTATAGATCCTATGTGATGTGTGGTATCATAAACAACTCTGAGATTGCTTAACAAAGCAACATGGTTTGATGCAAGGGTGTGATGAATTAGATGTGCAGTTAGCACAAAGCTACATAGTGAGGTTCAAGTTTCAATTATGTGTGAGCTACATTAGCCTCATACTTAAAGAAGCAAACTTCATACACCAAACAAGCCTTGCAGTGCAAAAACACTAATGCCCCGATCTGAAAATTACTTACAGTGATTAAAAAAATTACAATGTAATTTGCTTGTTTACTTGGTGTTGTTATGTCTCATATTGTTGATGTTCTCAAATCTTAACCTAAATGTTTACATTGGATCACATATTTGGATTGCAATAATTATACTTCATATTTAACCTTCCAACATGTCACCAGCCCAGGCTCGGAATCAGGGGATCATTTAGGGGGGTCAATGCCCCACCAGTCAGTAATCATGCTCCATTAAACTCACTGTTTTGTACGTGTGTCTTTAGTAGCAAGCAATCAATCAAAAATCAAAGTGAAACTAAATTTTGTTCATACCGCTGCACTGCTTCCCATGCATAGCCAATATAAAGCGCTATATTGATTAACATAGGAGGCTTTTCATGCATCACTTTGTATTGTCTGCATTTTAAGGTTGTGCTGCATATTGCGGGAAGATAAATTAGCAGACGGATTTCCTAAATGGGTCGACATTTGGACCTATTTTTTGCGGCTCTCCTGTTGATTCTGTCCTGAATGTGTGGCTCCTTTGGATAGATATAAATTCTCGTCCCATATTTTCCTTTTTTTTTTTTTGCAACTATACGTAAGAAAATCTCGCCCTACCTGGCACCTCCAGGGTTTTCAGATGCCCCACTAATGATTTTGTTCTAGATTCCTGAGAACCCTTGCTGTGCAACATACATGATTATATCACGTTGAAAGTTGAAAACAGTTACCGTCGATAAGCCGCATTATGAATTAGAGGGAGACACACTATATGGACAAAAGTATTGGGACCCCTGCACATTACACCTACAGGAGCTTTCATGACATCCCATTCTAAATCCATAGGGAGTTGCCCCCCGCCCTTTGCAGCTATAACAGCTTCCACTCTTCTGGATAGTCTTTCTACAAGATTTTGGAGTGTGTCTGTGGGAATTTTTGCCCATTCATCAAGAAGAGCATTTGTGAGGTCAGACACTGATATTGGATGGCCATGCTTTTATAGACCTTGCTTTGTGCACTGGGGCGCAGTCATGCTGGAACAGAAAAGGGCCTTCTTCAAACTGTCCCCACAAAGCTGAAAGCATACAATTGTCTAAAATGTCCTGGTATGCTGGAGCATTATCCCTCCTCCACCAGCTGCTCAGCCATGGAAAGCCATGTCATGACGCTCCCAGCGCACAGTTTTTGTACTGATGTTAATGCCAGAGGAGGTTTGGTACTCTTGTACCCCAGCTCTGTAACTTTACGTGGTCTGACACTTCGTGGCTGAGTTGCTGTGGTTGCTAAACACTTCCACTTTTCAATAATTCCACTTACAGTTGATCGTGGAATATCTAGGAGGAAAAAAAAAATCACAAACTGACTTGTTGGAATGGTGTCATCCTATTACAGTACCATGCTCAAATTCAGTGAGCTCTCCAGAGCGGCCCATTCTTTTCCAACGTTTGTAAAGGCAGACTGCATGGCTAGGTCCTTGATTTTATACACCTGTGGCAAGAGGACTGAATGAAACACCTGAATTCACACACCTGAGGTGTGTCCCAATACTTTTGTCCAAATAGTGTATATAGACGTCAGAGCTGTCTGTGTTGTGTTAATGGAAGCTAACTGGTGAGGTATCTTTCTGTGAGTCATGGGTGTACAATTATATCAGTATCTATATGAAGGGACCCAGTAACAAATTTAGGGGGCCCGGTTACCACAGGACTCCCCGCACAATGGGCCCCAGTGCAATTATCCTGCCGCCCCCAGTACTTACGCCACTGATGCCTTGACTCATTGTTAATAGTTTAAATTAGATTTTTCGCCCAACAATTCTTTTTATATGCTGAAGGAATTTAGCAGTGAATGAGTTGGAGAAGCTGAGCGCCGTCATCTCTGAAACTCTTCCTCTGCACGCCGGCCCGTAGATGACTCACAAACCGAAATTGTCTTTATAGATGCCAAGAGAAAAAGAAAAGGCAAGAAAAGTAGAGAGTAGAAGAGAAAAGTGAGTGCAACACAGATGCACAGCAAGGGCCCACATTGCGGTGTGCGTTGCACTGTAATTCGCCCCCTCTCTGTTTCCTGTGGTGGCTTCTTTTGGCCATTTAGTGAAGTGTCTGTATTTTTCAAATCTCTCTCTTTGTACTAAAGTTGCTTGGCAGCGGTTGAAAGGGAGCCAGGGCTCGGGAGATGGAGCTGCTGTGAATGACTGGAGCTACCTGAGCCTACACTAAACCCGGGGAGTGAGGGAGGGAGGGAAGGAGGAATGAAACGGCGCTCCCCGGGAAAGAATGGGAAGAAAGAGACACTGTCTGCTTTTTTGTCTGTCGCTTGCTGCACCACCGAATGGCATCAGCTCTTTAAAATAATGTTGTGTGGTTTCCTAAAGTTTCTGGCTGTGGGAGAAGTCATTTTTTTTACTTGTTAACTTTTAACCACGGCTTTGGGGATTGAAATTTTTCTCTCTTTGTTTCTCTGTCTGTGTTTTTCTCTGTCTGGCTCATCGGTCTCTGTCTTTCTCTCTCACTCACTCTGGTTTATTTGGGTACTTGTGTGTGTGTGTGTGTGTGTCTCTCTCCCCTTCACTCCCTCCTACTGTTCCTCTGATTTTACCTTAGGATTTGCCACCCTTCCCAATGGCTTCAGCAGTAGGCACAAAAAAACACAACTGAGTGCTATGGCATTTTGTTAAAGTGCCAATTACCGGCTATTTCCCAACGTCTGCGCACGGAAAATAATACAGAGCAGAGAGTCATAATTGTCGCTCTTTGCAAAGTCAAATTTGCAAGGATTTTGAGCGGCGTTACGATTACATGTGTTAGAAATGCCTCTGGACTGTAACTCCGAGCCAGATCTGCACTTGCACATCCCTGGACTGACAGTCAGTGTATCAGCATCAGTCAACATAAATCAGTCACACAGGCCTTTACATGGCTGTTCGTTTGTCATCTGGTTTCTGTTGGAATTTGATGGACATCCTTTAGGACACACACTGCATTTGTTCTGCCTTTCTACCTTACCCTCTTCCTCCTTGCATGTGAATGAAATATTTTTATACATGGCACATAATCTGCATTTTTTTCAGACCACACCTTGAACATATGGTTGTAGTCAGTAGCATAAACTAGGATCTGACCCAGTGCAAAGTATAATAGGCCCCAAATGAAAAATTGTTTACTCAATATTGCCATGTCTTAATCAATGAGGCACGGGTTTAAAATTGCATAAACAGCAATATAAGAGACAACTATATGACAGCCAGTGTGGTTGCTCTGCCTGCTGCACTGGTTGTTAAATCAGTATAGATTGAGTATAGATAATGAGTATAGAAGAGCACACCGACCAAATATTCTTCAAGAAATAGCAACATTGTAATGTTTGTAGCTGTTTTTAGAATGTCCAGAAAAAGAAGTGAGAAACCAAACAAACCAGACTAAATAGAGAGATTGCATTCTAGACCAGGACTGCTCAAAGTGTGGCCTGCAAGCCAAAGTTGGCCCATGAGGCACACCAGAAAGTTACCCTTGCCTTCATGCTGTCATCCAGTGAGAGAATAGACTTATTTTTATACTATACATGACATGTTAAATTCTTATTTTCTTTTTTTTGAATTTCAAGTTTCAATAATAAAATATAGTGCAAAGTTAGAAAATACATTTTTGAAACTTACCTTTTTTCTTTAATTTTGTTTTATCTTGTTGGCCTTTGGCTCTCCACATTGCACCTCAGCACCCCAGGACAAAAACTTTGGGCACCACTGTTCTATAATCTCTCAACAAGTATGGCACACCAACCAAACATTTCACATTTCTGTTTTTCATGTTTGCTGTTTTGGTAGCTGTACTCTGGAAGTGATGAGACTGACAGACTGTACTGAGGTGTAGGGAAATGCAAAGAAGTTGCAAAAACTTTGTCACAGAAAACATAAAGTAGAGATGGAAACAGAAAGCACAGATGGGAAGATGGAAGTTTATACAGAGTTCCTGGCACACTTTTTCTCCCAATCCTTTTTCAGAACTCCGTGTGTAATCTGGCTCTTTTTGCTGTCCTTTTTATAGTGGAACGTAGCATACTGACTCTTTCCTTTGTTTTTTCTTCTCCCCAGCTATGAACCTGTTGGGGCTGAACTGGCAGCTGAAGCCTGTGGATGGTCCAATGCTGAACCACGGTCTGGGCACTGGCCTGCCTGGCAGTACAGAAGAGGCAGCAGTGCCCCCTGGAGGCAGAGGTAAGCTGTGCAGCTTCTGAAGCTGGAAACTCCAAACACGGTCTGTGCATCTGCTGATCTTTACTCACAAAACAAAGCTTTTTATGTGTATTAATAAAGTAGTGCAGAGACATAAAAGAGCGCAGAATGAACAGACTGGACTATGAAGACTTTCAAAGGTTCTGACATGGTGCTGACTTACCCTGCCTTCATCTGACAAGCTGACAAAACTGCTCATATGTACAACTTGGAACTGCAAGATGCCATTATATGGTGTGAACATTTCATGACCTGGGGACCGATATCCTCTTTACATTGATGTGTATTAAATTGAAGAATATTTGTTAGGTTTTGCTACAACAGAGATGAAATTCCACTCCAGCTAGTGAGGAGCCCCACACGGTTTCATCTGCTCTGTGATTAAAGTGAGAAATATTTTTCTGTGGATATTTAATTCTTTCAGCTCCAGCTCCAGCAGGCTGAGTGAGAAGAACAGCACTGTGTAATATTGTATTATTGCAGTATACTGTGGACACAGCACACATGTAATAATCCTGCTCTATTAATACCACTTCACAATCTCTTATATGTATTTTTAGAACCTCTGAACAAACTCCATACAAATTCAGTGTGCTAACCAGCGGTGGGTAGACTTTGACATTCAAATACGCATAATGTAACTTAAAAATAATAATTACACTAGAAGTAATAATCAAGTGGAAGTAAAGCTTGTCATCTCAATAATTACTTGAGTAAGTCAGTATATGGTGAAAGACTACCCAAAATTAAAGACAACAAACAAATCATAACAATATAAGTGACCAATGAGCCATAACAAGCAATATACTGTACCAACTAACACATCCATACAAATATCAGCATTGGAAGAGCTAATGTATTTCTGCCTTACTGCAGATGAAATAGAGCACAGGACAGAAACAAACAAGCTCATGCACCTTGGTTGTATGTTCTGTTGCACACACGACTGTTTTGTGTGCAACAAAATTTCCATGATATTTTTAAGATTTAAAATATCCTGGAAAGAATGCAGAAAGACGTACAAGTACACTTCATTCCAAATATCTTACAGTAATATCATATCTCAAGTACAGTGTATTTGAAAAGTTGCAAAGTTGCTAAGGTAAACATGTAATGTATTGTACAGCACTTATGTATTGTATTGTATTGTATTGTATTGTATTGCACTGTTCTGTGTTTAACTCTGTCCCTTTTTCACTAGGTGTCAATGACCTTCTGATTCTAGCAGTATCTAAGTTTAGGACTGTCTTTCTCTCTAACCTATTGGTAGCTAGCAAAGATTCTTCCTCTGGATAGACAAAGCACTTTTTGTAAGTCGCTCTGGATAAGAGCGTCTGCTAAATGATGTAAATGTAAATGTAAATGTAAATGTAATGTTACTGCCACTGATATTAGCATGCAAGTCATCATTTAGAGAAGAAACAGTTATAAACCGCAGTAGGATTTAATGATCACACATATTTGCAGTAACAACTTTCAAAAGCGGTAAAAAGTTTAAGTGATTTCATTAATCAGTCAATGCTAAAAAGCATGTAAGCTAAAGACCGTACAGAGTGCAGCTGCTGCAGACTACGTTTGAGTGTTTCACTGTTAATCTGCTGTGCTCAAACTGTTTAAGCATGTCTGCACTGACCAGCGCAGGAGAGCAAAGTGAACAAATTTTCACTGTTTCTCATTTTCATTACCCTTCAGATTGTTTAAGTATTTGATTTTGGACCCTCGTTTTAGACTATTTAGTTATTTTTCTTTTTCGTTCAAAACCTAAAGTGCCACTTTTGACCATTTTCAGTGGCAGAAATTTGTGTGCATCCTTATTTACTACCCATGTCTGGTGCTAAGACACGCACAAGCACACACACACACACACACTAGCTCACTCACACTGCACTTTTCAGTTGCCTCTCTAGTTTGTCACTACTCTTTCTCTCTCACTCTCTCTGCTGTTCGCTATATCTGCCTCCCAGTCGCCTTCTCACTCACACACCCTTGCAGCCGGCAGCTGTCGTTGGCCACGACACATTTCCCCCCAACCCGAAGGACAACTCAATCAGTTCTCTCTGAAACTACAGCACAGACCAGCCACCTGTCCACACAGTGCAACTCAACATCTCTCTCTCTCTCTCTCTCTCACCCCCCACCCTTTTCTCCCTCTCACCCCCCACCCTTTTCTCCCTCTCTACCTTTCTCTCTCCCTCTATGAACAGAAAGCGCTACAGTTTATACACTGCATGAAGAGCGAGTGTCTAATGAGTTCGAAGTGTTCTCCTCTTGAAGTGTGAGCTGGAAAAAGCTCTCCATGTGAAGAGCTTGTAATCTTCACCTTTTGCCATGATGACATCATCTGTACTCACACTTAAACATACGCACTTTATACATGTGCATTATATGCGTATAAAGCTCTGAGCACTCAGTTCTGCTGGTTAATCTGTAGTACAATGCAGTATAGCTGTGCTAATCTTACATATGTGTCTCTATGCTCTGCTTAATCTGCTGTTTGTTGCCTTGTTCTGTACTTTCTATGTGTCCATATGGTTCTGTATTATGTCTATGCTTGGGTTAATCTTTGCTGTGCATTCTCTGCTATGCTAGGTGCTATGTGTCTTTGTTGTGCCTTCTTTATGGTGCTTTTCTAACTGCTTAAGTTCTAATTAATGTATTCTACATGACATGACTTCTATTATCCTGTATATCTGGCCCATCTTCTGCTTGTGCTCAGGTTAATCTTTGCTGTGTAACTAAGTGCTATGTGCTCTGTGTCTCTATGCTACTTGCCTGTAAGCTGTAACTAATCTAAGCTGTATGTCTCTATTCTCTGGTACGTCTATGGTTCTGTATGTGTTATAGTTCTTTTATGCTGTTTGATTGTGCTCTAACTAATGAACGCTTTCCAGGGAGATAGTTTCTATTGTTTCAGGAGCAGAGCCACCCAGCTTTCCCTGAGGAGCATCATTTTCTCCTCTCCATCGCTCCGTTTCTCGGCCCTGCTCTGTGCTCCTGTGTGTTAATGAGCAGGGGGGCTATGCTCCTCTTCTGCGACGGCCACTTCCTCCTGATTGTGTTTTCATTGTTCTTCATTTCCTCACCATTTTTCATGGCTTTCCTCTGTC
The DNA here is from genome assembly GCF_904425465.1 of Colossoma macropomum. NCBI lineage: Eukaryota > Metazoa > Chordata > Actinopteri > Characiformes > Serrasalmidae > Colossoma > Colossoma macropomum. The sequence goes on from NW_023494788.1 coordinate 17,181,661, forward strand.
AGGGCAGCGGTCTCCAGCGTCGAGCTGACCTGATTACAGGAGGACCGTGGGTTGTGTGCGTGTGTGTGTGTTTGTGTGAACACGTGTGTGTCTCCGCCACACAAAAAGCAAAAAAAGAGAGAAAGAGGTGTCCGTACGCTGCATCCACTTACACCCAGCTGTCGCCAGCAGCAACAAAAAGAGTGATAGAGGGAAAGAGAGAGATAGAGAGAGAAGGGGTAAAGAAAAAAAAAACGAGTGAGAGAGTTTTCCATTAAATCAGAAGTGGATAACAGCACGTGTGATTAGGAGGGTAAACAGGGCCTGTGTTCTGTTGACATGCGCTACAGGCTACAGGCTGGAGAATACACACGCTCTCGCAGTGCTGGTGCTCTTTTTAAAGCTTTTAGGAGACTCAGGAGTAAGGAGAAGACAGAGAGAGACAGAGAGAAAGATAGCTGCCACAGTGAGTTATTGACATGGTTTTTCCCTGCTTTTCCCAGCTGGGACTGCTAGCGGAGGCTCAGTTCCCTATGGGTACATCAATGAGTCAAGCACTGCTACATTTCTTGTGCGTTCTTTGCTTATTCCTCTGTTCCTCTCTGAGCTGTGTGTTATATGACCACACAGATATTCTATCAAAGAAGCCTGCAGACCTTGTCACAGTAGCTGTTAAATCATACAAGTCAAGAGTATTGTTGCTTTTCTATACAACTTTGTAAATACATATTTACATAGTTACACAATTAGTTACTTTTACATTCAGTTTACCCTCTGTATCGACAGTCTGCACCCCTGGCTTTTTTCTGTTTGTTTTGATGTCACAAAATGACAAAAAAAGGAAAGTCAGGAGGTTCTGCAAAACAAGACACAATAAAGATTAAGATTAATAAGTGCTTTTCACAGTAATATAACTAAAATATTGGAAAGATAGAAACACTACACCCTAAATGAAAATCACAGCATAATTATAAACAGGAGAAAATGAATAATTTCTCATTACTTCTAGCCATTTACGAGCCTCAACAAATGTTTTATTCTAGATTTAAAGAGGAATTCAATTTTTTTAACTCCACATAGTTCATTCATTATGATATAAACAAAGTTGTTCAGAGATTGCAATGTCTACAAGACAGATATAACCATTTTTACCAGCAGTGGACCTACACATGTCTTCTGAGTTTTTATAGGTAATGTTGATGATGGTAAAACAGTGTTAAATCTGAAAACAAAAAGTTTTCTTGAGGTACTTTTTTTCTATATGACTTCATTCATGTACCTCACTGTCATGTCTGTATTAAAAAATTACATTTTATACCAGAACCTTTTCTCAGAACTATCACAATACAATGTTTCAGGCTTTAGGGTCATATTCGTATCCATTTCACGTAATAAAAGTCTGCATGGTAACTTTTTGAGACTTTAAAATTCTTCAGACGTCTGATTCCTTTCACCACCACTGTGAACAATTCTGATCCAGCAAGTTTCTTTCGAACGGTGCATTTCACATCAAATGAATGACTTTACTTACTTCTTAACCATTTAATCTTGCAGAGATTTTTTAAAAATCATTGGAATTTGCCTTAATGAGCTATATAAGAAAATCTTTCACTGATCCAAGGAGTTTGCTGTAAGCCTGCCTCAGCTGAACGAAGTGGTCTGTATGGATGCTTATATAATGCTTCGGCAGATTAGCAAAATATGCTGGAGCTGCGCCATTAAGAGCTTTAAATGTCACAAGCAAGAGCTTCTCGTCAACACAGAACCTAAGTGGAAGCCAGTGTAAAGTCAATAAGACTGGAGTAATATACTTTTCTCATTCAAATCGTAAGAAATATCTACTGTCCTACTTACAAACACAAATGTAATACCAGTTGAAAGTTAGAATCTGCACTTTCAGCAGAATTATTCTGATTATTTCAGTGGGCTATATGTGAGAAATAGTTGATAAAAAATTACACCATGCTTTTGGTGTTAGCACAGACTATGACCTCTCTGAATTAATACACAAAGGTTTAATGATAATAACAGATTCATCTTGCAGATACCTGGGAATGCCTATGAGGGAACTCCAGATATCTCCTCTGAGATATACCTTTCTATTTATTCACTTCAGACTGGGTTCTGATGAAACCGCATGTAGCTCTCGCTGCTGTGTGCAATACTGGAACAGTGCAACTCTGCTTATGGAGCTCCCCTCTAGTCTTTGTTCTCTCTCTCTTCAACTTTGACAGTTAACAATCTTTTTGCTGTCTCTGTGCACTGTGGAGTGGCAGAACTCTGAACATCCAACAGTGGGAAGAAGCACTTTCGCCATCTTCAATCTGATTCTTCAGTCTGTTTTCTTTCAGAGCAACAAAGAGAACGCTCGATCTGTTTTTCTGTTTGCTGTTTGAACCCTGTTCAATAACACAGAAGAAAGGGAAGAAGTTTGATTTTCCCTCTGTCCTCCCTGCCTCAGGTCCGTGGGCATTTCGGAACAGCAGCATAGATACAGGCGACCTGGAAGTGGGACGGCGGGTGACTCAGGAGGTCCCGCCAGGGGTATTCTGGAGGTCCCTGCTCCATCTCAGCCAACCACAGTTTCTCAAGTTCAACATCTCACTGGGCAAAGATGCTGTTTTTGGTGTCTATATACGCAAAGGCCTTCCCCCATCCCATGCACAGGTAAAATGCTTAACAGCCCTGCTCCTGGAGTACCTATGTCATGCATATTTTTGTTGTTTTTTCTGTTCTACATACCTTGATCTAAATGATCAGCTAATTAAACAATCCTTCCAGAGTTGAAGTGGGTGTGTAAGAGCAGGGAAACACTTAAATGTGAAGGGCTGGGGTGTCTTGGGCATAAAACAGTAAGGATCAGATATACTAAGTCTGTAGCAACCGTTTTTTTTGTGCAATTTGCCTGTAAAAAACATATATACAAACATAAATGCACAGTGTATGTACCATATACATGCAAAAAAATGTAAAATACATAGATATATATTCATACATTTAAATCTGAGGTAGGTCTGTGCACAATGTGGGAGGATTGTGCAAAAATGGATGGATCTGGGAAATGCAGCTGATTGCAAATTCTGTTCAGTTTAATCAAGTTTGAATGTATGTAGAACGTTTTGGTAAGAAAGAACTTGAATTATTAGTAGAGATGGCAAGATATAACTTTGTCTTTTCCAATTCCAGTGATATTGAAATGTTGATATTGAAATCTAATGATACTGATAGTAATCCGATAATATTTACTTTAGAAACTAGTAAGCTTTAAAAGTCTGGGGCACCCAGAGAGAGCGAGGCCAATTGTGCTGTCTGGCCATGGATGGCTGTAACATCATCAGGAATCAAACTTGCGATCTTCTGATTATAGGGCGAATGCTTAGACGGTTGCACCACTCAGGAGCCCCAAAATGACTATATTTTAAATGATTTAAAGATAATAAGATGATAACCATTGTTACATCTATGCAAAACCAGCCACTGAAGGGTACTCAAACTTCAGTAAATTCAGCGGAATATGAAATCAGCCGTATGTATAATATCTCCACAAACTTTTTGCACAATTGACCCACATGTTGCTTGTCCCTTCCCCCAAATGCATGTGCCAGTGACGCACATTCAGCATTTTTTCATGCGCATGGCCCATAAACTGCACATTTATGCTCATGCACCAGTTTTGTGCATAATCAGTGGGCAGAATGCATCTGAAATGTGCCTGAAACTTATGAAAAAGGCTTTGTACATGAGACCCTGAGGGTCTAGAACTCTGAAGATTGATCACACAGTTGATGACTTGGAACAATAAGGAAAAAGCTCAGCTGAAAATCTAAAACTGATCTAGAGCAGTAAAGGTTTAGAACGCAGCTAAAGATCTAGAACATATCTATTGACATGACAGATTAAAATGATTTTACTAATCAAATCAGCTTTAATTGATTGACTCAAAATGAGGAACTTCACTTAAGGTGGTCATGTATAATTGTGAAGCACAGTTGACTTAATAGCAACTTATTTCTGCTGAAGTTGCCCTGACATTACATTGTATGAGCTTGTTAATATCTCCAATATTCCACTGTGTCTTCAAACCTTGCACCTCACAGTTATTAGGTGGTTCCACATGCAGTTTGCGTGGTTAGTTATAGCCTTATTAAATAAAACATTAAAGAACAGATTTCATAGTGTAGCTGCATTAAAGCACATTCTGCCTTGCACCCTAACATTTGTCCATACCCCTGGCCTTCATTATGCAAAACTTCAAGTTAGCAATGAGTTCATAAACGCAAGTTAACAATGAACTAATAAATTCGGTCAACCTAAATCTGTCTTTATATGAACCATAATGGTGTCACCCAAACATCCAGAACCAAGAGTAATGTCTGTTTGCATTGTCTCCGTCTTTCCTTCTCTCTCTCTCTCTCTCTCTCTTCCTCATGCAGTATGACTACATGGAACGCTTGGACGGCAAGGAGAAATGGAGTGTGGTGGAGTCTCCTCGAGAGAGACGCAGTATTCAGACGGTGGTGCTGAACGAGGCTGTGTTTGTGCAGTACCTGGATCTGGGCACGTGGCATCTGGCCTTTTACAATGACGGCAAGGAGAAAGAGTCTGTGTCCTTCAGTACGGCAAAACTGGGTCAGTCAGTTTCTCTCACTCACTCACTCACTCACTCACTCACTCACCCGCTTGCTCTCAGCACCTTCATCTCTCCCCAGCTCTTCCATTAATGCATCCCCCATTGGTCTGCAAATTCACTTGAAGTTGTTTTCCACTTGTATTTGGAGGGTGCAGAGAGGATTGAAGAGTAGCAGAAAAGAGCAGAGAGGAGGGGGGTTGAGTCAGAGGAAAGTGAATCATCTGCTCCTCCATCTACTCCATCTACTCCTCTCTTCTTCACTTTTTCTGCTCTCCCCCTAAGAAAGCTTAGAGGATGTTAATGATAGAAGCAGTCTGGAGTCTAGAACACAGACTCTGAGGGTCTAGGACACTGAGGATCTTAATAGAATATTGTTTACATTGTACCTGAGAATCAGCAACACTGAGGGTCTAGAACACAGCTGAAGCTAAAACACTGAAGATCTAAAACATAGTGGTGAGGTAGAACACTGACGATTTAGAACACAGCTCAGAATCTTAACACTGAGCATCTAGAACACACTAAAGATCTGGACACTGAGTATTTAAAACACTTCTAAGGATCTAGAACACTGGATTTAGAACACTGTTCAGAATTTATAACAGTGAAGATTTAGAACATACCTGAGAACCTGCAACACTGGAAGTGTAGAAGAGTGAAGATCTAGATTACAACTGAGAGTCTAGAATACCAAAAGTCTAGAACACAGCCGATGATCTGAAACACTGAGGATTTAGAGCACAATTAAGAATTAGAGCACTGAGGTTTTAGCAAACTGAAGACCTGTATCACAACTGAGAGTCTAGAACCCAAGTGATGATCTAGAACACAGTTGAGAATCTAGAACACAGTCTTAAACAGTTGAGGATTGAGTAAACAGATTAGAATTTAGAACACTGAGGATCTAGAGCAAATCTGAAAAGTAGAACTCAGCTGAGGATCAAGAGCATATCTTTTAAGGCTCTCTGGAGCAGAAAAGTCTGGAGTTGGTTGTTTGACTTTTTAACACAAACTGTAGTCTACTGAAACATCCCAGTGCTTTCATGTTTGTTCCCATGGTTAAGGCTAGATTTAGACTTGGATTTAGTGATTTATAGCTAGTATAACACACAGCTATCATTATATATCCAATCACAAACTCACCAGTGAATTATCAGTATCTGGGTATAGATGGAACTGCAGTAAAGCTATTTAAAAAAACAGAAGCTGGGGAAATGCAGTGTCAGGCTGAATGAATGCGGGAGAGAGCTCAGGGGGGTTTGAGAAAAACAGAGCTGAAGAGAACAGATATTTAGTACATTATGTTTCACAATGCAGCCTAAGTACATAGCACAAAACTCTGATCCTTTTAGATTTGAAGCACCTTACGAAAGCAACTCACTCACACACACTTGTGTTTATCAGCATTATGTGCACAAAGTCTGTAGTGTGCTAACTGGGTGCACCATTGAACCGGTGCAAAAGCCTCCTACAAACATTAATATAGCCTGGATAACAGAATACATTTTACAATGTTAACATTAAGCATTCAGTAAGGACCTGTAAATAACCCATAAGGTTAACTAATGGAATGAAAATGTCTTGGCTAATGGATTGAAAAACCAGGCTAGCTGGCTCTGGCAGAGCACCAGGTTTGTACTGGAAGAATGGAGTCTGACATTGTGGCCTTGTTTTTTTCATCGTTCTCAGGAACGAAAATGAAGAACACTTTACAGCTGTTTAACTTTAAGTGAGATGAGCACCTTACACATACAGAAATATTATGAATATTCACACATGATGAGGTAACTGTAATAAGTGATATCACACCAATTAACGTTATGCACATCAACTGTGCTAATGTTCATGGCTAATTAAATGCTTTGTAGTTGCTTGGATTGGTTGTATCAATAATGATGCAGGGCTCTAGGGAGAGAAAGAGATGAAAAGAGAGAGAGAAAAAGGGAGAGGTGAGAGGCTGAATGCTCTTCCCTTTGTTTATTTGGCCCTTGGGAAGGAAAACAGTGGACACACACACGTAGGGCACAATTCAAAATGACATTTGGGACACATCAGGCCTCAAATCATCTTCACAATAAAGTGTGGGCAGCCTGAAGGATTAGACTCCTGTATACTATATAACATTAGGTGCAGTTACAGCATTACAGCATTATGTAATGTTATGAATGCAGCTAGAGTTTTTATTTGTTTTGTTGCTTTGTTTGGATATTTCTCACACTTTAAAGTCTGACTGAAGTATCTCCTAATATGGTTTGCCTTATGACTGAATTTCAAGACTTGTCTTTGCTCTGTAAATTATGAGAGTGTTAGTTTATTAAAGCACTACCTCACACACAACAAAAGAATACATGCCCCTCAGATTATTTGGTGACATATTTTTATTATCTTGCCTGTGACGGTTTAACAAAGCCAGCACTGACAGTTTTTGATTTTCTTTTTTTTTATTATTAGACTTTGATTTATATTTCTTTTTCTGCAGTACGAAACATAGATATCTTGGCAATGTAGTCAGTATATCTGATATTTCTTATAATGAGGTTGTTGTAAGGATATGATAAGATTATTATATTTCTAGACATATCGAAAAACTTACAGTGAAGATAAATACACATCCTCTGCAGAGGACACACTTCTGCACATTTTAATGCACAATTACTCTTGATTTGCAAAACTGAAAGTTATGGCACATTTTGTATTTTGTTTTTTCTTTTTCAAAATGTTAAATACAGCAAATAAATAGAGAATGTGTACTAAAATTCTAAAAACTAAGAAAATGTGCACTAAAAACAGATCAATGGACTGGGGGTGTTCAAATCTGTGCATGCAACTGTATTTCTAGTCCTTTTTACCTGTTTTAAGTCAGTTTAAGTTTAAGTAGTTTATCTAGTGTAGCTATTCCAATGGCAGAAAAATTTACTTGTCTCAAGAAATAAAACAGACAGTTATGCTTGTTTGCCAACGGAATAAGACAAAATCACTAGATTGAAGTTACTTTAAAAAAGTGAACTCTATCTAGAAATAGATTGAGTCTAAAACAATCACATAATAAAGAAATATTAGATATATTATTTAGAATTAGATGATCTCACCTGCCAAGAAAGTAGTGTGATGGGCAAATTATCACATTATAGTTTGTAAAAAGTGAGACATCTCTTGCATTTTATTTATCAAAATGTAGTTGTTGGCTGATGGATCTGACTAAGAACAAACTAACCACAGTCTGAAAATGAATAACGGCAGTTCTAAACACAATGATTTTGTGGCAGTTAGTTTGCATAGTTTGTACACATTGTGACATGATTCATCTAGAGGATTTGGAATTATAGGAATTTTTGCCATATTGCTAAGCTTCCCTTAAATCTACGTGACAGTTCATTGGAAAATATTTTGTTTGTATTAAACTATAATTAACAGCTGTTGTTGAATGATTATTTTCATATAGCACATTTTCTTAAATACTACTTACAACATTACCATGCCTGGTACATCAACTTCAATCTGCTATGATTCATCAGAATTTGATGAATCATCGTCCCTGTCATGAATTTGTAAGGATTTCTAGGTAATACCCATGTAAAGCTCATTTACAAGGAGAGTTCTGTTGAGGGTTCATTGGAGATGCACATTAAGCATCCTTGATAAACAGAATTAGAAATGGGCTTCCCTCCCCAGCAGTTCCCTGCAGGGATAGACAGATGAAGGCCACAAGAAATGGGACAGGGCCTGAGGGGGAGGGTGGTAGAGATGAACGACAAGAGGACGAGTGTAATAGCCTGTTTCCTTCACACAGCTATCCCGCTTTCAGTTGTCGTTTTTTGTCAGTTGCCACCGTTTTTCTCACATGGGGTGTCCTCCCTTTCGCAGACTCTGTGCAAGAGTGCCCACGAAATTGCCATGGCAACGGCGAGTGCGTGTCAGGAGTGTGTCACTGCTTCCCCGGCTTCCATGGCATGGACTGCTCGAAAGGTAGGCGACCCTCCAATTACATGCTGACCTCTGTCACACACACATATACGCACCAATAGAGGAACGCTTACTGTTACATGAAATAATCAGAGAGAAAGAAGAGTGAAGATAGAGTGTCCAGCAGTTTAGTAAGAGACTTGGATAATGAACTAAGCAGTAGTCTATGAAAAGAAGAAGGACATACAGTAGAGCTCAACATTTTTCCACCGTAAGACTGCACAGGCTGGACAAAATACCACATTACAGTCAAATTGCTACATATTGGGCCCGTTTACACCTTGCATCAACGTTTTCGTTAATTGAATCGCATTCAAATTTCATTTAATTGCATTATAAGCCAGGTGGAAGCACCCCCAGGACACATTATGATCAAACTACAATCAGATTATTCAAACCACATTTGGAGGAAAAATACAATAAGTGAAATATGTTTTTGTTAACCATAAACAATTATGTGAGCAGAAGTGCTTCTGCCAAATGCTGAATAGCAAGTGAGAAAATAAACTATGAAACGAATGATGGAGGATATGTAAAGCTAAAGTTATCTCCAAACCAACAGCCTTTTAAACACTCTGAGCCGATGAAGGTGTCCAAACCAAGCTTGTTGACTTGTATCGTAACTGGGAAAAAGCAAACAAAAGTAAAACAGAAGGAAAGTAAAATCCAATCTCATCTGGTGAAGCTGGGGGCACATTTTTGTGAAAAGTGAAGTGGAATCCCGAAAGAACAGACATGAAACACATGTTGATGCAGGGTGTAAACAGGCTCATTGAGATTGCATGATACCACATTTTCTTTCATGATACTACTTTTTCCGATACCAATACTAATGCCTTGAGTATGTGTTAATATGTATATTAAAACCTTGAGAATGGGCTGATACTGATACTAAAGCCTTGAGAATAGGCTGATACTGACAATGAAACCTTGAGAATAGGCTGAAACCAACACTGATGCCTTAACTACAGCCTTGATTATAGGCTGATACTGATACTGAGGTCTTGAGGCCTTGAGTATGGACTGATACTGAAGCCTTGAGTATGGACTGATACTGAAGCCTTGAGTATGGACTGATACTGAGGCTTTGAGTATGGACTGATACTGAGGCCTTGAGTATGGACTGATACTGAAGCCTTGAGTATGGACTGATACTGAGGCTTTGAGTATAGGCTGATACCGATACTGAAGCCTTGAGTATGGGCTGAGACTGGTACTGAGGCCTTGAGAATGGACTGATACTGAGGCCTTGAGTATGGACTGATACTGAAGCATTGAGTATGGACTGATACTGAGGCCTTGAGTATGGGCTGATACTGAGGCCTTGCGTATGGACTGATATGAGGTATCAGTATCAGTTGTTAAAGTGAGGTAAAGTCAAAATGTACCATCCTACACCATACAGTCCATATAAATGTTCACATCCCAGACCATACAATCCATATATGGAAACTATGCTGAAAAAACAGCTTGTTTTGAATTCATTGTTTTTGTGATTGCGCAAAAAACAGCACATTTATATATATCCACCTATTCAGCCTACAGCAGTTTATCCCTGCCCATACACTCTGAAGTTATACGAGTGTTTCAGCCTGGGCTGCTTTGTGAATAAGGCACATTATAGGGCAGCAAATCAGAATAGAGTTAATTTAGAGAGGCTGAAAATGGTCTTGTAAAAATGAAATACATCTGTTTTTGGTACGTAAAACAACACAATTGCTATAAGTGGACACCGTTAAAAGTGGTTAAAGATTGTGCATCATTTTAACTTAGATTATTTGTGTTTGCTAGATTGTGTGAATTTAACCCACAGAATCACTCATTGGACAGGTCAGGATGCTCACAGCCAGCAAAAAATTAATTCTGTGATTGGTTAGGGCAGTGGTTCTCAAACTGGTCTTCAAGGCCCCCCAGGTGGTACACATATTTCCTCTATGCTTATTTGTTGCAAGTTGGTTTGGAGCAAAGATCTGTGAAGCCCTGAGAAATAGTTTGACATCAACTAGGTTAAAGGATCATTTGCATATTACAGCCTTCTGCGATATCAGTATTGCAAAGGCTAGTGTCACAATATTGTTTAACATCAATGTGTTGTGTGGCCCTAGTCAACTGCCTTAAAGGCATATAGGGGTTTTGCAATAGAGGGTAAGTTCATTTTAGTGTAACAAAGACTAAGACCTTGTTGAAAGTTTTCCTGTATTGGAGCACCTTAGGGACTTGAGGAGCTGTACACATTAGAAATGGCTGTCAGTCTCAGAGTCCCACATCAGTACATGGAGCAATGGCCTGCACTGGCCCATGAGTGCATACCCCCATTATAGGGGCTTGTGGGTGTATGTGTGTAAGTGAGAGAGAGAGAATGACAAAGAGACATATAGCTCCTACCATCTCTCTGCTGTGCGTTGGAGGTCTGCATGTTAACGTACATGGTTATTCATTGTTTAGTTTTGTTTCTAAGAGCTTGAGATGAGTGACAAAAAAACTTCATCCTGAGATAAACTGGTAAACAGAGATAAACAGAGCACAAGAGAGAGTGAGCACAAGAAAGAGAGAATGTGTGCAAGAGAGAGAGAACACAAGTAAGAACGAGAGGGCGAGAGAGACAGTGCAAGAAAGACACAGCACAAGAAAGGGAGTGAGTGCAAGAGAGAGACTAAACACAACACAAAGAGAGAGAATGAGTACAACAGAGACGGAGCACAAGAAGGAGAGAGAGAGCAAGAGACAGCGTAAAAGCAAAACTGTGAGGGAATGTGTTAAATCTACTGTGTAAATCACTCATTAGAAAACAGCCAGGCACGTCCTGAGCCCGAAAAGTCGTCCGAAAACCCAATATTTTGTTGGGCCCCGTCGGGCTCAGGATGGGGAGTGGGCCTCTACAGTGCTTACAAACACCTACCATGCTAGCACAAACTAGTCCGACTAATACACACATTTCGTTGCAGCAAGTATTAAAAAAAAGACTGGAAATAAGGCACTGTGTTCAGTTTCTGTTGCTCTATATGTGCGTGTGTGTGTGCAGGGCCGGGGGCCATTAGGCGTCTCAGAGGCATTTGGATGATGGATGTGGGTTCATGCAAGCCAATATCTTCCATTGTTCACCTGGGAGGCTTGTGATTAATAGTTTAGTTACCTCACTGTTAGATTACATTTTGTTTCATTAGAGTTTTCTTCAACTTAGCCTTGCTTCCATCTACACTTCCATACCAGGCTCTGACCTTCCTGCTCTATCTGTCTATCCCTATTTCTATCTCTGTCACATTCTCCCTTCCTCTGTGTGTTTATTTGCATGTGAGCATGTGCTGTTAGCGTTGAATGTTATTGAATGCCTCTTTCTGCCTAAGGAATCCTTTGACTAAAAGGTTGCATATACAACAGCGAGGGACTCTGTATGCCTGCCGTTCAGGCCGTAGGGGGGGTTATGGGTAATGTAGTCCAGGAGGACCACTCTTATTGGGCCTTGAGGCCCAAGGTGAATCCGCCACAGTCAGCTGTTGTCAGATTGAGCGGAGGGACTTGTTTAAGCAGCGTTTCTTAAAGTAAATTGTAAATGTGGGTTGCCAGCGGCTATACCGTCTCAGGAACACTTGTAAACAGCCTGGTGGACTGCTAAGTGTTGTGGTGTTCCTGTATATATGTGTTTGTGTGTATGTCATCAGGGGGTGTTTGGAAAGAAGGGGCTCACTCTGTATGGTAGCAGACTTATATACTATAAATGAGAGAAAAAGCAATGAGCACATCTGCTCCCACATCCCTCTACTTATTTATCACTACTCATTAATGAGCACACACACATACATGCAGGCTCCAATTCACTTACGTACATACAGGCTTCACAGCCAAATACAGACACATGCACATAAAAAAGGACTCAGAATTAGAATGAATGCAGGTCCCCATTATGTATGTTTGGACATAAATAAGAACCATCAATGCTATGTAACATATGGAAATAGTTTAGATATGGAAGAGATAGCAGTACCTACACTACAAAGTTTGGAATCATGGCTTAAAAGTTTAGTGTGAATGGAATGAATAAAAAGTTAAGAATGTTTTTTTTTTTAGTAAATAAATCCACTTTGGTTACAGATAAATGTGCAAAATGTTTGTAATATGTTGATCCGTGCATCTTCACAGGTTTCATAAAATTGGAAGAAAAATGAGAAAATGTGAAAAAAAGAAAAAAATGATAGAGAGGTTGGAAAAAATGAATTAGTATATCTCAGGGGAAACAATAAACGCAAGAAAATGTAGGATAAGGCCAGTCCTATGTAATGAGACTTTATTCCAAGTCATTTTGAAGCATTTCTATTTGTTCATTCATTGTGAAATGTTCACACGGTGTAAAGGGTAGCTGATGTTTTCAAATGGTGCCAGAATAAATAAAAAATGAAATAATAACTGAAAAAATTACATGGAGTTATAAGGTTTTAATACCACTTTGACAATACAGAGGAGTTTTATTTAGGAAGAGCTCAGTGTTGTGGGCACAGCTATTATGAATGTACAGAATTCAGCTCATTGATGTTGATATTGTCTAGTGCATAGTTATTCAAACTGTGTGGTGTGTTGGAAATGGGGAGGGTATCATGGGGCAGAGTTGGAAAATAGCAAAAAAATATTATATATAATAAAATTTTAAGTGACTGTATCATAGGACTGTCTTTTATTTTTGTGACCTGGAATGTCCTAATTTTTTCACAATCTAATTTTGTAATATTGGTCTCTTTTGTGCAATTAAAATAATGGTCGAGTAAAGTGTCACATGGGAATGGGTCAGTTAACCACTTTTCCAAAATGGACCACTTCATTTCCCGAATAACCTGGTTTTTGTACATGTATATACTCTGCAGTAGTTTGCGTATTGAAAATATTGTTTTTGTTGAATGGGGAGGAGGGGCAAGTTCTTCAAGAATTGAGAAGGAGGCCTCAGGGGACGAATGTTTAAATGAGCCTAGTGTGCGTCTGTGTGCAGAAGATCAGAGCCCTTTGTGTACTGTTCTCTTGCATTCTTTCTTCCTATTATGTTTTAATGACAGGCACATCTTTCCATGCATCTAATTTTTGGTCTATTTTTTTTATTTCATCAGTAATAGCTATGATCTTTATCTTAACACTACACAAACTTGAAATTCGTTTTTATTGTGACTTTTATTGTGCCTAAGTGAACATTCTGTTCCTGCAGTTTACCTCTGTCATCCTTTCATTGGTTCTGAGTGCAGGTTTCTTGGGGAAAACTGAAACGGAGTAGAAAATCTTTCATGTGTCAACAACTCTGGATTCACATGAACTGCTTTAATCATCTCTCTCTCACTTTCTCTCTCTCTTTCTCTCTCTCACTTTTTCAGCTGCATGTCCAGTGCTGTGCAGTGGTAATGGGCAGTATGATAAAGGCTCATGTATCTGCTACAGTGGCTGGAAAGGACCGGAGTGTGATGTTCCAGTCAACCAGTGCATCGACCCCCAATGCGGCGGGCACGGTTCCTGCACAGAGGGGACCTGCGTCTGCTCACTGGGCTACAAGGGAGAGAACTGCGCTGAAGGTGTGTTTGTATGAGTGTGTGGTTTGTTCAGAGGCACATACACACGCATGCATACACTGCACTCTTAGCAAAAAGGGTTCTACATAGTACTGAAAAGAGTTATTTTACTTGTAACAATAGTTAATCCATTTTTGGTGCTATATAGAACCATTTTTAAAAGGGTTCTTTAAAGAGCCCTATATAACTGGGTTAATGTGATAGAGAAGAACCATTTGACAATGCAAGGAACCATTTATGCATTCAAATTGTTCTGTAAGTGCTCATGAAGAGCTCAAGAGTATACCATTTAAATTTGAAATCACTCTTTTCAGTCGTTTACTGCGTATTTTTTTTTATTAATTTTATTATACTTACAGTCAAAACAGTCATTAAGTACAAGTTATTCATTCATCAGGAGATATTTCTAATGAGATTAGACATATAATAATCCACTTTCATAAGGAGATGAAAGTCACAGGTTTTCAAAACATTTTAAAAAGATATACAGAAAATGTGACTCCTAACAACCATGTAAGACCAGATAGACCAGCAAAACTGTCAAGCATTGCTTAAAGCTTTCATCTCTGAGAGTGAGGAGAAAATTAAGCTCCACTCTTGCATCAGATTTGAAAAATCCACAGGTGTCCATCCTTCCACTGTGAGAAGACAACTCAACGCTATACAGTACTGTATACACATAAAATTATAGCGTTCTGGTGTTATCTGATGTTATGATCTTATCGGTTTGAAATGATTTGCAGGAAGTTGTAAAAAAATGTTGATGTGTTCAGAATTTTAAACAGAACTTTTTTAACTTTATTGTTCCTCCCCGAAATGTTTGAAATATTGAATAAAGCATTGTGCTGTCTAGTTTATAGTATTTAAATATGTACTATTTTATTAAATTACTGAGCAACAACAACAAACAGACTTTTCAGGCTTTTTAGAACAGTAGCGTGCTGCTTAGACATAATTTTTTTTTTGCGACTTAATTTCTGAATGGGTCGTCTATTCTCACCGTCTTTGTGTTCCTGCACTCAAGCAGCAAAAAAACACCAGAGATTTGATTAAAGGATCAAAATCCATTTTATTGATCCGGCTGCTGAGAAAAATAGCCTCGGGCCTGCGACATGTTCAGTGTTTGCTGGAGTTTGCCTGCTTTGAGACAAGAAAGTGATAGACAGAGAGAGACTGGAGGGAAAGTGTGAGAGCCATTTCACGAAACCCTTAGAGAGGGATAAACTGGTTCTAGCTGAGGAAAGTGAAGGACAGAGATGGGAGGAGGCATGGAGAGGTGAGAGACGAGTGGAGGAACAAGAGAGGAGGAGAGTGTTTTTGACTAGCAGAGAGGGCAGACTGGAGGCGAGTGAGAAAAGGCTACATATGAAGGTGAAAAAGGGTAAGAAGTAAAACGTGAGACAGAGGGGAAGAGAGAAAGGGGGAGCTTGAAATTTGCTTGAACCTGATGGGACCTGACTTTTCACGCTGGGCTCAAAATCATTTCTCAGGTGTTTGTTGGGCTTTGGTTGGGTTCAGATTCAGATGTTCTGCCCGTCATAGCCCGTCTTTCTTACCTAATTCTGACCCGCATTTAACTCTTTTAGTTTTTCTCTCTATTCCTCCTCCTTAGTTTTAACCTACCTTTGATGTGGGTAGCTGGTGTCACTCATATTGTTGCTGCCAAGGTCTGTGGGCCAGTTTACACCTTGCATCAGGTCAAGTTTTTAGTAATCAGGTCATGTTTGGACTGCATGAAAAGCCAGGTGAAAACACCCCCAAGGATGCTTTGTGATTGGCTTACGATCAGATCCCTCAAATCACATTTCTGGAGGTGGTTAAAGACGGATCTTGAAGGTTGGAGTTACCCCAAACCAAGAGCCTTTGTGCCTATAAAAAAAAACATCCAAGCTGAGCTTATTGAATTGTATCGTAACGGGGGGGGGGACAAGTAAACAGAAGTAAACTGGAAATGATGTGCTTTTTATGCAGGAAATGTAGAACCTGACTGAAATGTATAAATAAACTCTGGAGCTTATCCAGATATGATCCTGACACAAAATATGTTAATGCAAGATGTAAACAGGCTTCATGAGACCCGTGTGAAAACAAAACATTTACCTAGAAAAAAAATCAACCAATGTTTTAGAAGTTCAGCTGTCATTGTTGCTTGGTACCTTAACCTTCTCACTAAGCCACCAGGCGTTATTGTCGGATTCTAGTCAAGTTCAGATAAAATTTTGTCAGGCTCGAGTCAGGTTCGGGTTAAAACTATGTGCTATGACTCGGGTCAGGTTTGGACAGTATGTTCTCGAGTTCAGACTAAAGTTTCAGGCCTGATTAAAGCTGTACTGTACGTCATTGATGGAAAGTACAAGTGTTTTCTTGGACCACAAGGTCAGCACTTTTCCCTTTTTCATTTACTTCCGGCACTTTTTTCATCCCTCCATCCCTTTCCTCAAATCTGATATTCATCACAATATAGTCGCTCAAACAATTTACCTGAAGTGGCTGAGACACATAAATCGATACTTGTGATGCGGCATTTCTGCAGCCTAAACAGAACGGCCTTCCGCGGACGACTTTGTGGTGTGAAAGTGGAGGGTGAGAGATACGCCCACGCCGGACCTAGGAGCGGCTAATTTGTCAAATGGCTTTCACTTCGTCTGAGCGGCCTGATCTCCTTGGCAGCTCGGCAGTCAATGTCAATTTCTCCGGAACATCTGAGGCCAGAGTGTAAACAGGGGTGGGAGAAAAGTCAGGAAGAGAAGTAGGATGAGAGCGAGAGAGAGAGAGAGAGAGAGAGAGAGAGAGAGAGAGAGAAAGAGAGAGAGAGATGAGTGTGTGAAAGGCACTAGAGAGGAAACACTCACTCGCAGACCTACTGTGTGGGGGACATTGATTTTTCATGCTCAGAGAAAGGCCATGTTAGTGTGTGTGTGTGTGTGTGTGTGCTTGCTTCTGTCACAAACCTTCCAAACCTTCCAAGCCCACTGGCCAAGCTTTTCTCATCTGTGCGTTACGGTTTTACGCTTGTGCGCTCAAGTGAATTCCTGTAATTCCCCTGAGACATACTGTACTGTAGGAATATCCAGGTATAAAGCTATTGCATACGTGTTTTTTTAACCTTTTAAGTAGGTTCAATGCTCAGTTCTTAGTTTCATAGTTACAGATTCATTCATAGCAATGACAGAATTATAATGAACACTCCCAGTCAAATGATTTTCTAAGTATAGCTAAGCAAAAATAAGCACATCCTCTGTGGAGAATAACTGAGATATGGCACTTTTATGCAAAGTTTAGTGCACAGTTTCTTTCTATTTGAGTTTAATTTATTGGAAAAAAAAGAAACATAAAATCTGGCATAATTTTCCAGTATGTTAAAATCAGCAAATGAACTATAATTATGTATTGAAATGTGCAGAAGTGTGTTCTCTGTAGAGGATGTGTCAACTTATTTTCACTTGAAAAACCAACAAAACATCTAATTAGACCAGGGCCGCCCAAACTTTTATATATTTAAATAGCACTTAACTTAGCTTTCCAAATCTAGCCATCTAACTTTATGATGGTGTTTTCTTTAAAATCCATCTAAAGTGTTTTTCTATATTTTTTTTTATTGATTTTCTGGATTTCTGATCTTCAAATATAGAATCCCAACTTTTTTATGTTGGTTTCTTATTCTCTAACTGTATTTCTTGTCACTTTGTAACAGGTGGTCTGGAAAAAGGTGCATTTAAAGAAAATGTTATTATAATAAGTAGTAATATTAATATTTATGTTGTATGTGAGAGTAAATGTTTTATTCTAATTTTGAAAAAATAGAGGAATCCTCTATTTGATTGTGCCAACAATTCAGTGAAGCCCTCTAAAGGTCTAAATGCTGAGTACTGTGTGTGTGTGCTATGTGCAGTAGACTGTCTGGACCCGACCTGCTCCAATAATGGCATCTGTGTGAGCGGTGAGTGCCACTGTAAGCCTGGCTGGGGCGGAGCACACTGTGAGCTGCCCAGAGCTCAGTGCCCTGACCAGTGCCATGGCCACGGAGCCTTCATCCCAGACACAGGCCTCTGCAGCTGTGACCCCAACTGGATGGGTCCTGACTGTTCCGTAGGTCAGTATGAGTGTGTTTGATGTTTCACTGAAGTTGAAAAGTTTATGTGAGTTTTTGTTTTTAAGAAGTTAGAAGTCGCAGTCACATCATGCAATTCCATATTATTTATTCTATAACTTCTGCTGAACGTATGGCTTCTGGACTTTCACTTGATACCATCAACTGATACTGTGTTTAAGGGTAATTAACTATATGGAAAATAGGATCTATAAACAACAAAATTTGATATATAATTAAATAAAACCCAATAAATTATAAATACAACAAATTACAATGTTTGGTTAAGTTGCATGTGCCTCATTTTTCCGTTCTTGATTTTTTGAGAAGAACAGTCATCAGTGATGTCCTCATGAGATATTTTTCTGACACTGTCATTAACACTGTTCTGACTGTCTGATTTAGGCTTTTGTTTAGGGTTGAAATCTCCTGTTACGGTTTGGAAATGTGACCTTGTTGCTCCTCCTTGTATGTGTGTCTGTGCAGAGGTGTGCTCGGTGGACTGCGGCACTCACGGCGTGTGTATGGGTGGCTCATGCCGCTGTGAGGAGGGCTGGACGGGCGAAGCGTGTGACCAGCGTGTGTGTAACCCACTATGTGTGAAGCATGGCACCTGCAAGGACGGCAAGTGCGAGTGTCAGCAGGGCTGGAACGGAGAGCACTGCACCATTGGTAGGCGCCTCGCCAACTCATCCAATCCCACAATACCTTCCTGTCCCTTTTACACACACACACACAGGACACACTCTGCCTGCCCTGCCGCATTCAGTCAGTACAGCACACCACAGAGAGGGCTGATGCAGCTCTTCTTAAGTTTATCTGACATGCAGTGTTTCCTTATAACTCTTTATAAAGCAGTGCCAGCTCTAGAGAGTCCACGCCTTACAAACTTTAGTGTTTTTTTCCAAACTTTAATTCAACAGATACATAGCACAGCCCTAAACTACAGGTTCTGGTTAATGGTTTGAATGTATGGTTCCAGAAAACAAAAATCTTTAATTGGTATAGAAACATTCTTTGTTCTTTAAGCTAAAAGATTATTTAGTGTTTTTTTTTTTTATGGCAGTGTTTCCCATCCTGGTCCTCAGGGTCCCTAGACAGCCCATAAGCTACATATTTTCTGATGTCATGAGGTGATCTTCACATCAGACACTTTCAGCAGTTAATTATGCAACAAATTCCTTGTGAATCTAAACTCTAACAGATGTGAGAACAAAAACAGAGAGACAAATAAGCTCTTGATGTATTTATTTCTTTGGCTGATTAGGCACTCATACCAGAAAGGAGGAAAGGGGACAAGAAAAGCAACAGTAAAGTAGCTTAGTGATTAGAGAAGTGATTAAACTGATGAACTGCCTTTTATGTGGTTGCTTTTAGTTTTATGCTTTAGGTCATTTTAAATGACCCATATGATGTAAAAACAATGCTTCCTTTTTAAGTAAAAGAGTTTAAAGGAGAAAGTAAACATTACTCGAGTTTCAGAACATAATATTTACTCCCCAGTTCATACAGTCCATAAATGAAAACTAAGCTGCAAAAACAGCCAGATCTTCGTTTTCGTAATGTTATGAAAAACAATGCATTTACACACCATCGCTGTTACAAAACCTTGTATCTCTTTTTTGTTACTCTTTTGCATAATTTGTTCCAGTTACCCTTTACGTTGTGTTTAACTGTGTTAAAATTGCATAATGCACGGACCAATAGAAATGGTCCAAACTTGGATACATGTTACATTAACTTCAGTTCAAAGTTGAGAATGTTTTTTAAGTCACCATTTTGGAGGTACGTGGTTTTGTTCTGACATCAACAATATATTCAATCTACACTAGCTTAACCACACCCACTCACATTGAAGTTATAAGAAGTGTTTCAGCCCTGTTTTTAAATGAGGGAGGCCAATCAGAGTACAGATCATTTACATATATGAGTCTTAAAGACATAGTAACATGACTAGATAAACTTAAAAGTTAAAGAAAGATTAGAAAGTGGTCATGGAAAACTGAATTCTGATTGTTTTGGCTACATAAACCCACACAAACCTCAAAAGTTTAACCTTAAATAAAATACAATAAAAATGTAAGACATAAGCCATCCAGAAGTATATAACTTTGTGCTTTCACTTCAGCTGACTGGGGTAGTTTTAGATGAGTATTTGCACTTTTACTTGAGTACAGACTTTATGTACTTCTACAACCTCTGTTGAATCTCCAAAATATCCCAACTGAATGATGTTTTCAATATCCTCGCAGTTCTTATCTCATCTTCAGGGATGAAATCTCATGTTTAATTCCACACATTAACTGTCCATCATGGTTTGGGTCAAGTGCATCTGAGCCAGGATGCTATAACAATCTGAAGAGCTCGGAGTCTTCAGGATTGGCATTGAAAACCACTGTTATAAGCTCACTTTCTCAAAGTGTTATGTGTTTTCTGACTGAATCATCTAAATTAAGCAGGACTGAAAGTGATTACTTTGTGTCTCTTTCTTTCTCTCTTGTATTTGGTGAGAGTTGAAACAGAAGAGTGCAGGCAGAATGTGTCACTCAAATGATTCTAATGAAACAGAAACTCTGGTGATGCCACTTTTGAGCTTGTGGATAAAAGGAATAATACATTAAAAAAACTCAGTCACATCTGAAACACACACAGGAGGCTTAGCTAATAAGAGCAAAGAGACTGAGTCTTAAAAGGGGATTTATTGAAAGAGAGATGCAGGGATGAGTTTGATTTGAGGGGTTTTAATGCCGAATAGGGGCACAGGTTCCATGCTAGCAGGGTTAAGAAGAGTATTAGAGAGGACTAGACAAGGGTAGGGGAAAGAATGAGCAAATAGAAGGGCTGTAGCAGGTCAGACGTGAGGAATTGAGGAACATTAGCGCTTTTCCTGGATCTAGTGTTTGACTGAGAGAAGGCTGGTGTTTGATCACATGCCAGACGGCACAGACAGGTGAGTGGGCTCACATAATGAAAAGTCTCCGTCATAGAAGAGCAGATGAAAGGTGCAGATGTCTTCACCTGATAAGTCACACTTTCAACTTGCCCCTGACTTCTCTCTCTTAAAAATAGACTTTTAAAGCATGAGCATGTCGTTCTGTCACTGTCTGGGAGTGTCTGTGTGAGTGCGTATGTGCGTGTGTACCTGCCTGAGTGAAAGAGAGAGAGAGTCTGTCACTCTCAAGATGACACAGGTGACACAAATGAAGTATATACCTATCTGAACAACCTCTTGCCTTCAGTTTGTTTCCCCCTGCTGTTTACTGAAAAGGCCGTCTGGCTATTGTCATCCTGACTCGACAGAGAAAGCCAAAAGCCAGCCATCACTTTCCATTTATAGCCCTCTAAGCTCCTTTTAAAAGCTGAGCTGCATCTTTTTTAGATTGCTCTCATACACACTGCCTGTCAAAAGTTTAGAGACACTTAGCTTTTTAAAAAAATGGTTTTAATAAATGAGGATGTTCCCCTTGGTGGTTGCAATAGCCACATATTAATGGCTAGCCTGATTTATTCAGAAGAAAACAGTATCACATATGTATCACATCAAACTTAGCGAACAACTTTGCAGCTATAACTGATTGTACCCACTTTCTTCATACAAATGGTTAGTTTTTCCAGGTATCCTTAACTTTTCCAATGAATAAAATGTGTCTGAAGTAAGTGGCAGCAAAGTTTTTATTTTTCTGGTGAACAGCTTTGTTGTTTCTCCAATAGTTCTGACCTTTTTTAATCTCATTTAAGTAAACAAAGTTAAAGCATACTATTTTTTTGGGGATGACATAGTTTTCCCTTCCCCACAGTTATATCATTGCTGATTGCCACCTACATTTTAGGAACCAACCCCACCCCCTTAGTAGCATAACTGTGTAACTGCCTGATCATCAGGAGGTCATGATTTCGGATCCCATTCATGTCACAGCTGCCCAACTTCAATGACCAATCTGAGAGGAGTAAGCACTAAGCCCTCGACTGCCCAGACTGGAGGTATTCCTGCAGTGTTGCTGCCTATGAGTGGACATTAGCAGTGACTGAGTCGAGTAGTGGGGGGGTTGTGTAGGCTTTAACTGTACTGTTGACCTAAATGAGATGCAGTACTAAAAATGTCAGTTTGGGGAATGTGATACCCTGTAGGGTGTGGGCAGAAGGAGTACTGAGGAGGCGGTGTCATCGGGCAGAGATCTTTTATTCCTTCTCTCAAAAATAACCAACACCAAAGGAACACTAGGCTGCGAGCTGATAGCTCTTCAGTACTGCAGTCTTCAGAGTTGTTTCTCTCTCTGGAGCTTCAGTTCGTCTCTGCCTGAATGTTCCTGTCAGCCAGGTCTCTCTTACTCTACTGGGGAAAGTAGCTTGTATTAGTAGGGAAAGAGACAATTACCCACAGGTTTAAGCATTTGCCAGACAGTCCGCGTCCTCACTCTGGCCAAGCCTCTCCCCCGCAGACACTTGACCGCGCCCCCGCTGCTATAGGGATCTTTTAACTAAACTAAATTTGAGCCAAGTTGAGAGGATTAAAAAAAGCTGTGCAGTTGGTTGCCTTTAGATTTTAAGTTTTCTTGTCATTGTTTACAGTGTACCCATGTTGTTATGTCTGAAAATGGCACATTTTTTCATCATTCATATTATTCTACTATTCTGTTAGCCAAATAACAACAGTGGTGGCTTTACTCAAAGCTATTACTAACCATTAACCAGTTTCAATTCTGAATCTGTCATTGCTCTTAATCCATCAGTGGTGGGTCTGCTTTGCTGAAAGAAATTTGCAATAGCTAATACATAGGAAGAGTTTCATTCCAAAATGCTGTGTATCCATTATAACAATTTTGGATGTAACAGGTTTTTGAAAAGCAAAAGAGCTTACATGTATAGTGGAAGACACTTTTATAGTTCTTTAATAAATGTCATTTTAATTGTAATATAACACTGATATTTCTTGTATCACAAAAGAAAAAAAATGTGATGATCTACAGCTGTGATGTTATTCATGATAACACACTCCCTGTGTTGTAAATCACTACATGTGTGATGTTGTTTTCCTCTAAATAAACCCGGTTAGTCCTTAATGCAAATGGCATGTTAATTTATGGCAAACTGATTTATTGTAACTTAATACTAAGTTATTGCAAGAACATATGCTTATTAGTCATTATTATTTTGAAAAGCTAGATGTCTCCAAACCTTTGACTGGCAGTGTATCTCTAAAAGCTGCATGTGTGCATGTCTCCTGCCTCTCACCTCGCCCTCTTGTTCCCCCTTCTTTGCGTGCTCTCTCTATTGCAGACTATTGGGATGAGACTTTTGAAGGTATTGTACCTCGTCCGCACTGTGTCGTAGCGCTAGCTGCACTGTAGCACTGGCCACTAGCACTTCTCTCGATAGCTTGGCTGTGTAGAGACTGTGTGCTTCCGACAGTGTGTCCTGTAGAGTAGATTTGGTGGTGTACTCTAGAGCGCCTAGCCGTGTAGAGCGGGTCTGTAATGCAAGTGTGTGTTTCTCCACGTCCCATGTTTTCTTGTGCCGGTTTGTTATAACCGTAACGGTTATAAAGCCTTGGGTCATTGTCTTATCTCTCTGTGATGTGTGGGGGTTTAATCTTTAGAAGTCTAGAGATATTCTTGTCTTTCGCTATGCATTGTATTTTTAAAATGTATACATTTTTATTTAATAATATATAATCTCTACTGCATAGACAGATTCTGTTCTGCCCCTGTAAGTTTTTTCCATTTGTTTAAATGTCAGAAAATGACTTTCTCTTTCCAAAAATAGCTTTTTCATCAAATTGAAATCATAATAAAATATCTCCTTTTCTACCTATAAATAAAAATGTGGTATCAGTCAAAATGTGGAATATGTACTTTCTTTAGAATTTCTCCACAAGTTTCAGTGGCCTTGCTAATATATGGTTCTCATATAAGCAAGACAGTATCTCCTACTTGTGATAACTTAAGTGGTTCTGACAGCAGCTTTGGTGAGGATTTTCCTACAGATGCTTTTAACCCAATTGTTCCCATGAAGTCATGGCCTAGTAAGGTCATCTCCATCACACAATATTACCAAGCTTTTCAAACTATCACTAACGCGTCACTGAGCAGCTCTGCATGCTTGTAGGACAGTGCTAACAGCCAAATCTGTTACGTCAGCTAACAGATGCCCACGTTGACTAGCATTGCGCTAAATGAGGGGCCAACAGTGCTTTCTTGGACTCTCACAGATCGCCAGGAATTGAACTCACAGTCTAAACGATAGGGTTGGTGCTTAAACGTTTCTGCTACCCAGGAGTCCCCATCGGATGATTCCACCATTCAGAACCTCTGACTGTATTCCTGCATGTCAAAAAAATCCACAAAAAATCCACAGTAGGGCTACACTATATAGGAACTGGCTGGCAATATGTAAATTCTAACCAATTCTAACCTTCTAACTAATTTTTTTAGGTTTTTATTCATTTATTAATTTATTCATTCATTTATTTCTGTGTGCAAAATAATGAAGATGCCATCCA
This sequence comes from Colossoma macropomum, assembly GCF_904425465.1. Taxonomy (NCBI): domain Eukaryota; kingdom Metazoa; phylum Chordata; class Actinopteri; order Characiformes; family Serrasalmidae; genus Colossoma; species Colossoma macropomum. The sequence continues at coordinate 17,206,362 of NW_023494788.1, forward strand.
GTCTTTAACAACATAACACTAAGCATTTACCGGTGTGGTCTGTCACAATATATTTCCAAATTATTGCAATATTTTGTCTGTAGCATGCAGCCTTACCATAAATCATTAAGAGTTTAATAAAGGAGCAGTGGCTCATCACTGCAGTGTTTTCAACTCTGCCCTCACTCATGTGGAAGTGTCTCTCGCTTTCTTTAACACTGGGTTAAAAGAACCCCTGCACTTTTTGGAGAGAGGACTTTAAAAGGCTGCAGCCCGCCGGGGCTTACTTAAATAAGAGCAGGGCTCCTGCGTTGGTTTTACTAGACTCAGCTCCAGCAGAATAATACAACTCGAACTGTCTCATTAGGATGTTAGTGGCCTGCTATTTTACTCTCTCAGAAGAGGACGAGAGCTGATGAGCTATTTTTTCCCCTCTTTCCACTCTTTATAGAGTAGATCTCAAACAAAGAGCTAAATGACAGAGGAGAGCTGCTGAAAGTTTCAGCAGATTTGCTTAGCCTGGGAGTGGCAAGCTAAAGTTGGTGCCAGAGAGGACGTGGATCCTGTGGTGATTGTTAAATTTCATGAGCCATTGGTGCAGAGTTTCTTTTGGGGGGGGGGTGTTGGAGCGGTTATGGACAGGGGTGGGGCCACAGCATTTTACAGCACATATTTTGCCTCTCGGGGTAGAGGGCCAGAGGGAGGCATCGTAATGACTTTGTCCCAGCGTCTGCACGCTTTCCCCCTCACCGAGTGCATACTAATGGGGGGATCGGAGTGGGGGGACTATGTGAGAAAGCAGGCGGCGGGTATGCAACGGCAGGGAGAGCGAGGATAATGAGGGCTATAAGTGGTGGACCTTCAGCGATCACTCCACGAGGATGCGTCAGCAGGGCCTCAGTGCGAGATAGTGGAAGGAGAAAGCCCCCTGCTGCATTCCACCTGCTATATCCTTACTCAATATCATGCATTCTAATTATATTGTAATGTATTTTATATTAGGGGTGCTATGATATGCATAGTAATGTCATTTTTAACACAGAAGATGAGATACTTGTAATACTTGTATCATGCTTTGTAAAACATGCTTTGAATCTAAACTTAGAAAACAAAAACTGTGAACAGAAAAGTAAGAAACCAAAAAAAAGAACTTCCCTGCACTTCATGCAAAATACACTTTGTTTACATTTAAATGTTTTTGTAATTTTACCAGGTGCTGTGATTTTGTTTTACCAGTCAGACTTTGACTAAAAAAAAATGTGTATCAGAAAAGCTGCAATAATCACAGCATAAATATCGTATCGTCTGTATCACAATTTTATGTATTGTTACAGCCCTGATTTGAATTAAGTTCATCTCTAATGAAATCTCAGTACATTTTTATTGTCATGGAAAGACTCTGAGTGGCTTGAAAGTGCAGTTTCTTTAATATGCACATTGACTTTACATGCTGGTATGCTCTAGACGGACATGGTTTACACATTATCAAATGCATGATTGGCTCACGTGCAAACCATGCTCGCCTGGAGTAAAGAGGCAGCGAGACAAATGTGCATTTCAGAATTTTCTGGATCTAAACTCGATCAAGCGTCAGTCAGCAGGATTAGTACTGCAATGTTTCATCTTGCAAAATGATTAAACAAGAGAGTGTCATTTACCATGTTCCTTTACATTGAGTCATTATTTACAACCTGTCTCAGCAGTGTCTCATATCCACCTCTTCGGATTCAGACAGTGCTCAGACATACATTCATCTTTCTCCTCTGTCTGATGTCATAATGCTCCCTATAGCCTCTCTCAGCCCACAGCCTCCGTGCTGTGTGAAAGCACTCGTCTAATCTTTCACCAGTTTCCAGTGATAGGAAGTTGAGGGAGAGATTTGACTTTGTAGACGTACAACTATCAAACTGAAGCGAGTCCAGATGGAGAGTGTTTTATAGGTTCTCTCACTGTTGGATTTTATCAGTCCCATCCCAAGGATAGTTTTGAGGATTTATGAATCTAACCTTTATTTTTATGACCTTTAAAGGGGAAAGAGCTGCACACCAGCAGACTGGAGAATGTGCTGGAGTTCAGACTTCTTTTTTTATTCTGTCTTTTTTCTTTCACTATCGTGCACTCTCGCCGCTTAGCCTGCTATTGTACTGCTTTCTTTCTTTCTTTATTTATTTTTTGTTCATTCTTTATTTTTTGTTTTGTGTCTATTCCTTTGTTCTTTCATTCTTTATTTAATCCATTAATTTGTCATCCATTATTTCTATCTTTCTTTCTCTTATCCATTCTTTTTTCACTCTTTTCATATATTGTTTATTGTCCTTTTCTCTTTTCACTGTCCTTTCTTTCTTTCTTTGTTATCTATCAACACTTTTACATTTCTGTCATCCATTCCTTGCTTCTTTTCTTATTCTTTCATCCTTTTCTTCTGTTTCCTTCCTTCTTTTTTCTGTCTTTTCTTTTTTCTTTCTTTTTCTTTCGTTCTTTTTCATTTCATCTACGCATTGATTTCTTTCATCAGTTGTTTCTTTCTTTTCTTCGTTATTCCATCTTTTTTCTACTTCTTCCCTTTTCTTTCCTTTTTTCCATCCACTTTTTATTTATTCAGTGCATTCTATTTTGTTTCTTTCTTTGTCTTTCTTTCTTTCTTTCTTTCTTTCTTTCTTTCCATCCTCTTTATCCCTCTATCTCTGTGCATCAGATTGCCTTTCTGTTTCCCACTCTAACTGATTCTGTGCAGGTGACTTCTTTCTTTGTGTGACTCCACTGCTTTACTTGCACCTCTCTCTCTCTACCCCTCTCTCCCTCTTTCTCTCCCTCTCTCTCTCAGCGTGTGTGGCGACCCATAACCCAAGGCAATCTCACCTCCTTTTTAAAGGGATTACAATGGACTCCAACCACATTACTTTAGCTAGGTGTCTTAATACTTTCTGAAGCCCCACTTTATTCTAGTTAGTGTGCGGGGAATCGACTGGCCCTTGGCATAAAAGAGGGGCCGTGCTCAGTCCTGCCCAACGAAAGGGATCAATGGCCACTATAGATTCTGCTGTCTTGGTGCTTCATAAGTATTTGGCTCCTTAAAATGGCAACTCAATTTAAAAAGCAATCATTGCTAAGTGACTTTTCTCTCGGCTCAATATTGTGTGGCAATCAATGCATAGCGGGTTGTTAATGTGGCATCTCAAGGACCCCAGACGTCGAAAATTATATTAATTAAAGTGACGTTGCGTTTGATTTGTGGCGGCTGAATGAGCTTCGGAGCATTGAAGGTTTTTCACGCTCCTTTGACTTTGGCCGTGCAGTCCTCCTCCGACCACAAATCCATTGAAATGTCACCTGTGCCGGATCATCTGGCACTAATGCCACAGCCACATGATAAAAGACCCTGGCCCGCTCCAAAAGGCCACGTCTCTATGGTGACCAACAGACAAGACCACTGACATGCTGACAAATGTGTTAACTGTTTGAGGTTAAGCTTTTGGACTGAAGATGACTGAGGAGGAGTCACAGGGAGATGGAGGCTCAAGCATCTGAGAGTAGTACTGATTGAAGAGCAGTATCCTCACTCACATAGTTATGGTGTTTATTAGCATATACAAGCTAAAAACTGATCTTAGATCAGCAAATATATAACCACTGCATCCAGCCTAGTGCTGCTTCAGGAGTAAAACATTGGCTGTTTTATTTGGCTGTTTTATTTACTAAAGCATGAGATAAGTCAGGAAATGTCAGGTCGCAACTCCAGGGTGCTTAATTATGTCCTGGTGAAGCTGCAGGAATATGGAGTTTGCCCTTTTCACGGCTCCATGCACTCGGCCGTCCGTCACAGACACTGCCTCTCCCCGGGATGCCCATGAATCCATGCTGTGATGCCATAGCAAACGGCTGTGACAAGTGTGTTTCCAATTTTGTTTTTTGGCTCTTTCGAAACATGTTCCTACTAGTGGTGAAAAAAAAATACATCTCTCTCTCTCTCTCTCTCTCTCTCTCTTGTGATGCAGCGATTTACCTGCATTGATATGAATCAATTATGATTGATTATAATAATATTTAGCACGCTTACTAATGCTGCACTCGGGTGCACATTGGAAGGTAACACATACTGGATGATAATCTTGTAAGTACAGATTCTGCTTATGGAGAGATATGCCCACCGCAGAACGCATGGTGGTCTGGAGAATATTCCTGCTTTTTCTTTGTTATTGCTAAAAATACTAAAAAAAAAAAAAGGTTTTCATGTTTTGCACATTGACCACCAAGTTTAATATTTGTGCTGGTGGAAAAGGTTACCAGAAGTTTTAATTTTTGTTGTTGGATGATCAAAACAAAAACAAACAGACAAACAAGGGGGCAACAGATAATCAAGATGAAATAAGAGAGGGGGATTACAAGAAGTAGTGGAACTCACATCCATCACCTCAGATGAAGAGTGTTCATATTTCAGTTAATATGCTGCATTAAGTCCAGGATACATAATGCAAAAGATTGACAGGCTTCAACAGTTGAGTCGTACTGTTGCATGTTAAAGGTTCACAATTTTAAGTAAATTTAAGAACCCAAAATGTATTTGAGTCCTGGGTGCAATCCAGTTAAAGCCAGCAAATCGCTTTTAGTTTGTGATAGCTTTAACCAAGATTTAAATTGGTTGGTCGTTCAGACATAGACATGTTAGAGTTGTAGTTAGTTTAGATTAGATCAGTGTATTTTTAAAAATACCTCTGTTTCTCAGCAAAATAATTTATCATCATGAGATTTACACACTCCTTTTACACAAACACATACACAAAGTGAAAAAGCTGCTTCCTCCACACTTTATAACAGTTCACGATTTCATGAGTATTCATGAGCTTTAGTGTTAACAGGGACTTTAAACTTAAGTGTCATGCATATTTTAGGCCTGACCTTTGATAAAATCATCAATCTTTCATTTGCCGCTCCTACATATATCAAACTCAGTAGACTCTCACCTGCTCTCTCACCTCGCTCTCCCTCAGCTCTGATGCTAAATGTTTCCACTATCTCAGATTCCCTCGTACACACACTCTCTCACCTAGGCGCACAGAGGCCTCCTAATCTGATCTGTAGTCTCGAGCTTAGCTCGTAATCACATTCGCACATGAGAGAGCAGCGTTCTCAGGCCAGGAGAATCAAATCATCTCCACCAAATTAACCTGCTGGGAGCTCCTATACATGTTCTTATCAAATATTCCCAACTCGAAGAAGAACTCGAGGGACTTCTGATAAAGCTGTTTACCACTGGTAATGCCCTCAGCTCTCTGTAGAGAATGTGAAATCAAAAAGCTGTTTTGTTGTGATTTCAACTTAGCAGTGGTCAGCATTGCTTCTGATTTGTGTTCAGAGCGCTGCGCCTCATGAGTCCAGCAGGCTGGCGGGTGTCAGTGTGTTAGGAGGGTGCCTGCGAGCGCGCTTGTGTCTGTGTTGTGCGTATGTGTATGAGTGTGCATGTTATTGCATGCTTTTACAGCCTGAAGAACATGTCAGCTAGTGGCTAAACTTGACTTACGTGTCTTATAATCCTCCCATTCTTTCTCTTTCTCTCTCCATTCCTCCTCTGTCTCACCCTTTTACCCTTTCTTCAGATGGCTGTCCCAATCTGTGTAACGGCAATGGCCAGTGCACCATGGGCCAGAACAGCTGGCACTGCGAGTGCAAAACGGGCTGGAGGGGCACCGGCTGCAGCGTCGCCATGGAGACATCCTGTGCAGACAACAAAGACAATGAAGGAGGTCAGAGAGCATCTTTCACCCTCACCTGCAGCTGGTCAAAAATAGCTACATGTAAAAATTGCATTGTCATTATCAGCTCTTTCACATCAAAGCAATATGCGAGCATTTTTCAATCTGATCTCTGCCTCATCTGTAACAAATGGTTGATTACCACAGACAGTAACTGCCCCATGCTTAGTTAAATAAGCTTCAGCATCTGCCCATTGACTTTTATTATAAATAAGGATGCTTTGAGTCAAGAGATCTTCTGTTGTTTTGCTAAGTACAGGGACATGTGTTGAAATTATTGTCTGTGGTAAATTGACCATATTCTACTAATGAAACAGAGAGGGACTAGGCTGAGGTAACTTATATTGGAGAATTCCTTTAAGACCTTTACGATTGGCATATTTTTTATGTTATTTTTGGGAGTAGCATCAAGCACAATCTCTAACTAATAAGATCATCGTTCAATAACATCATTCAATAACAGCTTAAACACAGTGTAATAAGAATTGTTAGTCCATCAAAATAAATAAATAAACAAACAAACTTATCATGCAGGTAGCAGCTCAAAGTGCTGTACAGGTAAGTGAGTTGAATATGTAAAAGTTAAAAGTAAGTTAAGAGTTAGAATATACAACTATTAGAACTAAGACAATAATATGTGTAACAAAATTGACTGCCTAATAAACAGTGGAACTCCACAGATTAAAAGCATAAAAACAAAACAAAGATCTCTCCACTTTTTCTGTAATTTATGGTTTTTGCAGATCTAAAGTATCTGATATATCTAATATAACATATTGGAGCATAAACAGACAGATGCTGTGTGATGTATCCAGGTGCTTTAAGGGCATTAATAGCTCTAAAACTAGTACAAAATCTTTAAATCTTTAAAAATAGAGGTAGTAAGTGTTCTTTCAAAACAGGGTAATATAAGCTCTCTTTTTTGTTTTTATTAGGATCAATTCTGCTGCGTTTTGTATGTGTTGCAGAAAGGAAGGTATGTGTTCGTAGGAAGCCTGGTTAATCGACTCTGCTTTGTGAGAGATGCATGTACAAGTTTCGTGGCATCGCTCTGAGATAGAAAATGCTAAACTTTAGCAATATTTCTTAAATGATACAAAGTCACTTTAGTGACTGTGTTTACATGCGGGATAAAACAGAGCTCAGCATCTAATATTACTCCCAGGTTTCATACAGATTTAATATATGAAGCTTGGGGGCCCTCAAAATGTAGAAATGTTTTGAGTGAAACATTGACGAGCATCACCAACAATGGTGGATAAAACTGACCTGTATACCAAACTATAGAGCAAGCAATGCAGCAGGACAAACTAACTGTTTTTTGTACAAATTTGCACAATAGTTTGATGAGAGAAGCAAATGGCCCATATAGACAAACTGGGGCTTGCTAGTTTCACAGGAAAAAATGCACATCTCTCACTCAGAGAATTCAGAACAGAAAAGCTCTAAAGACAATGCGGAATTTGTCCCGCAGGCATGTGGTTGGATAAGGTTAAGGAGAAACTGCATGTATCAGAGCTTAAGCTGTTGAAGGTCTAGCACAGTGTTAGGTAGGTGTTCTGTCTCATGGCTTTTAAAAGTCTCTCCCCACTCGAGGGTCAAAGTGACTTTCAGTGGACAGCTCCTCTCAGTGGGGTGTAGTTTAGGAGATAAATGCTTTTTCTGACCTGAGGTGCCTTTTTCTGGGCTCACCTTATTTATTCACCTCTCTTTGGCTTTTTCACTTTGACTTTCAGCTACAGTAACAGAAAGCAATCTAACCTTACTAAAAGACTACTTGCACAGCTATTGGCTTTGTATGTCTATAAGAAGACAGAGGGCTTTCCTCTTAAGATTTGCATTGTTTTAGATATCTTTCTGTGATCTTTATTCTTCTGAGTCAAAACACATGGAAAACATCCAGCCGAACTAGGGGAATATAAACACATAACTGCAGCAGGAAATCGAAAACTTTTCTAATATTTTTTGCATTTGATGTATAAAAGCACTACTAAAAGACAGATTCCTGCTCAGTAGGGAAAATGAAACATCTCATCATATTTCAAAAGACAGAACAAGAGAGAGAAGCACACTGTCTTGTAGAGCTTAAACGGCTTTGACTGATTATACAGCATAGGAATATACAGTAAGTTCACAAAGCCAGTGGGTCTCTTTACTGTTCCTCCTTCTGTAGATGGACTGACCGACTGCATGGACCCAGACTGCTGCATCCAGAGCCCGTGCCAGAATAGCCCACTGTGCCGGGGCTCTAGAGACCCCCTGCAGGTCATCCAGCAGAGCCAGTTGCCTGTTCAGAAGGTCCGCTCCTTCTACGAGCGGGTCAAGATGCTGGTGGGCCGTGACAGTACACATATCATTCCAGCAGAAAACCCCTTCAATGCCAGGTAGAATGAACTCAGCTCCAGGAGAACTTCTGTTATCCATTTTAACTCACTCATAAGATAAACCTTGTAACTGACATGCATGTGATTTGCTGATATTGCCAGGCATTCAATAAGCCAGAGTTGATGGATTAGTCATTTTTTCCTTTATTGCCAGTATTCAAGTACACTTTTGATTTTTCATGCTGTAGTTCACCTTGCTTGCTGGAGACTGACTGATTAAAAACCTTACCTTATGTTTTACAGTAATTGGTGGAGGGGTGTTATTGTGATTTGATTGGTTACTGATCACTTGATCTTCTGCTGTTTGTTTTGTCTTTCTTAGTTTGGCATCCCTGATCAGAGGCCAGGTGCTGACCACAGATGGAACCCCCCTGGTAGGGGTCAACGTGTCCTTCGTCAAATATCCTCACTATGGGTACACTCTCACACGGCAAGATGGAACGTGAGTGACTTAGATGGTTCTTTAGTAAAACCAATGGTTATATAAGAAGAGTTTTATTGCATAATTGTATTTGTAATTTTGGATATAAAGTGAAAATAAGTTAATGTATCCTCTATAGAGAACAAACTTAATTCTGTAAGTTTTCGTGCACAATTCATTTTAATTTGCTGAGCTTAACATATTGGGAAAAATACAATATAGAAAATATATATTTTTATATGCATAAATTAAAAATGTGCCATAACTTTTGGACAGGCCACATTTTATATTTAATTTTTTCATGAATATGTTAAATTCAGCAAATAAACAACACACTAGTGCATTAAAATTTGCAAAGTGTCTTCTCTGTAGAGGATGTTTACTTATTTTCACTTAGAAAATCAACAAAACATATACTTTGACCAGGGTTGCCCAAACGTCAGCATGAAAAAGAAAATTAGTTTTTTCCCTTGATATAGAACAAATAACACATAACAAATGTGAATGCTTGAATGGGTCTATGCATGGTTACATGGTTCTTCTCTATGATGGAGAACTTATGTTCACTTGCTGGTCCTATTTATAGTCTTGTTGCTTAGACTGTACAAATGTATCTTTCTTGGCCAATCAACAACTGACTTTAATACTTTTCTTCCATCCTTTTCATGTTTGGAATTTGACTTATTTGTGTCACTGAGAAGCTCTACAACTATTTTGACCATAATAAAAATTGTTTTTCAGCTTCCAGTGCTGGTGATGTATACCACTGCGTGAAAACATTACAGAACAAATCTTTATTACATTCATTTAGGGTCATGTAAACTCAGAGCTTTTTTTGCTGAAATGGCTGCGATCTATCAATGGAATTAATTATTCCCTCTAGAAAAATGGCATTCTGAATGGTAAAATCATTCAGAATGTAATAGTGTCATCAATAATGGGTGCAGCACAAGTAATTATTTGTTTTTCTGCTCTCTCCTCACTTTCCTCCCTCCCCTCTACTCTTTCTCGCAGTTTCGACCTCATCGCTAATGGAGGCGCCTCTCTCACACTTCATTTCGAGCGTGCCCCATTCCTAAGCCAGGAGCGCACAGTGTGGCTACCGTGGAACAGCTTCTACGCCATGGACACACTAATGCTGAAGACAGAAGAGAATACCATTCCAGGCTGTGACCTGAGCGGCTTTGTCCGGCCTGACCCGGTGGTGGTGGCCTCACCCCTATCCTCCTTCTTCAGCTCCAGGCCTGGAGAAAGATCCATCATCCCGGAGACTCAGGTTAGAACCAGGCCTCAAAGAGCACTCTGGGTCACACTGACGTTCAGCCCTGCCTTCATTATACTGTGCCTCCTGCAGAAATGCTGCATTTGAAACCTTACTGCCCTGTTAGCCACTCATTACTTTTTTACCTCAGTTGCTCGGGCTTCACTGTACAACTAGGGGTTCATGACATTTGCAAAGCTCTCTGGAACACTAGGGTATTTTTTTCTATTAATGAACTCCCACTGAACCTGATTGAAATCACTCTTGAGTTCACACTTAAGAACTCTTTCTTCCCATTTTCGTTCTGCTTTTGCAGTCTTGATTTTTGTGCACGTCTTTTCCATCTTCCTTCTCTCTCTGCCAAGCTTAATCTCATTTTTTTCATTATACACGTCCTTCCTTTTCTATCTTCTCAGCTGCTCTCCAAGATCTGCTCTCCAAGATCTAATCTAAGTCTCTAATCCACTTTTGTTCTTCATGTACTTCAGGTTCTTCATGAGCAGATTGAGATTCCAGGCACCACTTTGAAATTGTGTCACCTGAGCTCACGGACGGCAGGCTACCGTTCCTTGCTAAAGATCACCATGACCCAGGCAGTGGTGCCCCTCAGCCTGGTCAAGGTGCACCTGATGGTGGCGGTAGAGGGTCATCTCTTCCAAAAGTGGTTCCATGCTTCACCCAACCTGGCATATACCTTCATCTGGGACAAAACTGATGCTTATGGCCAGCGAGTCTATGGCCTGTCTGAGGCAGTGGGTGAGTGAACAGTTTGGCGTGAATACCACTAGGACTTTCTAGACATTAATCTTAAACCTTTATATAAAGAAAGCTGTGAGGTGATCTGATCCTCTTAAATGAATAGTTTGATAAAAATATATACACAATTTTCTGTTTACTCCAATTATAGTGGATCAGCCAAAACATGTTTGATGTCCAAAGTTTTTGATGTCCACACTACATGAAAATAAATCTCTAATAGACTTGCTAATGTGGCTTCTGACACTGTATGATTAACCATTATTTATACAAAAAAGTACACTGCATAGTCTGTATTTTTGTGCATTTATATAGATAATAATCTCAAAATCTTTATTAGCTTCCATAGCTCCAGTGGGAAAACTTAAAATACAGATTCCAGGCGCCAAACAACTCTACATTTGGGTTCAATTGAATTTTTTATTATTATTTTGTTTTTGACAAACTATTCCTTTAAAATAAGCTCACACAGATACAGCACTGTAAGGCTGCTTTCACTTTAACTGAGACAATAAAAACTACTGAAGAGCTAATCTGACAGAGTGCAGATCAGTTAAAAGAGCGTGGTTAAAAGCACTTTGCAAGCTGTGTAATATGGGTCTCCTCATTGGGGATCGCAGAGAGTTTATTACACGTCAAAGGGGATTAGCGCTCAGCCGTGTGAATGCAGGACCCAGGGAGCCAGCACAGTATTACAGAGTGTTCTGCCTCACAGCCCCTGTCAGCGCAGGCTTTGGAGAGCTCCAGGTAGCTAACACTGCTCTCCCTGCTGCTGCTGGGGGGGTTGCTGAGGATAGCACTCTGTCACTGGTGTGGCATGTGTGCAAACAGTGTGGTAGCGACCTCTCCACCAGCCGCCCCAACCCACCCCCTCTCTCCATCTGATTTTACCTGTACAATCTACAAGAGGTCCACTTTTGAAATTTGTGCAGTTTTATGCACTAAAACAGTCATAATTCAATTTCATCTGAACATTTTCCAACCTCTCTTTATCACTTGGAATTAAACTGTTTTTGTTACTATGTCATTAAGATTGACATATGTAAATGAGCTCTGTTCTGATTGGCTTCCCTGTATTGTGCCTCATTCAAAAAGCAGTTTGGGCTTAAGTACTCTTTATACCTTCAGCATGTATGGGTGGGGCTAAACTGCTGTACGCTGAATAGGCAGATATATGTAAATTTCAAAATGGGCTGTTTCCATAAATGAACTGGAAAGTATGGTATCTTTTGACACTTTACATAAAACTCAGAAAATGATCAATAATACAGTCCCTTTAATTATTTGCAAACTTCTAATTTTAACCCCCCCGATTCAGTTATTCAAGCTTTCAGGGGCAACAGAATGTGAGAAAGAGGCAGATATGATTAAGTTTTCTGTCTTTCTCAGTCACACATGCTCATTCTCTAATTTATAAATCTCTAGTAGGTATATGCTAATTAATCCTGATGAATTAAAGCAGCTGTGGCCCAGGTCTCAGTGTATGATGAGTACATGTCTGCATGGGTCTACCCTTCAGAAGCATGCACCTGGCCATGACCCTGTTACAACCACAAATCGTGAAGCCCTGCACAGAGAAGGGAGAGAGCGAGTCATGTCCAATTACAGAGTGTTTGAAGACATCATCTGTTCACGCTTCCCTGCAGTTTCTGAGGATGTGAGAAGGCACCCTGCCCTAAGCATTAAGGAGCAGCTAGTCTAGCACCTTCTGCAGCCCACTGTGAGCCTCACCATGAGGAGTTTATGAAAGGCATTTGGGTGGGGTTTGTGGGTCACTTGTAATCATCTGTTGGCCATCACTGATGTAGGGTTTTGGAGTTTATTGTGCTGGCTCTTAGCAATTACTGTGCACTTTAAAACTTGAAGATTAATTCATTCATACATTTATTAATTTATTTCATTTATACAGCCTTTTATAATACATATGTACAAAAATTGCCGTAACAAATACAGTCCAATACAAATACTTTACATATCGCTGTTGTTGGAAGAAAACCTTGTATCTCCAAAATGGTAACTTTACAGGAGAAGAAAAAAACAAGTAACAAGTTGGGCCATTTCTTTTGATCTATTCATCATGAAATTTACACACAATATAAAGAGCAACAGGCAAAAAACTGAAAAACAACACGACAAAAATGGAGATAAAAGGTTTTCTTCCGACAGCAGCAATATACAGTTGTTACATATACAGTCAAAAGATTGGGCTCCCCTGGTGAAATTACGTCTTGTTGATTTTCTAAGAGAAATATAAAGTACACATCCTCTACAAATAATACGTCTACACATTTTAATGCACAGTTAGTGTTGTTTTACTAAATTTAACAAACTGACAAAAATAAATAAAATGTGGCCTGTGATATGTGTTATCATATAGTGAAAATGTCAAACCATAAAAATGATCTATCTCTTATTTGGACTCTCACACAATTAGGTTCTTACTTCTCTTATCAGTTAAACATCACTGTAATGTCTTTTGCATAACGCGTCCTGTCTCTGTTGCTCACCATCTCTCTTTGTCTCTCACTCTCTGTGTTTCTCTCTCTGCAGTCTCAGTGGGCTATGAGTATGAGACTTGTCCTAGCCTGGTGTTGTGGGAAAAGAGGACAGCGGGACTGCAGGGATATGAACTGGAGCCCTCTAACCTTGGTGGATGGTCTCTGGACAAACACCACATCCTCAACCTCCGCAGTGGTACGACCTTCTTTGTACCGCACACACGCACACATACACCAGGGAGCATTCTAACAGCATTCAATAATGTCCATCATGTATTCTCAGCTGTTGCCAATACCTTAGGTAGTACTTGACTAGAGCCTATGAATGGAGCTGCTAAACATTTGCACGTGTTTTGATTGCGCTCACTATAAATGTAGATTTAACGTTGACACTGAGTGACATTGCTCAACTGCTGTTAGAGTAGGCTGAGTCGAGCAGTGGAAGGTCATTCACCTCGCTTACCCTGGGAGAGGTCTGCAGTATATCGAGTTGATGTAATGTGAAGCCTGGATGCTTTTTGTGGAGAGGCAATCAATAACATAACGTAATAGCCCCACTGTGCGGCTGCAGCGGTCGAAAACACAAAGCTTATAAATGAGTCTTATAAACTGCTTTTACTGAGAATGACTTTTTGAAACGCCTCTTTCTCCTTTTACGTTCGAAAGTTTACGGTTTCTGTTTCCATCGCACGCCAGGCATCCTCCATAAAGGCAGCGGGGAGAACGTGTTTGTGTCCCAGCAGCCCCCGATCATCACCAGCATTATGGGTAATGGGCGTCGGCGGAGTATCTCGTGCCCGAGCTGTAACGGGTTGGCAGACGGGAATAAGCTGTTGGCTCCAGTGGCGCTAGCAGCAGGCATTGATGGCAGCCTGTATGTGGGTGACCTGAATTTTGTGCGGAGGGTATATCCATCCCTCAACACCACTCGTGTGCTAGAGCTCAGGTATGTTTTTCTTACAAGAAAGAACCATGCAGTTTCTTATAAATGCTACTACTTGACTACCTTATGGCTGATGCCAAAATAATACTTATGTTTCTTCTTTTGTGCCCCAAAAGAAATAAGGATTTTCGACACAGGTGAGCCTCGACTTTTTTTCCCCTTTGTCCACTTCATAGGTCATATTATCCAATGACGATCCCATCTTAAGTGGGTCATATCGTCTTCCTTGCTTTTTGGAAATAAAATGGTTTGTAACATGTAAACATATAAAATGTACTAGTCCACACAAGCTGCCACAACAGCCTGTTTTGAATTCATCATGGCTGTGATGTCATAACTGCACACACTGAAGCGATAAGGAGTGTTGTTACTGCAGACTGTTGGTAGCAGAGTAATTAGAGCAAAATAAGGGGAGAAATGATTAAAACTTTAAATGTGCTGCTTAATATGCCATTGCAGTCTTCCAAAGGATCTAGACATCCAAAAGTAGTGGCTTAAAGCTAGGGGTGCTGAAATTTTAAGCTACATATACGTAACGGGAATGATGACGTTGTGCAAAATTTAGAAAATTTACATCAAACAGAATGTGAAAAACGTACTATAATGAGGTGAGAACTGGTCTATGACGCAGCACACAGTTTCCCTCTTTGCACTTCCACCTGCCTACAAAGTGTGCACTAGTGGGTAAGGGGAAGTGATTCGGCTCGCTGTAATGAAAATGTAGCGTTAACTTAAACCATGCATGACTGCTGCAGGTTTTGAAATTATATAAACTCCACTCTAAAACAAACACATGTGGGTCTTCACAATGCTCGAATTAGTAATCTCTTCATTATTATTATTTTTAGCAGTAGCAATCCTGAAATTGTGGTGCTGCAGCATCCTTGGCACCTCTACTTTGCGCATCCCTGATTACCATTCAATATATTTGTACAGTTTATCTAGTTGCTTTCTATTATTTGTTTGTTTATTTTCTCCACCATAATGAAACTAGCTTTGACGTCACAACTCGGCCAATAGGTTCTGCATCAAAAATTTTAATATACCTGACTTCATCGTCCAAATTCGAAGGGCATTCACATGTTGCCTCGTAGTGAGATAAATAGAGACCACTTGAAAGCAGCATATGTTAATTTTTTCTGATATCCTTCAGTTCGAACAGTTTGTTCCATATGTTATAGCCCAGACTACCTTTTGAAGTGCAATACAGCCCAGCCCATCAGAACAGAGCATACTTGTATATATCAATCTTAAAGGCCCAGTAGCCAAAAGGGACAAAGACGTTGGAACATGGTTAACAAAGAGCAAAACATTATGTATTATAAAAACATTATGTAGACTTAAAGGGAAAAGATGTAGAAAATGCTCAAATAAAACTGACTCCCTCTCTACTTTATTCTTTGCAGCAACAATCCAACACACAAATACTTCCTGGCAGTGGACCCGGTGACAGGAGCTCTGTTCATTTCGGACACAAACTCTCGGAGGATCTACCGAGTACGTTCACTCACTGGGGGCCGGCTGCTGGCTGACAATGCCGAGGTGGTGGCAGGCACAGGAGAGCAGTGTCTGCCCTTTGATGAACGCTGTGGGGATGGAGGAAAAGCTGTGGAGGCCACTCTTATGAGCCCAAAAGGTAGACAGAAATGAATGGAAGAAAAGAAATGGAAAAAAAGAAAGAAAAGAAAAATCAGGCAAAGTCAATGGATACCAGGCTAGGATATCAAAAGCTATGATCTCACTCATTAGTCAGTGCGTGCTTAAGCTTCACAGCTCTCTCTCACACTTATAGAGCGAAGGAGAAGCCTGGCAGAGGTGATAATACGTTTCTCCTGGCTGTCTTTACATCTTTCTCCTTTGTAGCAGTGACACCTAACATGGATAAAAAGAGCCTTATCCTCCAGCTGCTTCCACAATCAAAGAGAACATTCAACCTTAAGCTATTAATTAATTTTTAGGCATACTGTAGGGAATCAAAGTCTCTGGCCTCAGTCAATGAAGCCTCATGGTACTTTTTTCTCTCTCTATCATGAGCTAATGTTTAAGCAGGCATAGGCTTCAGACTGTTTTGTAGAAGACGTTTTGCAGAAGACTTTAGCTCTGATAAAACAGGTTACCTTGTCAAGTTTAATAATTTTACAATTGTACAATCATTTTTAATTTCAGTATAACTTTTCATTGCTCTTGGTTGTTTATGAGCAAATTAATAATACATTGATATGATGAATGCATACTTGTTTAAACAGTCCAACTATGCACAAAGTAGAATCTATACTGAAATTGCAAAGACATGAATCATACACTAAATAGATAAATAAATAAACAGATTTATAGGCAAGCCTTGTGATGGATTATAAAAAAGGAACTTGACACCAATCTGTCAAAATGTCACACTGTCACATTTTCTGTCACTGACATGGAATCTGGTGCTGGTGGAGAGAATAGAGAGGGTGGCAGACTACAGAGGCCTGATTCCTAACTCCCAGATGACTATGTGCAGTGAGGCATCAGTGGAGACACTCCAGTGTCGAGTGCCCTGTGTCTGTTCACTCTCTGTCTGTCTCCCAGCCTCTCAGCTCACACGGTGAGCTGTAGAAAAGCAGCTTTCACCTCCATGCATCAGACGCCTACACAGGTCCATCTATTTGCTTACATCTTGCTGTTTCTTAAAGCTATTCTGGTCCACTTCATCTTCTGCCCCAAATGCAAACTGATGTGCTTAGACGAAGATGACATTTGATGGACATGTATTATTTGCTATAGAGGAAATGGGAGAGTTCTAACCCAGGGGTCTTCAGCTAGCGTTTCGAATACAGACCCAGCAAACAATTTAAATGTACCAAACCAAGCACTTAAAAAAGACTGCAGTACAGGTGATCAGTGGATCTGAAATTGATCCGTCAGTACGCAAAGATTTTTCAGACAGATGAATTTACCCTTGTTGCTTTATAGGTACAGAAGTGACAATATTGCAAATACAAAGCCATGGAAATATTTTTTGCTCTTTTCTTCTAATAAACACATAATAGCCCTAGATTTTTTTTAATGACTGCCCAAAACATCCTATTGAAATTTAATTTTTCTTATTCAATGTCATTAGTAGCTATGGACTGGGCCTTAATGGGTAATCAATAAAAAGTAACCACTGAACATTCCGTCATGTTTGCTTGCTTGTCTGGGCCTTTGTAAGCAAGAAGTTTTATGTGACCGGACGTTCACAAATTTAAGTTCAATATTCCTGTTCTTAGAAATGAAACATCTCAATCTCTCCTTCTCAGGTATTGCAGTGGACAAGAATGGGCTGATGTACTTTGTGGATGCCACCATGATCAGGAAAGTGGACCAGAATGGCATCATCTCCACACTGCTGGGGGCTAACGACCTCACTGCAGTACGGCCACTCAGCTGTGACACTAGCATGGACGTCAGCCAGGTGAGCGCAGTGGATCCCTATCATGGAGCCGCACGGTCTCAAAAAAAGTGAAAAGTGCAAGTGGCTCACATAAGACTTTCAGTAATTAACTGTCTTTCAGCTGAGGTCTGAGCTGAAAATGCGATCTTTTCACGCTATTAACCAGAAAGCAGCTAAGACAAAGTACTGAATGAAACATTCGGAATCCTCAGTGGTAGACCCTTACACAAGGAGTTTTGAAAAAATATACTTTCAGTTTGGTCTGTAATCTGTGTAATTTGAATTTGAGTGTGATGGCCCGTGGGCCGTTGGAGGTCACTCTTGGGCCCGATATGGCCCACAGGCTGTCACTGATTCGGCCTTGTGTATGGCACAGCAAGCTGTTTGAGCTAGATCAGGTTTACGTAGGGAGGCACTTTAATTTCAGTGACTTTACAACAGTAGTCCTGTTCGAATTGAAACAGTAATGTGCCACAGTAATGTAATAACAAAACCTCTTATTGGACATAGCCATGCATTGTATTGTTAATGTTAATAAGTGTGGCACCTGTTGCAGGCTAGAACGCCTCAATCCAGGCTGTCATTGGTAATTTGGGTAAATACTTTCTCATACAAACAGGCTGGTCAGATCCCTTACAAATTACTTTTTAAAAAATGGTTTGTCTGTTCAACCTAAAAAAAATACCTGCAGTAACAAGCAGTTTGCTTAATTCAACTCAAATAACTACTTTAAATGAAACTATACAAAGCCTAAATTTAGTTTAGATGAACTAAAGCAGTATTTTACATCAATTCAAACTTCAGAACAACTTCTGCCCTGTTCAACTTTTTGCAGTGCAGGACCTTTCTTAGTAAAGTTAGCCCACTTTGAAAAGTCAAGACAACCTTTATTATGTCTAAACAAGAAATTCCAATGGCATGAACAACAATTTTTAAAGCCCAGGTTAATCAGCAGGACAAAACAAGAAAACAAAACTGTGTTAAACAACAAAACATGATTCATATTAACCACAAGAAAACAAACATAAAGACCTATATATCAAAAGAAAATACAGAATTGTTTGAATCCAATTTGCAGCCAGAACAAAGGACTTGCTAATGCATGTAGTCATTTATGCTGAAATAAGCAGCCACTTCCTCTTTTGCTGTACCTACACAAGCAGCCATGCAGCAGGTTTTAATTTTATTTACCATTAATATAAACTGCTCTAATTTATGCCCTTACCTTGCTTAAAATGAACACGTTTTTGCTCCAGGTGCGCTTGGAGTGGCCAACTGACCTGGCTGTGAACCCTATGGATAACTCACTCTACGTGCTGGAGAACAACGTCATCCTGCGCATCACTGAGAACCACCAGGTGAGCATTGTAGCCGGGCGGCCCATGCACTGCCAGGTGCCTGGCATCGACTACTCCCTCAGCAAGCTGGCCATCCACTCAGCACTAGAGAGCGCCACGGCCATTGCCATCTCACACACTGGGGTGCTCTACATCGCCGAGACAGACGAGAAGAAGATCAACCGTGTGCGGCAGGTCAGCACCAACGGCGAGATCTCACTGCTAGCCGGTGCCACTTCTGAGTGCGACTGTAAGAATGATGTCAACTGCAACTGCTTCTCAGGTGATGAGGGCTACGCCACGGACGCCAGCCTCAACTCGCCCACCTCGCTGGCCGTCTCACCTGATGGTACATTATTCATAGCCGACCTCAACAACATCCGCATCCGCGCTGTCCGCAGCAATCGCCCAGCCATGAACGCTGCCGGACGCTATGAGGTGGCCTCACCACGGGAACAGGAGCTGTATGTCTTCAGCGAGGAGGGACTTCATCTGCAGACCGTCAGTTTGGTCAGTGGGATGCCCCTCTACAATTTCAGCTATGGACCTGATGGGGAGCTGGTCTCAGCTGTGGATAACTGCAACAACACTCTGAGGGTGAGGAGAGAGGGGACAGGGCAGGGTGGAGCCGGGTTGCTCAGGCTGCTCCTGCTGCCTGAAAACCAGGTGGTCACTTTGGGGCTGGACCCAACAGGCAGCTTGCGTTCTGTCTCCGCTCTCAATCGGGAGATTGTGCAGCTCAGCTACAGCGGAGGCACAGGCCTGCTCGCCAGCAACGCGGATGAGACGGGCTGGACCACTTTTTATGAGTGAGTTGCATGTATTTAATAACTGCACCATTTAGTTAAAGTGATTCTTCCGCTTGTCACAAGTGTAGGAGATCAGAAAAGATTAGAAAAGTTTAATGTAGACAAAAATACAGACAAAATATATGCTTAAGGGTACTGGTTTTAGTTATGTGACAAGATAAAAAAAGCACAAAAGCAAGTCTCTGAGCTTGCTTATTAACACAGTTTAATGTAAGTGTGATGATTTAGGCATGCAGTTTGCATAAAGCTAGTGGTGAGGTATCCATCCCTCATTACTTTCCATTACCTGTTAGATACATAAACCTCATAGCTGCAGTGCAAAACTAAACGAGCAAACTTTGGAAACCAAATCTCTTGGCTGATCGACTAAAAATATATACAGACACAAGCAAAACTTTTGGGTACCCCTGTAAATGTACGTTTTTTTTTTTATTTTCTACATGAACATAACTTCACATGGTTTACAGAGAACACACTTCTGAACATTTTAATACACAATCATATGTGTGTGTGTATATATATATATATATATATATATATATATATATATATATATATATATATATATATATATATATATACACGTGTGTGTGTGTGTTCCTACTATAAAAGAAACTATAGAAGTAACTCCAGGTCATATTAATCCCATCATATCTTAAGCACTCAAAGAAACATGACCTTGTATTCTCTGTGGCCCAAATCAACCTGATTAAATAAAGTATATATAATGACAGAAAAATAGATTTTACACTGTAATGTAAAATGTACATATTCAAGACAGTGCCAATGCTAATGATACACTGCTTTCACTTAATACCACTAGGCAGATGGTTAGTGTAAAACCTTAAATTACAAGTAAATGGACATGTTTTCTACTTGTGAGCTGCCCGGTGTCTTATGTATGGAAGTTTTATGTGTGACGACAATCAAGTGACCACTCTCATCTCTGTAATCTACATCTAGATTTCTTATCTCATGTGACTCTGTCATAAGTATTGTAGTCATTCTATGGTAATAACGTAAGTACTTTAAAAATCATCCTAATGAAAACATATGTAATACTGCCTCCATCTGCTGTCTACTTGTGGTATTGCACCCTATACAGAGCTCCACAGGGAGATGTTCTCTCCACTGGCACAGACATCAGTCAGACTGAGACAGATCTGACAGGCTCTAAACATGATCCCCAATGGAATGCTACAGAGAGAGAGCAGGAGAGAGAGAGAGCATGCCAGGGACTCCACTGAGCCAATATGGAGACACTCGCCATAGGATATGTCTGCTGATCTTTTGATCTTTGTTAATACCCATGAAGTGCGCATTATGACCACACACTAGCAACAGACGCCTCCTCTTATCTGGCAGAATACTCACACACTCTCACAAAGCCTGTTGAGCTTTTGAAGTTAAAAATTAGCCAGGCAGTTTGAAATGATTCATTTAAATCATCCACAGCCTCTTGATCTAAGATTAAGGTCTTTGAAATGTTACTGAATTGTGGTCCTATTGTTATTGTTGATGTCACAAATGGGATTTCATATGAGTTGTGCCTACAGGTATGACAGCGAGGGACGGCTCACCAACGTGACTTATCCGACCGGAATGGTGACCAGCCTGCACAGAGAGATTGAGAAGTCCATTAACATAGACATTGAGAGCTCCAACAGAGATGACGACATCACTGTCATCACCAATCTTTCATCTGTGGAGGCCTCCTATACTGTAGTGCAAGGTGTGTAAGCTAAGAATAAAAATGTCTATACCTCATCTAACATCTAACGCTGAGTTCTAAAGCAAAGACTTATGATACTTGGAATTTTGTCATATCACACATACTGCCCACTCACTTCACTTTCTTCTTTGTGCTAGGTCTTACATCTTAGACCTTAACAAAGAGTTTGTTTATTTCCAACATACTGAATTTTTACTGTGTAGGCAGATTTACATGAAGGTTTTGTGCCATTGTAAATGTTTTTTTTGGCTTTAGAAGGTAGTTTATTTATTAGATATTAAGGTAGTTTATTAGTAGTTATTTTCAATGTAAAAAGCACTTGTAAATGCTTACCATGTCACATTATTCTTAATTTGATGAAGGAAAAAAAAAAAACTAAAACCAAATAGTTTTATTAAACTGTTTTATTAAACTTCCATTTCCTACTTTGGTTATATTTTTCAACACTGGTGTTTTAATAGTAGGTTTTGCCTAAATAATGATTTAACATTTTCTTTTCCAACTGATTGTAAAAAGCACATATTTAATCTTATTTAAATATTTATTTTAATATTCATATTTAAATATTTAGTTTTTGCTGTGCAATCACTGCATTATTGAAGATACTTGATACATCTTTACTTTGTGCATGCTGAGCACTTCTGTGCACTTTGGCAGAAATTACTTTCATCCTTTTTTTGGACTGCATGGAGCTAAGAGGATATGCTCCCTACGAGTTCAAAATCATACAAAACAAACAAGCTGGATGCGCACAGTGAAATTAAACAGGGATTTTACTATTTCACAAAGTTGCCAAATGCTCTCAGCACCGAACTGAAGTTGAGCTTAGCCTTCCAGCTACAAAGGAATGTCTCTTGAAACATAAAGTAAAAAAAAAACTTCAATGTCTGACATTGTCAAAATAGTGTCTCAAAATAATTACCTACTATGTTAAAATAATCACGTACTTTCTTGATGAGTAATAACTAATTTTTTTCAACATGGGCATGATTTGACTTAGGTGAAAATGTAGAGAAGTTAAGTCATTATTTTCACCTAATGAGTCATCATTTGAACGAGAAACAGTAAACAAAAAACATTATTCTCCTGCCTGGTACAAACAGATTTCATACAAAAAGCACTTAAGCCCAAAGTGGTTAAACTGTCTTGGTCATATCATTGCTGTTGGAACAAAACCTCACATCTCCAAAATGGTAACTCTACAGGAGAAGAAAAAAACATTTTTGACTAGCAGGAGAAGTCAATTTAACCAGATTTTTTTTCCAAGTAATTTTTGACTATTTCTATTGGTCCATTTATCAAGAAATTTTAACATAATGCAAAAGGTTACTGGAGATTTCAAAAAAGTAAAAAATGACAAAATTGGAGATATAAGATAATTGCACCACAGCAACAATGCTATTTACGGCTGTGTTAGTTTGCATGGAGGTTCTTAGCAGATAAAATGGCCACACCCACCAGTGCAGTGTTGGTAGACTGTCAATAATTAGCACCTTTTAGTAAATCTGCATATTCACACTATAAGCATAGTGTCATATAAAGACATTTTAACTCAGTATTTTCTTTTTCAGCTAAGTAGGCCTATAGAAATAACACTACACTAAAGTTAAGAATGTTCTTGCGTTCTCTTAAAAAGTTACAAAATTGGAGGTATGAAGTTTTCTCAAAACAGCAACACCATACAGAGTTAGATGACTGAATAAAATACCACATACACAATTCCTTTGGGCCTATATTTAACTTGTCGGACAGTGTCTGACAAGTTATTTTGTATCCATTAATAATTTATTAATATTATTTATAATATTTTGCTTACCAACTCACTCAGCAAGCTGCTGACACATCTCCTTCTGTCTCCCATGGATGAGCGGAGATGTGAATGCACAGTGTATTCAGAGCTGCAGACGCAGCAGTCTGCCTGCTGTCCCCCATGCCCCGCGCTCAGTCTGGGCCTTTCTACGGTGAATGTGATTGGGGTGAAATTCATTGCCTTGCTGCCAGTAAATCCTCACTGTCTCCCCAACTCCCTAAGCCACGGGCCCCATGCTCCCAGAGCTTATTTCACCTGTTTAGGAAAAAGTGTGGCGAATGTAAAAGAAAATGAAGGAGTGACTGGCGGACAGTCAGACATACAGACAAAGACAGAGTCTATGTCTGACTGGGCCTTCTCCCTTGTGCCCTAGAGCAGATGAGACAAAACCGAAAGTCAGACTGCTAGCACACATCACACAAGCCTAGAGAGGAAAAACTCTGAAAGTTTAATTAAGGATGTAACCCTGGAGTGCAATAAAAGTGGAAAACCTTCAGCTATCTGCAGCTGAGAGTCATTTAAATCTCCGGACTATACTTGCTCAGCTCCTGTTCAATCAGATCACCCTTAAAACCTCCACTTCTCTCTCTCATATTACTGCATCACACATTAAAGGAGATAAAAAAGAGCACCACAATGCTTCCTTAAAAGCATTCGGTCTATTGGTTCGTATAATACACCACGTCCATTTGGAATGCAGTAGAGAATTTCTGACAGCCAACATGAATCTCCTTTATAGATAGTAATTCTTTTATGGTTTCTGGGTGTTCTACAGGACAGCATGCTCTAGTATCACTATGAATCAAGGAGTTTAAGAGGCAGCACAGAACATCTCTTGAACCAAAATGGTCCTGTTGTTATTTTCAGTCATAACACAGACGAAAACCCACACCGGATTTGAGCTGAGTCATCCAAAAAGATAAAAACAAATCACTGCGCTTTTTTTTGGAGCATTTAGTTGTCTTTGTTCAGAAAAGAAAGGCTGTACTGCGCAGCTGAATGATAATTCTTTGCCACTCTGTCGCCCTCTGCAGACCAAGTACGGAACAGCTACCAGCTGTGCAACAATGGCACTCTGAGAGTGATGTATGCTAATGGGATGGGCATCAGCTACCACACAGAGCCTCACATTCTGGCTGGGTCAGTGAGCCCCACCATCGGCCGCAGAAACATCACCCTGCCTACTGATAACGGCCTCAACTCCATAGAGTGGCG
This sequence comes from Colossoma macropomum, assembly GCF_904425465.1. Lineage (NCBI taxonomy): Eukaryota > Metazoa > Chordata > Actinopteri > Characiformes > Serrasalmidae > Colossoma > Colossoma macropomum. The sequence continues at coordinate 17,230,669 of NW_023494788.1, forward strand.
ACTACGCAAGGAGCTGACCAAGGGCAAGGTCACAGTGTTTGGCAGAAAACTAAGGGTGAGTGAAACAGACCTTGCTTGGCTTTTGAATAAGCATTATCAGTTCTATCAAGCATCGAGCTTGAGAATCAAGTGTTCTCAATTGATTTAATGTACATTACATAAATATGAATATATATGATTATTTGACAGAACATGTATAAAATAAAAGCAAAAGGCTTGCATAAGAGGGAACCAACTAAACCTCAAGCAATAAAATCATGCCACTAAATTCTAACGTCTTTTTTCAGGCACATGGACGCAACCTGCTTTCCATCGACTTTGACAGGAACACGCGGACAGAGAAGATCTATGATGACCACAGGAAGTTCACCTTAAGGATCACGTATGATGCACAGGGAAGGCCTGCCATCTGGCAGCCCAGCAGCAGCCTGGCTGTGGTCAACGTGTCCTACTCCACCACAGGCCAGCTGGTGGGCTTACACCGTGGCAGCATGAGTGAGAGGACCGAGTTTGACCCACAGGGCCGCATCCTTTCCCGCTCCTTTGTGGACGGGAAAGTGTGGAGCTACAGCTACTTAGATAAGGTGAGTTTTTGCCTTGGGACCCCCAAAGAGTGCTGTTAAGACTGGAGCTCCCTGTCTGAAAGATCAGTTTCAGTGCTGATAGAGCCATGTTTTTAAGGGTTGGTATCGGCCCAGGGCCTTATCAAAAGGTAATTTTACTGCATTTTGATTTGTTTATGCCACTGTTGTAGGGATGTATGGTATCTTCAGTGTGGAACTACTTGAGGGAGGTAAAAAAAAACAGCACAACAGTCACTATCTAAGTGCTGGTGTTAACTGCGACTGTGGAAATTTTTATTACTTTTATTAAAACAATTTAAACTAGCCAGCCACAGGTAAAATTTGATTCCACAATTACTGACTGAAATACAGTCTTGTTTAAAGCTGAGATAATGGATAACATAGCTCATTAGAGCAATGCTGAAATATAACAGCATTTTCAAGACAATATAAATTGGCCATTTCAAGAATGTTGTCCAAAAGAGCAAAACATATACGTTCAGAGCGTGTCACCCTATCCATGTTCCAAAAATGAAGTTACTGTAGCATTTTAAGTGGAATTCTAGCTTACAGTACTTAAACTGGATTGGTTTTGATAACGTCAATGTACTTGAAGTGCGACATTCTGTGACTTCTTTTGTTCTGTTTGTTTGCTAGAACAAACAGATGCCCTGCAAGCTGTTGAGAATAACAATTAAAGAAGCTTGATTTGTAGTTGACAGCCTTCAGCTTGTTAGAGTAAATCAAATAAATTATGATGGAGGTGTGATCTGGAAATCATTATACATGCATTGTTATTGATGAGTGATAAAGTCTCCCACAGCAAGTGAAGGAATCAATATTTCAGAACATATTCAGTGTGCGTTCTTATATGTGTAATATTCAATATGCATTATGTGTACTCAAAAAATCTGATCAAGATTTTCAGTGGGCATATTTTTCGTATGTACCTGTTTGGGTTAAATATATCATAGAAAGTTATATCCTTACTAAAAGAATAATGAATGAAAATAAATAATACTTGTAATTACAAGATTTTTTTTGTCTTCTGTTCTCCTCTCTGTGCAGTCAATGGTGCTCCTTCTTCAGAGTCAGAGACAGTACATCTTTGAGTTTGATTCATCTGATCGTATCACTGCAGTCACAATGCCCAGCGTGGCCCGGCACACCATGTTTACACACGTCTCCATCGGCTACATCCGGAACACTTACAACCCCCCTGAAAGCAATGCCTCCGTTATCTATGACTTCAGTGAGGACGGCCGCCCACAGGCCACATACTTCCTGGGTACGGGGCGCCGCGTCCTTTACAAGTATGGCAAGCTAGCCAAGCTTTCTGAGATACTGTATGACAGCACAGCTGTCACCTTTGGCTATGATGAGACTGCTGGTGTACTCAAAATGGTCAATCTGCAAAGTGGAGGCTTCTCCTGTACGATAAGATATCGTAAAATGGGCCCCCTAGTGGACAAACAAATCTATCGCTTTTCTGAAGAAGGAATGGTGAACGCCCGTTTTGACTACACCTACCATGACAACAGTTTCCGCATAGCCAGCATGAAGCCGGTAATCAGTGAGACACCTTTGCCTGTGGATCTGTATCGCTATGACGAGATCTCCGGCAAGGTGGAGCACTTTGGAAAGTTTGGTGTCATCTATTATGACATCAATCAAATCATTACGACAGCTGTGATGACACTCAGCAAGCATTTTGACGCGCATGGCCGTATCAAGGAAGTGCAGTACGAGATCTTCCGTTCACTCATGTACTGGATGACAGTGCAGTATGACAACATGGGTCGGGTGATCAAGCGAGAGCTAAAGATTGGCCCGTACGCTAACACCACACAGTACCGTTATGAGTACGATGGTGATGGGCAACTCAGTGGTGTCAAAGTGAACGACTGGTCCACATGGCGCTACAGCTATGACCTCAACGGCAATCTGCACCTGCTAAATCCTGGCAACAGTGCCCGGCTCATGCCGCTACGCTATGACCTACGTGACCGGATCACGCGTCTGGGCGACGTGCAGTACCGTTTGGACGAGGACGGCTTCCTCAGCCAGAGGGGCTCAGACATCTTTGACTACAACTCCAAAGGCCAGCTGGTGCGAGCGTACAGCCGTGGGGCCGGAGGCTGGAGTGTGCAGTACCGTTACGATGGCCTGGGCCGGAGGGTCTCCACCAAGAACAGTCTGGGCCAGCACCTGCAGTTCTTCTACGCTGACCTGAACAACCCAGTGCGGGTCACGCATGTGTTCAACCACTCCAGCTCGGAGATCACCTCACTGTACTACGACCTGCAAGGCCATCTGTTCGCCATGGAGGTGAGCAGTGGGGAGGAGTATTACATTGCCTCAGACAACACGGGCACTCCACTGGCTGTCTTCAGCAGCAACGGGCAGATGATCAAGCAGGTGCAGTACACGGCGTACGGTGAGGTGTACCACGATTCCAACCCCGAGTTCCAGCTGGTTGTCGGCTTCCACGGCGGGCTCTATGATTCGCTGACCAAGCTAGTGCACTTCACGCAGAGGGACTATGATGTATTAGCTGCCAGATGGACATCACCGGACTACACCATGTGGCAAAAGATTGGCAAGGACCTGGCACCATTTAACTTGTACATGTTCAAGAACAATAATCCTCTCAGCGATATGCTGGACGTGAAGAATTATGTTACAGGTATACTCGCTTTAGACTCATAAACTAAAGAAAAAAAAAGAATATTTGTGAGCTATTGCTCTGTGCACTCTTTGAATGCACTAAGATCATGTTTTCCTTTTATTTTTGCCCAGATGTAAAAAGTTGGCTAGTGATGTTTGGCTTCCAGCTAAGTAACATCATCCCTGGTTTCCCTAAACACACACTGTACTTTGTGGATCCGCCATATGAGCTACTTGAGATCCAGGAGTGTGAGAATGGCCAAGTGAGTGAAGCCATAGTGAAATTTGTTTCCTATCCGAAGAGAAGCAAAGTCACAAATAATGTTGATGGCAAACTCCGCTAATACGTGTTTTGTTTTCTTTGCAGCTGATGACTGGAGTCCAGCAGGAGGCTGAGAGGCACAACCAGGCCTTCATGGCGCTGGAAGGCCAGCTGCTCAATAAGGAACGGCGGGCTAAGCGCGACAAACCAGGCCACTGGTTTGGCACCAGCACGCCCATCATTGCGCGCGGCGTGATGTTTGCTGTGAAGGAGGGCCGTGTCGTAACAGGGGTGTCCAGCATGGCTAGCGACGACAGCAGGAAGGTGGCACTGGTGCTCAACAGTGCCATCTACCTAGAAGGCACGCACTACATGCAAGATGGCCGTGACTGTCACTTCTTTGTGAAGATCGGCTCAGCTGACGGCGACCTGTTGGCACTGGGCCTCACCAATGGGCGCAAGGCGCTGGAGAGCGGCATCAATGTGACAGTGAGTGGACGTTCACGGCGTGGTGTCACCGTGGAGTTCCGAGCACCAGCGCTGGCCCTGAGCATTCGCTATGGGCTTGCTGCGGATGTGCTTGATGAGGAGCGTGGCCGCCTGCTTGAGCTGGCCAGGCAGCGGGCACTGGCAGGAGCCTGGCTGAGAGAGCAACAGAGAGCACGGGACGGGAAAGAAGGCAGCCGCTTATGGACTGAGGGAGAAAAGCAGCAGCTGCTCTCCACAGGGAAAGTGCAGGGCTATGACGGGTATTACGTGCTACCCGTGGAACAATATCCCGAACTGGCGGACAGCAGCACCAACATCCAGTTTCTGAGACAGAATGAAATGGGGAAGAGGTAACAGAACAAAGGTCTCTTTCTTTTGATCTCTTTTTTTTCTCCTTTTTCTCTTACTTTTCTGTCCTTCGCTGTACGCTCTTTCTCTCTCTGTCTCTCTCTTACCCTTCTTCTCTTTCCTGTATCTCCTTTACCCACGGAGAATAAATGAACTTATGGGGTAACTCTCTGAACGCTGCAGGGACTTTTAAAAAGAACATTATTAATACTGCCACTGGCAAAAAATAACAATTTCAAAGACCTTGTCTTTGTTTTTGAACAATGGACTTCAAAAAGCACTGATAAACTGCAAACAAAACAGAACAGCTGTTGCAAAAGTATGAAAAATCCCATTTTTAAAAAAGAATAGCTATTTTTTGCCCATATTTTTGGGTTCTGAGAGGATGTTGGTGCCAGATGGTACTTCATGTTCCTGTGTGATCCACATCGGAAGGGAGAGAGCTCTCTCGAATTGCCACAGAGGCCCAGTCGAAACATCAACACTGCGCAAAATGTGCAACAGTGCGCAGCATCTGCAAAGTGGAATATCGGTCTCAGGCCTCACATTCTCAACAGAAGGACTGCCAACTGCTGCTGTGGCAAGTCCCATAAGCCACAAACTGCTCTAAAGTCCTTGAAGAAACCAGAACTCCAAGAAAAGAAATGATTTTTAAAAAAAACTAAAAAAAAAATATGGCTATATTTGCGTAAAATCAATGTCAAAACATAGTTTTGTTTTATCACTGGAAGATTAGGATAATATCTACGTTGTGTCAGATTACACTGAAGTTCAGGGTGGGCTTAGATGCGATAGTTTTGTATGTCTCAGTTGCAGTAGAATTGTGAGACTCTCACCAGGGCACTTCTGTACAGAAACATCAGAAAAAGGAAACAATAACTCATGCTATCACGTTTAAAAGTCGTTAGTATCAGAAACTATTTATTTTTATTTTATGCTTGTTTTTTTAAATTATTTATTATTATTAGTACTCTATGACAATCATGAAGGAGTCACCATTTTTAGCTACGCAAACGAACACTGGTGGAGTATTTTCTTTTGTACAATATGTAAGAAATGTTCATTAAGTTTTTATATTAATTTTGATTTGCTTAAGCAAATTATAGTCATAGACAAAAATAATTTATGTAAAGTGTTTTAAAATGATTTATACTTTAAATAAAGTTTAAAACTGTGAAACTTGTTTTTCGAAATATATCTGTATGTACAGTGTATAGATTTACCTTTATGCAGCACAGTAGAATATTGTTCATAATATCAAGTTTTATATTTCTAACAAAAGGTGGCTTGTAATGTGCAAACCTATAGCTGGTATAACGACACTAGGGTTTTGTGACACTCAAATATCCCAGATAAACAATATTGATCCCCAGTTTGATGTTTTGTTTGTTTAGTTTTGTTTTTATGCAGAAAAATTGCTGTACTAGAACCCAAAACCGTAGAAATGGATTCTATCCACTGTGAAGAGACTCATTATGGATGTCATTATGTACCAAATCAGTATTGAGGGATTCTTACACTTAAGCAAGACTCTTCTGAGACCTTATCAATAAAAAGTTTACTTCAAGTGAGTTTCATTTGTTTGTTGCATTTATGAAATGTGGTGACTGTCAATGAGAGTACATCACCTACTGAGTTTCATGACTACATCTCTGTATTTATGATCTAAAGTGTCATAACAAGGTGCCCACGAGGATCATTAAAAAAACCCTGACAGTGTTCACCTGAGTGTAGCCTAAAAAGGAGTGGAGTAAGTATTTAAAATATGATCAGAATGTACAGTAATTCACAATAATATGGAAAAAGGTCATAAGAATTAGGTAATATAAATGAGGTCACGCTGTGGTCTGAGAGGAGATCACATGACAGTGTTGCAGACTTCTTGTATTCATAGCCAATGTCTGAGCACACAAACAATATACAATCTGTAGCATGTTTTTGATTAGATAACGTGACATTTTCAGGTCAAAGCCCATTTCTCTATGGCCAGAATGGGGTTTGTTCAGACGTTTTGTCTTGTGTACATTTTTCTCCCCAATTTCACTGGATCCTCTGAATTACTAGTTCGTTAAAGAGCCTTAATACTGATATTGCTACATGCCAGCTAATAATGCTACTTCGCATCAATTTGATGTCACTGTTCTGGCGAGTTGTGCTACCTTATCGAAATGTTCTACCGTAGCGCATAATTACACGTATACCCATAAATAAAACCTCCAGTTAGGATATTTTGATAGCCTAAAACTCCTTATCAAAAATACTAGCCGTGTTAAAACTGCGAGGCTGAATTTAGCTTCTTTTTCACCAGCCTCTTGTCCAAGATGTCCCGTTCCACCTTAAATGGTGCAGCAGTTGTGATTAGCTGTCACAAACATGAGCAAACTGGACAAAACGATTCTGACCTGTTGGTTCTGTGAAACAGCAAAAATAAGTTTAAGCCAGCTGCTTGTTCGCAGTTTCCCGTTCCACCTTAAATGGCACAGCAGTTCAATGTTCTGAGAAAATGTCCTCTGAAAATGTTACCAGCATTAAAATAATTAGGATATTCTGATTCACGACCTCGTACTTCAGAGGATCCAGTGGTATTCGAGAGAAGAATGTTCACAGGACAAAACGTATCGGGTTCTGAACATTATTATTTAACACAGGGTGCGATCGAGGCGATTTTTCGAAAACCCTATTCATTCTGCCCATAGTGAAATGGAGCCTAGACCCGGAGTTCCTAATATGGGCTTTAGAGCATGGCGCCGACAACAAAATGACGACACGACTACAGTGGTCTATAAACCGGCTCTGGTCGCGTCCTCATTTTGTAGTCGACGACATCTTCTAATTGCTTCAGCTTCATGGTTGAAAGGCCTGATATGAGGAGGTTTCACTATTTCCGCTTAACAGCTGAGTAACATTAAATTATTTTTGCTGTTTCACCGGACTAACAGATCAGTATTTTGTTTGCTAATGTTTGTGATAGCTAGTCACAGCTGCTGCACCATTTAAGGTGGAACAGGAACATTCAAACAAGAAGCTGCGAAAAAAAGAAGCTAAATTCAGCCTCGTAGTTTTAACACTGGTAGTACTTTTGATAAGGAGTTTTAGCCCATCAAAATATCCCACCCAGAGGTTTTATTTACGGGTATACCTGTAATTATGCGCTGCGATAGATTTCGTTAAGGTACCACAGCTCGTCAGAGCACCGCCACAGCCCGCCTTAGTTTCGTGTAGCTTAGTGACGTCAAATTGATGCGCAGCAGCTTTAGCTCCCATGTAGCAATATTAGCTACATTATAATATTATAGCTCTTTACGACCTCATAATTCAGAGGATCCAGTGGTATTCAGGAGAAAAATATACACAGGACAAAACGTATTGGGTGCTGAACATGTTTATTTAACACAAGGTGCGTTAGAGGCGATTTTTCGAAAACCTTATTCATTCTGGCCATTTATTATTATTAATTTTTTTTTTTTATTTTATTGCTAGAGGAATAAGTAATTATCAGAGACAGGGTTTCAGTATAACAATAGTTCACAATGAGAAGTCAAAAGTTTAAATAAAGGAAATAAAGAACAATACAAAAAATAATGAGATATATATATATATATATAAAGAATAAAGTACATTCATAAACTGAAAAGCAGATATCACATCTTGCATGAGGTAATGGAACAAGTCTTCAAACAAAGTTGTATTTTCTCAGTACGTTTCTCAGTACGTTCATTAGTTTAGCTGTTCTTTTACAATACATATACTGGATTGAGGATTTATAATTATAAAAGTCATCTTTAAATGCACTGTAAGATGGGATTCTCTTTGTAAATTTCATTTTATGGATAAAGTATTTACCAAGTACAATAAACAGATTAAGCAAGTAGCAAATGTCCTTATTGGAGTCTTTATAATAAAATAAAATATCAAATGTATCTATTCTGAAATAGGGCTTAGACCTGGAGTTCCTAATATGGGCATAACGCGGACTACAGAATGACGCCCGGACTACAGTGGTCAATGAGGAGCCTTACTATCCCCACCCCCACCCACGCCCATTAAATCAAAAACAGGACTGCTAAACAGCAGAGGGCGCCGCGAGGGCGTCCTTAATGAATGGGAGTAAATGGTGTTCAACAGCTAAAAAATGAAAAGTTGAAATAGTTCTTAATCACTTACCCAGAACGTTTCTTTAATTTTACAAAGTAGAAGGATGTTTGTCACTAAAAAAGCAAAAAAAAAAAAACCTACCTATATATTTCCTTTTAAAACAGCAAATGGATTTGGGCAGCAGAAGGCGGGCATTACTGCTAGTGAGTGCTTATTGGTTGGCAAGCGGAGCAGCCCATCGGCTGGTCGCGCTCAATGACGTCATGGACATACATGAGGTGCCGTTTTAAACTCCTATAACTCGAGTATAAAAGCTCTTAAAATATAGCAGCAGTGTTAAAATGTTTTATGCTGTTCTGTGTTCAGGAAATGATTACATTTTTTACATTAAAAATGTTTAGGTATTTATAAACTATGATTTTGTTCAAATGCTCCATATCAACCCATTCATTTTGGACTCGCTCGGGAGCTCCCTCTAGCGTTTAAGAAACCCGGAAGACATTGCAGAGTGGTAATTCTCTCTACAAGTTCTCTGACACGACTGCAGTCATCGATGACTCGTCCCACTGTCTGGGACTTTATTTTGAATATCATTTGGCCAGGAGGGGATAAGCTTCGATTTTAAATGTTAATTTAAATATTTAATATTTAATACGACGATTAGCGTGCTCTTTATGAACTGCACTGTAACCTCAGCAACCAGGAACAAACGTGCACAACACAACAGCGGGACGGCTGACGTCACGCTACAGTAGCGTTTGTTATTGGTTGCCTGAATGAAGACACGCCTACCCTGAGGAATACAGCAGTAAGGAAGAGCATACGTTAGTGAATCCCGGTCGTTGTGCAGTTACAGTTGGAGCAGATCACAATCAGCTTCAAAATGGCAAATGCAGGTAAATATATTTTACAACTTCGACTAAACTGAGTTGTACCAACACCAGACGACTGGAATCTTGCAAAAATAGAAACAGAGCGGCATTATTGTGTTTTACGTAGCCTTAAATTAACACAGTAAGTTTTGTGTTGCGATGGTAGGTTAAGATGATGAGACCCAAGTTCGTTTATGGATGCGACGCCTTTTTTCCACTGTTTGATTTTCTGCTAAATCAGTTCAGGCTCATTCTGGCCTGGGCTTTTTTGTCATATTATATCCAAGCCCTTTCTCTAGTGACTCTAGTGAGGTTATTCTGCTGCCTATAAGTTTGTCGTGGATCTGCTAAGAAGAGATTCCCTGGGGTTTTGTTATTTGTGTCATGGCATCATCATGACTTGCATTTATTGCCAACGCCTTAAACCACAGGGCTGGAAATTTCTGCATAAAAATTTGCACTCGTGGTATTAATATACTTGTCAAAAAAAGGTCTTTAGTGTATTTGTCTGTAGTAGCTTGCTTGCTTGCTTTATGTTTTTATTAACTTACTAAACGCATTTATTTGTTTTTTCTTGCTTACCTACTGTTTCGCTATATCCCAGTTTTATGTTTGAACTAGCCCGGAATAAGACATGCTGTACAGTTATTGCATAGTCATTGTTGTATATCGCCCCACGAGCATCTCACAAAAAACCTGCCCTTCCAGTTCCTCTGGTTCAACCCATACACCTCATTATCTCACTGGCTTACTGATGTATGTATAGATCAGACTCTATAGCTTAACATTCTGCACAGACTTGTTAACACTTGTGCAATGAATGCCATTCTAGATAAGGAGATCTCCTACAGTGATCTTAAGTCCCTCATTGAGAAGGGTGAAGAACTTGTGATTGTGGATGTGCGTAGCAAAGCTGAAGTGGACAAAGGGCACATCTCGGGGTCCATCCATATTCCAGGTCAGTTACAGGGCCCACACACTGCTATTTACTTAAGACCGCTGTCTTTTTGTTATCCTATGTTTCGTTTGTAAACATTGTCGTCTTCATGCCACGCTCTAACTTATTACTTATTTCTTTCTTTTAGTGGAGAATGTAGGTAGTGACTTGTCTCTGGATCCAGATGCGTTCAAAGAGAAATTTGGCGTGCCCAAACCCCCATTAGATGCCCCAAATCTGGTCTTCCACTGCCTGTTGGGTCGACGTGGAGAAGCTGCCACAGAGAAGGCCAGAAGCCTCGGCTTCCAAAAGTATGATCATAAATGCATTAGGAACTGTTTTTAATTACAGTGAATGTCCAAAGGTTTGTAGACATTTGATCGTTCAGCCTGTCTTCTGATATCGAGGGTACTGGGTATATGTAGTGTTTGAACTCCCACCCTGCTACAGCTTTTTTGTGAACACCTGTGTCACCAGTGTCAGCAATGGATGCACTTCAGATCAGCTGAATTCACTCATTAAAAGGGCTGTCTGGATGCTTTTGGACATACTGTGTATTTAAACCTATAATAAAAAAGCACACGTTTTGAATTCAATTTGTATCTGTAGGTATTTGGTGTAAGATTAACGTAGTTTCTCTTTCTCTTTCTCCCTCTCAAGTGCCCGTAACTTTGCTGGAGGTTACAAGGAATGGTCAGAGAGAGAAAGCAAATGATGCTGCTGCTCCAACACATCAAGCACACTCCAGATGTTTCAGTTAGAATTATTTTGTAGTTCTGGGACAGAGTGCCTTTTGAGGACTGCTAGGCCTGTATGTGTTTAGCTGTCTGAGCTGTCTTTAAGTTGAAGTATCTCAGGGTTTATGCTAAATGGGTCCATTACAAATTGTGTACATTTATTGCCTCAATGCCAAGTTTTAAATGTATACAATTGTTTTTAGTGCGTTAAAAACATTAAGAATATGTAAAAATATATTTATACCATTTTTACTCAACAGTTTATGAACTATTCCTTTTGTGAACATGTGAAGCTTTGCTTGTTATTTTTCTTATCAAGTGCACAAAAAATCCATCACTTGGGTCAGCTGCTAGCTCCCCAGATAGCAAGAGGATAGCTGGCCACTGTTGGCTAGCTGATGGCAAAGCTGGCAGCCCACTGGTTTTTTGCTCAGCGTTTTCCAGGCGGCCCACCGGTGGCTAACCCCTTAAAATCCCAGGCTTATTACATACTAAGGCTTATTATTCAGTAACTACAGGGACTTCAATGCAAACTGATTGAGCTATTGTTAGATTATATAAGTGTGTACTAAAACTTTGGGCCTGCCGGTTGACCCTGGCCATTTAAGGGGTTAAACAGAGTGTTAAAATGCTACTTTAAATCACTGGTTTTGCATTCACAGTTCAATTTACTTGTTCTTCCTTCATTTGCTACTTTGGTTATGCTTTGTAAATTAGCAGCATAAATTTAATAGCAGCATCAAAAATCTGTATACAGCTGTAACCAATCTAACACAGTGTCAGCAGTGTTTTGAGAATTAAAAACTAATCTGCATGACAATAATCTGGTTGGGCCAAAAGCGGAGTAACAGTAGCCAACAGTCAGTGTGGACCTTATCAAGCTAGCAGACTGATATATACTTGCTATCTGAGTCACTTGAGATGAATCATGGTGCTTGAAGCTCCCTAAAGGATGGACATTTACACTGACCTCTGTTGTTCTTTCAGGTAAGGTGCTGTTATGTCGTGTTAATAATGTGTTAATGTTCTAATTTTCCTGTTTAAAATGAATTTGACCGCAAAGGTTTTTGATGTTTGGGCGCCAGTTCAGTTGCACATACAGGTGTGAATATTAGTCATGAAGCAGCTGTTTTCACTTGTTTCTTGTACTCGTGTCACTCGAAACTATTAAAATGCTACCATTCTACTTTGTGTCGCTTCATGTTTCTTGGTTTCGCCTTTCAATGCGCAGAGTGCCACTCTGGGTGGCGCCATTACTTCGTGCTGCGTCCAGACTGAAGACTGACCAGGCCAGGCGTAGAAAGGTTTACCGCCTAATCCAGCGCCAACTAGTAAGAACTTTCAGCCGTGCACAGTCACGCCTAGATGTATCAATAGTGTAGCCTCAAATTACAAAGCCACGATCTTTACGTGGATGTCTGTATTAATTCCACTGTTAGATGCATCACAAGGTGGGCTGCAGCAGGACTGATAAACCCACCTACGTTTATCCGGCTGAGCTCAAGCAGATGATCCGTGCGGCCTTTCCGGGGGAAATCTGTGATTATCCAGACCCATGTCATGAAAATGTAGGCTTCTTCATGTCTTCAGGCTGATTTAGAGGGGAACTCTACCATTTATTTTCCAATAATTCTACATAATGAAGTGGTGGAGACGTAAACAAAGTCAGAGTTGTTTCATTTGAAATGCCCTGTTCAAGAGAAACTTCCAGTCAGAACTGTTCACAGTGATGGTGATAGAAAACCCGACGTCTGAAGTTCAATGCCTCTGAAAGGTCCCTCACAGAAGATTATTACATGAAATGGTTTGATAAATGCTGCCTGATGTCTGACACATTGTTTCAAAATGTAGTTCAATCCATTTGTTAATCCATTCATGGCGGAGGGATACAGGGCGACAAAATAATCCCCAAAGAAAATCTGATTTTTTTCAGATTCATGTTTACCATAATCAGCATTACATATAAAACTCGGAAGATGTGTAGATTCACTTGGGGTTTTGGATAGTAAGTAAAATGTCTATATTTGTGTTGTAGACATGGTGACCCTGGTGCTATCACCACCACTATAATAAATATCCATTTTACACCAGACCACTCTAAATTACCTCTAAAGAGCTGACGTATTACAATTTTGAAAAATTAAAGCTAAATCTGTAGTTTTATTCACTGGTTGTCTTTCCTTTCAGGTTTTACTGTCACTATGGATGACCTGAACAGGCTGAGCTCGACTGATCTGGGCTGAAGTTAGTCTGTATCCAGTGTTAAAACACTAAAACAATCCATGTGTAAAAAGAAACATTTTGGTCAAGTCTTTTTTTATTATTATTTGTTAGTTTACACAATTTGTTCAATAAATTAGAGTTGAATAAAGAAAAAAATGGATACAGAGCTTTTATTTGGTAAGTATGCTGTGTTGAATTATGTAATCAAAAGTATTAATTAAGAAAATAATTGTAATGAAATGATTAGTTAAGTCATTAAATAGGCCGCAACCTAACTTACCCATAGGTATAGGCTGATAATTTACACAAATACTTTCTACTTCATCCACCATAGAGCATGTAAATTTATTTCTCCTGTTTGTCCATTGACTACAAGTCCCAGAATTCCGCAGTAAGTGAAAGCCATAGAAGCTAGTGAGTGATACAAATAATAACAGAAATCCTCCACTGAAATTAACAGTTGCATTAGATGAGTAAATAGTCTTATTCTGACTACGCTCAAACTGTAAGAAACTGCTGAATATTAACGGTATGTATGAATGTTTTCTGTAGTGCTCTCGTATTCTATGGTGTGAGGACAGCAGTGGAAGGAACATTCCTGCGATTAGAAAAGAAATGAAGAGGGAGAAGAGTTATCATGATTTGGACGCTCACCATCTACTTTATTAGAAATTTTGTGCTTCCACTGATGATCTGTACCTGCTTTATAATTAATCAAACAAAAGTACAGGAGCACAATTACAGACTACAGCCCAGCTGTTGTCATGCACCATTTGTCAGTCACCCTCTATGTCATTCATTATTGGGAAACCAGGGCAGACGGGCACAGTAGATTCATTTCAGAGTAAATTTTATTTTAACTGGATCCATACTGTGCCATACACTGGTCATCATATTGTTTTGTGAGATACTCATTAAAAGTTTATCCAAAAAAAGACATAAGCTCTCAGAAAAGAAAGCTGTACTGCGCAGCTGAATGATATATCTTTGCCACTCTGTCGCCCTCTGCAGACCAAGTACAGAACAGCTACCAGCTGTGCAACAATGGCACTCTGAGAGTGATGTATGCTAATGGAATGGGCATCAGCTACCACACAGAGCCTCACATTCTGGCTGGGTCAGCGTGCCGCAGAAACATCACCCTGCCTACCGATAATGGCCTCAACTCCATAGAGTTGGTACTACGCAAGGAACTGACCAAAGGCAAGGTCACAGCGTTCGACAAGAAATTAAGGGTGAGAGAAGCAGAACTTGTTTGGCTTTTGAATCAATAATTATCAATTGTATCAAGCATCGAGCTTGAGAATGAAGTTCTGATTTTAATGTACATTAAATAAACATGAATATAAATGATTATTTGACCTTTTGTATGAAATAAAAGCAAAAGGCTTCATGAGCAGTGAAATCATGCCACTAAATTCACTGTCTTTTTCAGACACATGGACGCAACCTGCTTTCCATTAACTTTGGCAGGAACACGCAGACAGAGAAGATCTATGATGACCACAGGAAGTTCACCTTAAGGATCATATATGATGTTTAATGATTAATGTACTTGAAGTGCGACATTCTGTGACTTCTTTTGTTCTGTTTGTTTGCTAGAACAAACAGATGCCCTGCAAGCTGTTGAGAATAACAATTAAGGAAGCTTGATTTGTAGTTGACAGCCTTCAGCTTGTTAGAGTAAATCAAATAAATTATGATGGAGGTGTGATCTGGAAATCATTATACATGCATTGTTATTGATGTGTGATAAAGTCTCCCACGGCAAACAAAGGAATCAATATTTCAGAACATATTCAGATGGCTTCCTCAGCCAGAGGGGCTCAGACGTCCTTGACTACAACTCCAAAGGCCAGCTGGTGCGAGCGTACAGCCGTGCGGCTGGAGGCTGGAGTGTGCAGTACCGTTACGACGGCCTGGGCCGGAGGGTCTCCACCAAGAATAGTCTGGGCCAGCATCTGCAGTTCTACTACGCTGACCTGAACAACCCAGTGCGGGTCACACATGTGTTCAACCACTCCAGCTCGGAGATCACCTCACTGTACTGTGACCTGCAAGGCCATCTGTTCGCCATGGAGGTGAGCAGTGGGGAGGAGTATTACATTGCCTCAGACAACACGGGCACTCCACTGGTTGTCTTCAGCAGCAACAGGCAGATGATCAAGCAGGTGCAGTACACGGCGTACGATGAGGTGTACCACGATTCCAACCCCGAGTTCTCTTTGAATGCACTAAGATCATGTTTTCCTTTTATTTTTGCCCAAATGTAAAAAGTTGGCTGGTGACGTTCGGCTTCCAGCTAAGTAACATCATCCCTGGTTTCCCTAAACACACACTACTTTGTGGATCCCCCATATGAGCTGTTTAAGATCCAGGAGTGTGAGAATGGCCAGGTGAGTTCCTGCATCAAAGCCATAGTGAAATTTGTTTCCTATCCGAAGAGGAGCAAAGTCACAAATAATGTTGCTGGCAAGCTCTGTTAATACATGTTTTGCTCTCTTTGCAGCTGATGACTGGAGTTCAGCAGGAGGCTGAGAGGTCCAACCAGGCCTCAATGTGACGGTGAGTGGCCGTTCACAGCATGGCGTTACTGTAGAGTTCTGAGCACTGGTGCTGGCCCTAAGCGTTCGCTCACTATGGGAAGTCCTATAAGCCACAAACTTCTTGTCTTTGAAGAAACCAGAATGAAAAAAGAAATCATTTAAAAAATTTGCATAAAATCAAGGTCAAAACATAGTTTTGTTTTATCACTGGAAGATTAGGATAATATCTACATTGTGTCAGATTACACTGAAGTTCAGGGTGGGCTTAGATGCGATAGTTTTGTATGTCTCAGTTGCAGCAGAATTGTGAGACTCTCACCAGGGCACTTCTGTACAGAAACATCTAGAAAAGGAAACAATAACTCATGCTATCATGTTTAAAGTATCAGAAACTATTTATATTTATTTTATGCTTGTTTTTTAATTAATTTATTATTATTAGTACTCTATGACAATCATGAAGGAGTCACCAATTTTAGCTACGCAAACGAACACTGGTGGAGTATTTTCTTTTGTACAATATGTAAGAAATGTTCATTAACTTTTTATATTAATTTTGATTTGCTTAAGCAAATTTTAGTCATACACTGTCATAAAAACTGTGCAGGTACATTTTTCATTCATCAAGGTACAAACAATGTAAATGTTCCCTCAAAGGTACAGCAGTGGTTTTAAGGTCTCTTAAATAAGTTTATAGCAGGTGAAAAGTATGTATTTGTACCTTTAACCTAATGTTTAAAACAGAACAATAATATAAAAAGCCTGGAGACGCGACGGGGTGTGTGGAGTCAATACAACTTAGAAAATATAACTTCAATGGATTATGGTACAATTATGTTCCCTGACTGAGTACCACCTTGAGGGTACCACCCCAGTGACAGTTTCATATCTTTTGTTTTTTTGAGAATGTAGCCAAAATAATTTATGTTAAGTGTTTCAAAATAGTTTATACTCATTGGATGTCATTATGTACCAAATCAGTATTGAGGGATTCTTACACTTAAGCAAGACTCTTCTGAGACCTTATCAATAAAAAAGTTTACTTTAACTGAATCTGTTGCATTTATGAAATGTGGTGAATGTCACTGAGAGTACATCACCGGCTGAGTTTCGTGACTATAGTATGTGTATATATGATCTACAGTGTTATAACAAAGTGCCCACCCTATCTGACAGTGTTCAACTGAGTGTAGCCTAAAAAGGAGTGAAGTAAGTATTTAAAATATGATCAGAAATCACAGTAATTCACAATAATGTGGAATAAGGTAATAAGAATTAACTAATATGAATGAGGTCACATTATGGTGTAGAGGAGATCGCATGATACAGTGTTGCAGACTTCTTGTATTCATAGCCAATGTCTGAGCACACAAACAATATACAATCTGTAGCATGTTTTTGATTAGATAACCTGACATTTTCCTTTGGTCTTGGGAGTTGCCCCCTTTTCCTACCACCGTTTGGGACTTTTATTTTGAATATCATCTGGCCAGAAGGGGATAAGGTTCGATTTTAAATATTTAAATAATGAATATTTAATACGGCGATTAGCGTGAAATACTGAGAACAAGCTCGAACCTTATTATCAACTGCACTGTAACCTCAGCAACCAGGAACAAACGCGCACAACACAGGAGCGCGAGGGCTGACATCATGTTACAGTAGCGTTTGCTATTGGACACGCCCACTCAGAGGAATACGGCAGTGAGGAAGAAGATACGTTAGTGCCGGGGTGTCAAACTACTAACAGGGCCATATTAAAAAAATCTCAGCAAATCCGTGGGTCACCTGTGTTTTTATTTCATTTTTACTGAACATTTTGTCATGACCCAAACAGGCTACTGTTTATTCAAAATATGCCAAAACTGCAACAGCAAAATAGGCACTGAATACTTATTCAAAAATAATTCTAAATTAAAAAAAAAATAATAATAATAATTTTAGTTAGGCCCTGCAATGGACTGGTGACCCCTCCAGGGTGTATCCTGCCTTCCACCCAATGACCGCTGGGACAGGCTCCAGCACCCCCCCGCGACCCAGAAGGATAAGCGGTTTCAGAAGGTATGTGTGTGTGTGTGTGTGTGTGTGTGTGTGTGTGTGTGTGTGTGTGTTTTAGATATATTTTTTTAACTGCCTATTTGGCCCATATTGGGGGAAGGGGGTCAGAACGTACACTATGTTGCAGTGCATGCTGGGGACTGTAGTGCATCTCAGGGTGAAATGGGCTAATAAGAACAGAAAATTAAAATAATTTCACAGGCCAAAAATCAATGTTTATATTCTTGCTTTTTAACAGACAACAAAGCTATATCAGTTCAGATTATGTTATGTTCTGCTAATATAATAATGTCACTAAAGGGCCAGGCTCATATAAAATAACTAAACCCAGTTTGACAATACAATGTGTTAACGAAAAAAGGTTAAGATCTGATACAGCATTTTTGGCGCAAAGCTCTAACTGAAAAACGTTTTGATAGTAAGTGGGAATATGGGAGTTTTTGCATGAAGAGAAAATTCACAAATTTCCACATTCAGAAAATCTCACAGAGACTGGGAAGTTAGAATTAATAAATCTTCAAACTAATTTGGATGACAAAGGCTGAAAGTGCATTTGTAAGGTCCAGAGGAAGATGGCTGGGGGAGGAAGAACAAAACACAGCTTATTTTTTCATTTAGAAATGTCTCAAGCCAAAAATAGTACAATTCAGAGATGAAATATGGATGATCAAAGGTAAATTGCTAGCTATTATTCTAATTTTTATAGCAAATTATATGAATCTAATTGTAATGAGGAGTCCATATGTCAGTTTATACAGTCTTTCCAAAATGAATGTACTTAAAAAAGAAGATGTTTCCCCCTACAATCGATTGCTTAACGCCCAACAGGTCCCCTGGATGGCCTAACTTCAGAATTCTATTGGACATTTGCCGAACATCTTGCTAAATTTCTTCGAGTATTTTCAGAATGCACCCAAAAGTTAATGCTACACCTACACTGACTTTGACTGAAGGTTTATTGGCACTAAATTCTAAGCCCAAAAAAGACCTGTTTTATTACCAGTTGGCACTCACTATGCCTTTTGAATAACAATTATAAAGTGTTTACTCTGATTTTCTTAAAAATGATTAAAGCTGTCTTGAATAATATCATTGATGAGACTCAGTCCAGCTCTATGAGACACAGGTGTGTATCTAACAATATCAGGCTGGTTTTGGACCTCATTGATTATTCTGATCTCTGTCAAGATAAAAGCTTTATTCTCTTTTTAGACTTTTATAAAGCACTCAATATGGTGGTGCGTAATTTTATTTTCCATGCTTTGGAGAGATTTGCATTTGGAACTTACTTCTGTAATGCCATTAAGACGATATACAAAAATGGCAACTGCTCTATTAAACTGCACTCAGGCACTGCTCCAACTGGCCTCTCCTTATCTCTTCTCATTGTGTACCCAGCTCTTTAATGATTTTAACAAATTGAGCCCCTTGAAAGGTATTTCAGTTGTGGTCAAAGAGGTACTTATTAGCCAGCTAGCAGCAAAAATACATCATCATTTTTGAAGGACGCTTCACAAGTTCCTGTAGCTATTGACCTAATTCAAACATTTTCTGATGCACCTTGGCTCACCTTAAATATTAAGAAATGTGAACTGCTTGCATTAAAAGAGTGTGACTCACAACCTATTGGTAATGTATTGGTGAAAGATTCAGTCATGTACCTTGGAGTTCTTATTATGAAAAATGCTGGTAAGTGCATGAGAAAACTAATGCAGTGGCTGCAGAGAGGCTGCATTTATCTCTAAGATTAGAATTCTTTGACCAAAGCTAAGGGTATATCTCCACTTACTTAGCTCAGTCCCTTGATGCGAATAAGCAGATTTCTAAATAAGTGGACAATCTGCTTCTAGTCAGCTTCCTATCATGTTTCATTCTCTGCATTTAATAAAAAAAAACAACAACAGTAGGCGAAATTTCTTTTCATAGGATATGCAGGGGAAAGCTCATTTATATTCAGTAAGCTCCGCATAAAACTCCATTTGATTGGCTCCACATACAACGCCGTCTGATTGGCCGAGCGTCACCCTGCCAGGCAGATTAGGTAGCCAAATGCATCCTATATGTGAAATTTGTTTATTTGATTGTCTCTTTCAGTAATTAAATGTGTGTCTGTATTTTAAAGCTGCCTAATAGATACTGTTAATAGAGCTAATATTTCTAAGAATGGGAAAAATGTGATTTACCTACAAGATTTATCAGGAATAGTAGCTGATAAAGAGGTTAAAGGACATATTGAGGTGTCTCTTTAAAGGAGGATAGCATTTATCATCTGCTTCCTAAGCTAACAGGACATTGTTTACAACAGGGATAGTACATCTGATTCAACTAATGAACTAATTAACAAGCTTCTCATATGCTGGGCCAGGTGTGTTAAAGGGGAATTCCACTATTTTTTCAAAATTTCTGACTAATTTAGAATAATCCTTAAACAGAGTCAATCAGAGAGGTTTGAAGTGAAATGGTTTATTTTAGAGAAACTTAACTGATTCAGATTTCTTTACAGTGGTGGTGTTAGGAACCAGGGGTTGCTATGTCTACAACACAAACATAGCTGTTTTATTTACTATCCAAAACCACCAGGGAGTCTATGCAGGTACCCTCCAAGGCTGGACGAACTTCTATAGACTGCTTGTCTTATCAGAAGTGCCGGCAGCAGTGACACAGATAATCTTGCAGAGAGGTAATTTAAAAAACAGTGTGGCCATAAATGTGGGAAATTCTCCGTTTGAAAAGAGGGAGAAAACGGGCCAGCTCCCTAACTTTATTGGCTTGGGAGCGCAACATACTGAGACATGAAGCATAAAAGCAGGAGCTGTACACTATCATACAAAAGAAGCAAAAGTGTATTGCAGAATAAGGCCTAAGCTGAAACATGTCTTTTCATACAAGCTGCATGAAGCACTGTGAGACAACATCCAACACATTCACAATAACTGCTTTCATAATTGATTTTCAAATAATAAAGTACAGCATACAGGTGATTGTTAGATTTTATTTTGTTTTTTAGCCTCAAGTATCTGTTTTTAAGAGGATACACCAACAGACACCTTGATGATCTTTGTATATTACAGGTAAAAACTAAAATTCATTACAATTCCAAAAATGAAAAAATGTATTCCTCGCCCAAACATCTCTTTATTCAAACCTTTGACTACTGAACGTAGAATTCTCACTACACTATTATTAGCTTATCTGCAGTTTAAGGTTTAACATGGTTTCAAACCTGAATGACTCATGTGGGTTCATAACCTCCATTGCTATGTATTGCATTACTGACAGTTTAAACTAAAGAGGTAATGTTAAAAACTAAAAAGAAATTCAGTTGTTAGTGTTTATTAGTGATATTAAACCCACTGTGAAAAATGAATGTGCACTGCCTTTAACTAGGCACTAACAAAACACCAAAAGCAATATTGCTTAGTAGGCTATATTATTCTTTATTTGGTTTGTCTGCAGACTTTGGTGCATATTAAACAGGTTTTTAGAGTCATTTTCACAGTATATTAGTTGGATGATTGTAAAATAATGCTGTGGTGCTTGTGACTGCGTTCAGCTTCGTTTGCTCGGCCAATCAGGCGGCGTTGTGTGCGAAGCCAATCAGGCGGCGTTCTGTGCGGAGGTTAATGAATATTGATGAGCATTCTCCCGCGATTCATATGAAAAGACATTTCGCTGCCGGTGGTGAGGAGTTAGAGTTGGAGCAGACCACTAACAGCTTCAAGATGGCCAGTGCAGGTAAATATATTTTACAACTTCAGCCAAACTTACTAACACAAGACGACTGCAATCTTCCATAAATAGAAACACAGAGCAGAATTGTATGTGTTTTACATAGCCTTAAATGAACACGATAAGTTTGTGTTGTTATGGTAACGTGATGAGACCCAAGTTCGTTTATGGATGCTACGATATTTCACAATTTTTTTTTTTATTTTTTTTTTTTGGCTAAATCAGTTCAGGCTCATTCTGGCCTGGGCTTTTTTGTCATATTATATCCAAGCCCTTTCTCTAGTGACTCTAGTGAGGTTATTCTGCTGCCTATGAGTTTGTCATGGATCTGTTAAGAAGTGATCTCTGGGGTTTTGTTATTTGTGTCATGTCATCATCATGACTTGCATTTATTGCCAACGCCTTAAACCACAGGGCTGGAAATTTCTGCTGCAAAATTTTCTCTCGTGGTATTAATATACTTGTCAAAAAAGGTCTTCAGTCTATTTATTAGTAGTAGATTTATTTATTTGTTTGCTTATTTATTTATTGATTTATTTATTTATTTGCTTCGTATTTGTGTGTTTATATATTATTTAAAGGTATTCATTTATTTTTTTGTTTGTCTTCTTTTGCTTACCTACTGTTTCGCTATATCCCAGTTTTATGTTTGAACTAATCTGGAATAAGACATGCTGTACAGTTATTGCATAGTCATTGTTGTATATCGCCCCACAAGCATCTCACAAAAAACCTGCCCTTCCAGTTCCTCTGGTTCCGCACATACATCTCATTATCTCACATGCTTACCGGTGTATGTGTACCTCAGATCCTATAACGGAACATTCTGCACATGCTTGTTAACACTTGTGCAATGCCGTTCTAGATAAGGAGATCTCCTACAGTGATCTCAAGTCCCTCACTGAGAAGGGTGAAGGGCTTGTGATTGTGGATGTGCGCACCAAAGCTGAAGTGGACAAAGGGCACATCCCGGGGTCCATCCATATTCCAGGTCAGTTACAGGGCCAACACACAGCTATTTACTTAAGACCGGTCTTTTTGTTATCCTATGTTTCGTTTGTAAACATTGTCGTCTTCATGCCACGCTCTAACTTATTACTTATTTCTTTCTTTTAGTGGAGAATGTAGGTAGTGACTTGTCTCTGGATCCAGATGCGTTCAAAGAGAAATTTGGCGTGCCCAAACCCCCATTAGATGCCCCAAATCTGGTCTTCCACTGCCTGTCGGGTCGGCGTGGAGCGGCTGCCACAGAAAAGGCTAGAAGCCTCGGCTTCCAAAAGTATGATCATAAATGCATTAGGAACTGTTTTTAATTACACTGTATGTCCAAAAGTTTGTAGACATTTGATCGTTCAGCCTGTCTTCTGATATCGAGGGTACTGGGTATATGTAGTGTTAGCCCTCCCACCCTGCTACAGTAATAGCCTTTTCACTTCTGTGAAGGTTTTACACTAGACATTGCTTTAAGGATGTGATTGCATTCAGCCACAAGAGCATTAGGTCAATTACTGATGTTTGATGGCATCCCAAAGGGATTGACTGGTGCTCCATAACTCCAAAGAACACAGTTCCACTGCTCCACAGCCCAATGCTTGGCATTGGGTATAGTGACCTTAGACTCAAGTGCAGCTGCTCCAGAGCATCCCAATCTGTCAGCAGTGCTTTTCTATGAAGATTATACAAGCTATGTGTGTGCAGTGGATGCACTTCAAATTAGCTGAATTCACTCATTAAAAGGGCTGTCTGGATGCTTTTGGACATACTGTGTATTTAGACCTATAATAATAGAATGCATGTTTTGAATTCATTTCCTGTCTGTAGATCTTTGGTGTGAGATTAACATAGTCTTCCTCTCTCTTTCTCACCCTCAAGTGCCCGTAACCTGGCTGGAGGTTACATGGAATGGTCAGAGAAGGAAAGAAAATGACGCTGCTGCTCCAACACATCAAGCACACTCCAGATGTTTCAGTTAGAATTATTTTTGTAGCGCTGTATGTGTTTAGCTGTCTGAGCTGTCTTTAAATTGAAATACCTCAGGGTTTATGCTAAATGGGTCCATTACAAAATGTGTACCTTTATTACCTCAATGCCAAGTTTTACATTTATACAATGGGTTTAAAATACATTAAAAACATTAAGAATATGTAAGAAAGTATTTATACCATTTTACCATTTTACTATCTCAACAGTTTATAGACTATACCTTTTGTGAAGATGTGAAACTTTGCTGTTATGTATATATCAAAAGATCCATCACTTGGGTCAGCTGCTAGCTTCCCAGATAGCAAGAGGATAGCTGGCCACTGTTGGCTAGCTGATGGCAAAGCTGGCGGCCCTCTGGCTTTTTGCTCAGCATTTTCCGAGCGGCCCACCCGTGGCTAACCCCTTAAAATCCCAGGCTTATTACATACTGAGGCTTATTATTCAGTAACTACAGGGACTTCAATGCAAACTGGCTGAGCTTTTCTTAGGTTATAGAAGTGTATAATCAAACTTACAGGAGTTAAGCAGATTGTTAGACAGAATTCCTCTTTTGATCACTCTTTTTGTACTTACAGTCCAATTTACTTGTTCTTCCTTCATTTCCTACTTTCGTCATGCTTTGAAAATTAGTTTACTAAATAATTTTATTAGCAGTATCAAAAATCTGTATACAGCTGTGACCAATTAGCACAGTGTCAGCAACAAGATTTTCAACAAAATCATTTTATATTAGGCCTAGTGAATCATTTTTCCCAGTAGTCCGTGATAGTTTATTTTCTCAAATAAAAGACTATTTGCATTTAAAAGCTGTTTTTAGATTAAAAACTATTATGCATGACAATAATCTGGG
This sequence comes from Colossoma macropomum, assembly GCF_904425465.1. Taxonomy (NCBI): domain Eukaryota; kingdom Metazoa; phylum Chordata; class Actinopteri; order Characiformes; family Serrasalmidae; genus Colossoma; species Colossoma macropomum. Next base: position 17,255,028 of record NW_023494788.1, read on the forward strand.
TGGGCCAAAAACGGACTAGCAGTAGCCATTAGTCAGTGTTGACCTTTTGAAGCTAGCAGAATGATATATATTTGCTATCTGGGATGAGATGAATCTTGAAGCTCCCTAAAGGATGGACATTTACACTGACCTCTGTTGTTCTTTCAGGTAAGGTGCTGTTATGTCGTGTTAATAATGTCGCTAAATTTAATGTTCTAATTTTTCTGTTTAAAATGAATTTGACCGCAAAGGTTTTTGATGTTTGGGCGCCAGTTCAGTTGCACATACAGGTGTGAATATTAGTCATGAAGCAGCTGTTTCCACTTGTTTCTTGTACTCGTGTCACTCGAAACTATTAAAATGCTACCATTCTACTTTGTGTCGCTTCATGTTTCTTGGTTTCGCCTTTCAATGCGCAGAGTGCCACTCTGGGTGGCGCCATTACTTCGTGCTGCGTCCAGACTGAAGACTGACCAGGCCAGGCGTAGAAAGGTTTACCGCCTAATCCAGCGCCAACTAGTAAGAACTTTCAGCCGTGCACAGTCACGCCTAGATGTATCAATAGTGTAGCCTCAAATTACAAAGCCACGATCTTTACGTGGATGTCTGTATTAATTCCACTGTTAGATGCATCACAAGGTGGGCTGCAGCAGGACTGATAAACCCACCTACGTTTATCCGGCTGAGCTCAAGCAGATGATCCGTGCGGCCTTTCCGGGGGAAATCTGTGATTATCCAGACCCATGTCATGAAAATGTAGGCTTCTTCATGTCTTCAGGCTGATTTAGAGGGGAACTCTACCATTTATTTTCCAATAATTCTACATAATGAAGTGGTGGAGATGTGAATAGACTTCTTTCATGTAAAATGCCCTGTTCAAGAGAAACTTCCAGAGTCAGAACTGTTTACAGTGGTGGCGATAGAAAACCAGACGCCGGAAGAGTTAAATGCATCTAAAAGGTCCCTCACAGAAAGTTATTACATGATGTGGTTTGATATTATGTTGCCTGATGTCTGACACATTGTTTATGATAAAGTTTTGGTTTAAAATGTATTTTAATTCATTTGTTTTAATTCGTTCTTGGCGGAGGAATACATGCAGCGCGTCAAAATAGTCCCCAAAAAGCTTTTAAAGATTTATGTCTATTTTACCATCATCAAGATTACATATAAAACTCGGAAGACACATGTAGATTCACTTGGGGTTTTGTATAGTAAGTAAAATGTCTATATTTGTGTTGTAGACATGGTGACCTGGTACTATCACCACCACTAAAGAAATCTGAGCCTGTAAGTTTTTCTGCAATAAACATTTCACATTAGACCACTCTGAATGACTGTTTATATCTAAAGAGTTGAATTATTCAAATTTTGAAAAATTAAGGCTAAGTCTGTTTTATACACTGGTTGTCTTTCCTTTTAGGTGTTTACTGTCACCATGGATGACCTGAACAGGCTGAGCTCGACTGATCTGGGCTGAAATTAGTCTGTATCCAGTGTTTAAAAAAATGTGAAACGATCTATGTGTAAAAAGAAACATTTTCGTCTTTTTTGTATGTCTGTTTACACCATTTGTTCAATAAAGTAAAGGTAAATAAAGAAATAATTGGTTACAGAGTTTTTATTTGGTAAGTATATTGTGTGGAATTATGTAATCAAAATTATTAATGAAGTCATTAATTGTAATTAAATTAATAATAATTGTCATTAAATAGGCCGCAACCTTACTTGTAAGTATAGGCAGATAATTTAGACAAATACTTTCTGCTTTGTCCAGCATAGAACATGTACGTTTATTTCTCCTGTTTGTCCGTTGACTACAAGTCCCAGAATTCCGCAGTAAGTGAAAGCCATAGAAGCTAGCGAGTGATACAAATAATAACCGTAATCCTCGACTGAAATTAGGAGTTGCATTAAATGAGTAAATACTCATCTAAACCACATTTATAACAATGTCTATAGGCTAATAATTAAATTTAAACTCTAGGCTATGTTTGATTGAACAGTAGGTCCACCGACCTGACATCTGAAGCTACTGGTTACACTGGGCACCAAGGAGACGAGTGTACACAAATGAGGCAGCAACCAGTAACTCTTATTCTGACTACGCACAAACTGTAAGAAACTGCTGAATATTAACGGTATGTATGAATATTTTCTGGAGTGCTCTCGTATTCTATGGTGTGAGGACAGCATTGGCAGGAACATTCCTGCGATTAGAAAAGAAATGAAGAGGGAGAAGAGTTATCATGATTTGGACGCTCACCATCTACTTTATTAGAAGCCCAAATTTTGTGCTTCCACTGATGATCTGTACCTGCTTTATAATTAATCAAACAAAAGTATAGCAGCACAATTACAGACTACAGCCCAGCTGTTGTCATGCACAATTTGTCAGCCACCCTCTACTTCAATTATTACTGGTCATTTTCTTACCACAGGACCACTGTTGATCAGACATTATTTGGGCAGGGGACATTTTCACATGTAGTGATTTATAAGTGGGAGTTTTACTATTATGAGTGTGCCTAGCACAGCAGTGTAGCTGTTTTTTTTAATTTTTTTATTTTTTTTGTTTTCCACATCCATTATTGTCACTGCTAGATTGAAAGTGCTTCACCAGTCGAAATACATAGCCAAATGCAGTCCTGTGGTCAGAAACTGTCTATTGCTAATAAGCTAAAACACAGTTTCCCAAATCTATTCCTTGAGTGCCCCCTGCCCTGCACATTTTAATGTGGCTCACAGCACATCCACTTTAAATCAGGAAGGGTTTCTTAATGAGCTGATTAGTTGAATCAGACATATTGGAGCAGGTAAAACACAAAATATGCAGGGTGGGCATACTGCAGGGCCAGGGTTGGGAGCCACTGTTCTAGTAAAGTGGGCCTACACAATAGGTGTTTCTAATAAAATGGCCTGTGAGTGTAAAGTTTATTATGACTAGCTGCTTTTTGTTGGAGGTTTGAAAAATGCCGCCTGAGGGAAAATCTGACATGGAGCGGGTGGGCCTCTTCAAGGAGATGGGCTACGTCTCCATAGGTGACAAATACACACCCTTCATTTATCGTAAGTATAAAGAACATTGAAAACCTCACTCTGAAAATGACAGATAGCATCAGTGCTTGAAATTTTGATGTTGGTGTGAGCAATGTAAAATTGGAATCTAAGATGTTTTGTCTTATTTATTTATTTATTTATTTGAAGGTCCATTTAACGAATCTGCACAGAAGAATAAGCAGATGTTGTGTGGGGGACCAAAGAAGAAATCTGCCCTCCAGGCTGGCTACTTTGACACTCAGTTCAAGAGGATCTTTGAGAAAGAAGCGTTGACAGACCTTGTCAAAATCCAAAGACAGTATAAGATTCAGCAGGCGAAGAAGAACCTAGGGAAGGCCTTTCTGCCAAGCAGTGGGGAGAAGAAACCGTAAGTTCAGCATCTTTTATTCCACTGTTGTCCTTGTCCAGGCTTACTTTTATTGTATATTTGCATGACTACATGGTGTGGAACTCCTTCAGTGCAAAATGGATGCTATGACAATGAAGGCTTTTTGACTCCAGTAGTTCTGGAGATGCCACCCAGCAAACAAGACCCATATTCTGTGAAAATATAATAGAGAAACCATTTTTCTAGTGGAAAATAAGCATCTGCACATCCTCAGTAATTGTACTGAATACAGTAGATTCATTTCAGAGATAGTTTTGTTAACTTATATCCATGGAGTGCCATACACTGGCCTTCATTTTGTTTTGTGACATATTCATTAAAGTTTATCCTAAAAATAGACTTTAGCTCTGCATATTGGAAGACAAGGCTATTAATGTTAAAGGCCAATATGGTGCAGTGGTCCTTTTCAGTGAGAACACATGAAAAGAACCACCAGCACTCAGAGTTTCCATTTCATCATATTCCTCTCGCCTCTGTGGAGCCTGCCCCAGAGAACGGACACCAGCCAAGATATCATTATGATCTTAATGAGTCCAAGACTAGGAAAACTCCACACTGGCCTTGTTCTGAGACTGTGACACACTGTGTCATTTTTCATGTAATTAAGATGGTGGAAAGTACAGCCTACAGGAGAACAAGACAAAGGTATTAAACTTCTGTTTAACATGTAGGTCAAAATAAATGTCATATGTTTTATTATCCAAGACACTGTGAAGCAAATTGAATTATTCTTCCACTGAAAGCCCCAAGTGTTGTTCCTTTTCTCATAAGTCAGCTATGTTTTGTTTCAGCTCAGGAATTGGCAGCTACTATGGAACGCTGGGAGGTCCTATCCAGGCTTTGAGTCCCTTGCAGATTCCCAAAAAAACGTACAAATCACCAGGCAAGAACATGTACACCAGCCCACCCAAGAAAGGAAGTGGATATGGGTCAGTAGCTTTTCGTAATACCTGCTTTTATGATGAGATTGAAAATTAAGATAAAGCTTCTTCTCGACTACTAGCACTTTTAGAGCAAGTTACTGTTCTCTCTTTGATATACATGATATAGACACAAGTCTGTCATTTTGCTTTAACAATCTTATGTCTGCATGGGCGTGACAAAGAGTAAATGGGCGGAAGTTGTGGCATCTTGTTGCTGCTCAGGCAGTTTCCTCTTGTGGGACTTCCTGGACTATTGGATTTCCACTTCCACGCTCTAATTCTTAAAAAAAATGCTGTCTATTTGGACATTAACTATATGCTCAAAAGTTTGTCCACACATGCTTATCCAGCGCATCTTCCAGAATCCAGGGTATTAAAGTGGAATTGCACCACTTAAAATTAGTGCATTTATCATTAAAACAAAGTCAGACATTGTAGAGAAATGTATGGAGTCAGAAGTGTTCACAGTGATAGGAACCAGACATCTGAGGTGTTTAATGCCTCTAAAAGAAAGCTGTTACATGAAATGGTTACCAATCATGTTGCCTAATTCCTGAGACATTGCTTTACAATAGTTTTACAAAAGGCCTAAAATGTAGCTTTTAAAATAAATTAATGATGGAGCCCATACAAAGTGATTTAAGGAAAAAATCCCAGAAAAGTTACCAAAATTTGACTACTATCAACATACTTATATACAAATTTAAAGCTCAGAAGACACATGTAGGTTCACTGGCCTTTTTGCATAGTAAATTAAATGGCGATAGTTGCACTGTAGACATTGAGAACCCTGGTTCCTATCACTGCTACGGTAAACTGAACTGTAGGTTTCTCTACATTGCTCCATTTCACATCAAACCACTCAGAATTACTTTGTTTACGTGTCAGTGACTGAATTATGTAATAATTTTGTAAAATCCGTTGAATACTACTTTAATTAGCAGTTTAATAGGCAATAACGGCCTCTGCTCTTCTGGGAAGACTTTCCACTAGATGTTGGAAGATTGCTGTGAGGATTTAATTGTATTCAGCACTAGGGTGTCACTCTGTTTGCTGGCATTCAGCACTACAAAGAATGCAGTTATACTGCTCCCTTCTTTCCTGACGCTGGACACTGGGCGTGGTGACGCTCATGTGAGGCTTCTTCAGAGCAACATTATCTATTGGCAATGCATTTCTATGGAGGTTATAGCTGTGTGTGCACAGCTAAACACAATTGTCAGTAAAGTAGCTGAATTCACTAATTAGAAGGTGTTTCTGGGTACTTTTGGACACAGTATAATTGTGTAGCTGGATCTGAGATATTTTCCTGTTTGTTCAACAGCTACCCAGGTGTCACCCTGTCCAAACTGGACTTGTATTCCTCCGACCCATATGACCGAGCAAAAGAGATGCTAAAGGTATACATTCACAAGAATTTACTGTAAATGTTTGGCTTTGTTGTAATATGACAGCTTCTGGCCCGTCCTCTCTTCTGGCATTTGACTGAACCTATGTTTTGTGTTTTTGGTGAGAACAAGTCACCAAATAGCTTGTGCATGCAGATGATTCATTTTGAATGGCTAACAAGAGGTTGTTTTCCAGCGTGAGATAATTGCTCACAAATCTATGCTGAAAGGGGGACCATTTCATTTGAACCTCCATCCCAAAGAATGCTTTGACAGCAACCCTTACAGGCTTGAAAAACCTCTGCCACCTTCAAAGAACACTGAAGACAAAAAGACACACTTTGCTGTGCCTTTCAAACCAAGTTCTCCCAGCAAAAGGGTATGCACTGTGTGTACACTGTAGTTTTTTATGTTTTGAAGAGTTGAAGCATGTAATGAGTCTAACATTACAAACAGATCGATACATTTTCTTTTAGATTGGAGGGATGAAAGCGGGGACGTTTGATGTCTATCCGTCCCACTCTGCTGACCCCTACGTCACTCGAAAGCCTAAGTCAGTGACCATGAATAAGGAGGGAAAAATCTTCCACCCATCACCTGGCCCAAAGAGCACTCCAGTCAAGAGCGTAATCGCCCTCAATGTGAACAAGTAAGTGTCTTGCAAATCAAACATTTGGCCTACTTAATTTGAATTAATGGGCATAAAAATATCTGACTTCACAACGAGGCAATTCAATTACGATTCTTTAGGACATTATTTAACAACTCATACTGGAAACTTGTGCTGGTTTTACATGTTGAAACTTTCACATTGAAACTTCAGTTGCTTGAAACCTACACTGAAACCAAATTGTGCTTAAGTTGCAGCAATGTAAAGCATTCTGCAACTCACTTGAAACTCAGCAGTTGCAACTGCCTCATCTTTGTGAAACAAGATGGTTTATAATTGAAAAGGAGACCCACCCTGACTGGTTTGTAGTTTTCCATGTTGCCAGTTTCTGAGCCATCACAACAAACGTGAGTTTCTTAAAGCTAACATTTCTGTAATCAGCTGCGTTAACTAGCCAGCTAATGGCAACAGCTGTTTAAACAGCTGCTTTTGCCACCGTTTGTTGTTCTTTAGCCTGCTGTTATCGTGATTTATGCAACTAGATTAATTTTCTCCTCTGTTGATGTCCCCTAATTTTACACAGAGCTCAGATTCATTTGGGGTACAAAGGATAAAAATTATTACAGAAAAGGAGACAAGGATGCAGTGAACTTCTTGTGCTTCTAGGACAGGATGAGTGAGACATCAAGTACACTATAGCTGTAATTGCTACTTAAACATGGTTGCTTAAATGAAGGCTTAACATACACAAAATAGATAAAACTAAAAATATATAGTAAAGAACCCTAGATAGGCAGATAAATGGCAGATACATAAAAACAGCAATGAAGAAATGAAAAAATAAACAAAGATGAAAAAAATGTTACAAATATAACATCTTGCAGGTGATTTTGTAGCAAGAACGATATGGTGTATTAAAAAATATGAGCTGCTAATTTAGCTAGGTGAATGTGTTGCATGCAACAGTTGCTTTGTGTAACTGTAACAGATATTGTTGCAGGCAACTCACAACATGCAACTAGTTGCATGACATTTGACAGTGTAAAGCCAACTTTGAATTTCACCAAAATTGAAATTAATTCAGTGATTTAAAAAAGCCCAGACAAAAAAATGAGCACATACTTTATTGAATATTCTTCAATCATAATCAATTCTAACGTTTGAAAAAAAACAATGCAGTTGAATTGCCACCTTCAGATCTGTGCAATCACAATGCATCAATGCATTTCTACACCCCTAATCTGAACCTCTACTGAGGAGCATAAGGTGCATATTCTCATTCAGCAATCAGTCCACAGACTTTTATCATATTAACAACAGTGCTGGTTTTCCTCTATTGTAACTTTACTTTTTTGCTGTTAATTTTATCCCATTTATACACACTGCTGAATGAATTGTGTCTCTAAATTTTCACTTTTTTTATTTGCAGGTTTGTGAACTTCACAAACTACAATCAAGTCTCCTCTGTCATGGCATATTAAGAGCTGTGATGTCTGGCAGGTGACCGTATTAAGATTAAAGACATATATACACTTCTTAATTCTCATTTTCGATCTATTCAGTCCCTTCAGAGCGGTTAGTGAGTTGTATGAAATTTAATGGTTTATTTTCAGTTAGAAATGTATTCTGGAACAAATTAATACAACAGTATTTTCTGGCATGTTCTGAATTTACTGCATGTGTAAGATTTCACACACAAATAACGTCATAGAAACGAATACCAGCATGTGCAGAAAGTTGCTAATGTTTTCGTTAAAAGAAAAATATGTGTTTCAAATTTTCAGCATATTTCAAACCCAAAAGCACCAGTTAGTATTGAAATTCAGAATTCAGTAGGCAAGGTCTCTTGCTGCTGCTCCATTAGAGCCTACTTATTGCCCTGAAATGTGAACAAGCACAAAATATACACCAGACATGCCATGCTTACAGCAGAGTTGAGCAAGCAATAAGCATTCCTACAAGTTTCAATGAGTTGCAGCAACAGTTGGCTATGAAAACCTGAGCAATGGTGTCCTTTAAGCGTTGGGGTACACAGTGACCAGGTCGTGGCCTTCAGGAGGTCTCATTCGGATCCGAGCGTGAGTCTCACAGTACATCTGTCCCTCCACAAAGAAGTAGCCCTTCTGCTTCAGATTCATGCCGCAGTCCGAGCACACAAAGCAGGCAGGGTGGCGGAACTTGTCCCGCGCCTTGACCACAGTACCCCTGTCAGTCAGACACAACAGTGAGTTTGATCTTAAACATGGAACACTTACCAGATTTAATCATAACCCAATGATAATTGTATTGTACTTATTTGAATAATTCCAAGTAACTACATACAGTTAGTACTAGTAAATAACCTAGTGCTACAGTCTGACTTTGAAAGAGAGTTTATTATTAGGGCACGGATGGGAGAAGTGTCAGTAAGAATAGGGACTAAAGTGACACCTGCATTTAGATTTATGGGAAGGACTTCAGTAAACCTGAATAAACCCCTCATTACAATGAATAATGTACATTAGAGAGTCCAGTGGTGCAAAACCCCAAGGGAATGATTTGCGGAGTATGAAAATAATGCAAATTATACGCTATGGCCTTCACATTCTGTAGATCTCAACTCAGTTGAACACCTGGGAGTTTTGGGGGCGACATGTTAGACAGCAGACCATCACCATCATCCAAACACCAACTGAAGGAATATCTTTTGGAAGAATCTCATTCCTTCAGTATCCTTCTAGAGACTTGTAAAAGGCATATTGAAGCCATTCTGGTGGCTCATTGTGGCCCAACACCTTACTGAGACACAAAGTAATTATGAAATTATCATTAGCTTATTGGTATTGCCAGTAAGCTGGTGATAATTTCCAAGTACAACTACAAATGAGTGACCAATTATAGAAAAAAGAACAACATAAAATGTCTTAGTAATGGGTTTGTTTTTCCTTTAACTGGTCACCTTTTTGTAGTTGTACTTGGAAATGCACACAACACCAGTAAGCTATGTAGTTTCATATTTATTTAAATTGTATTAAATTTTTGAGTGTTATAGGAAAAAACGAGATTCATTAAAGCATAAAAACATAAAACATCCATTCTTGTGTTGAAATTATTCCAATGTTTATTAGTGTTTTTAAAAACATTGTGACAAGAAATGTTCATACTGTCCTATGAGAGATGGAATATAATAGCAGGGTTCCAGTGCATAAACACCTTGTTACAAAGAAGAATGTACGTTTGAGTGTTCAGTGTCACTGAATGGTTAGTTGAGTATGAAAATAGTGCAAATCAAATGCTATGTCCTTCGCAGTCACCAGATCTCAACTCAACTGAACACTTATGGAAGATTTTGGAGTGGCAGCGCTCACCACCACCACCATCAAAACACCAAATGTGGGTATATCTTTTGAAAGAATGGTGTTTCATCCCTCCAGTACAGTTCCAGAGACTTGTAGAATATATTCCAAAGACACATTGAAGCTATTCAAGGCCATTCAAAGATATATAGAAGAGTTCATTTTAAGCTAAGCTTTATAAACAGGGTTGCCCTGATTATGTGGAAGTCTGTTCCCTATATAAAAGACCGTATAAGGGCTTTACTTACACAATGCCATTGCCACATTTGTCACACAAAGGCAGTTTCTGTAGCGAGCCAGAGGCTGCTTGGGGCTTTGTCACTGGAGCTTTGACACTTCTTGTTACCAGAGGCTTTTTACCTGTCAACAGAGAAATCACATATAGTGTTCTTATTAAAGCAAGGTGCACTGTCAGTCAGCTCTTCTACAGAGATGCTATCAACTCAGCTGGTGCCAGACATGGTTGGAAATATGGTGCAGTTTAATTGGCAACAAGAGAATAGAGATGTTTTCTACATTCTGGTAGCTCACCATCACTGTCTATATAGTCCTGCAGGGCCTTAAAAGAACCAGACTGGCGAGGCTCATGTGGTCTGTCATGATCCTCCTGCAGCATTCGGTACACATGAGAGTCTTCAATGGTGTTCAGGACTTTTCCACTGAGAACAAAGACAGAACAGAATCGTGTTAATATTGGTTTCCCATGTTGACATTTGTTATATGAGATATATACAGCTATACAAAATACACTGAGTTGGTGTTTTTACCCTGAAAGGTAAGGTTTTTTGAAGGGTATACGTGCACTTTGTAGGAACACAATTATTGAATGTAGGAGAGGAACCACCATAGGACCACCACTGACCAGATATTGTTTGAAAGGCTAAAAGATGACTAACACTACTCTGCATGGAAAAACAGAATCTAGGGTGTACCATTAAGGTAGATGTGTCTGATAAAAAAGCTAAGTGTCCACAGTAAGTTGTACAAGCTTAACAAACACTATCATGTTGGTGTGACTGCTGTGAATGGTCTGTAACACAAATAATATCTAGTAAGTAGTGGTGGTGCTTTTCCACTGTTTAACAGAGTAGAGAGTAGCTGCTAAAGCAATGGCTGGGCTATAGTCACTAATTGAATGCCTACAAACTGCACCTTTATGGTGCCAATGATTGTAGGTAGAAGGTAAGTGTATCTAATAACAACAATATGGTCCAGCAAAATCATATAAAGCTATGTCAAACTGCAGTAATGTACAAAGTTAAAGAACACCCTTCATTTATTTAATCTCCAGTCAACTAAAAAGCAAAGGATGTTTAGCTGTTGAAAAGCAATTACTGAGAAAAGGAAATAAACAACAAGAAGAAACTTTGCTGGTGAAGATTCTGCTTTTGTCTTCAGAACAATGGACTGACCACCCTAGAGCCAAATGTGTTTGGGGTTACTTGGATTATGAGAAGCAGAAAATGCAACCAACTTCTAAGACTGAACTTTAAAGGTGTGGAAAATATCCCTGTACATTTCTTTGAAAAACTGAAAAGAATGGAAGCTGTAATAAATGCAAAGGTTGGACACACTAAATGCTAAAATTTAAAGATTCTATGTAATTTTCTGTTCAATATACATTTTCTGCTTTTTTCCTGACACTGAAAAGTGAATACATTATACTTAATGGCCATTTTGACTAGAAATTAAATAAAGAAGGTTGGTGTCTGACTTTTGCAAAGTACTGATAAATATTTGTCAGTATGATATGTACTGTGTTCCTCTAATACTAGATCTTATATTGGCAGATAGAGTAGAGTTAAAGAAGATGAGGCCAAAACTCAGCTTTGGTTACCTGGGTGGTGCCTGTTCATTTCCAGCAGACATCTGAGCCTGCTGTATTGCTTCTGACAGACTGGCATCCGAGTACAAGTTAATGGGGGAGTTATACTGAGCAGCAAGAGCCAGGGCTTCATTCTGAGTGGGATTATTAACTGGTACTGAGCAAGGGACTTGAACTGCATTTCCCATCACCCCCTGAGATATGTTATCTCTGAAGGTGATTTGATCATGTGAAGGCCAGTGAAAAAAGGAGGTGGGTCAAAGGGATGTGCGGAAGCACAGGGCAGAGAAGGGTGAAAAGAAAAGAAGAGAATAGAAAAGAAGATTAGAAAAAGCAAACAACTATCAAAAGAAGAATTTACCTGCTACAAATAAATATCATGTTGTTAGGAGTGGGCAAAAGAGAAGAGTATATCTGCGGTACTTCTAGAATACTGTAGTTACATGTACAATATCAGTCTGAAAGTTTGTAGACATGCCATCTTTTGCAATAAATGTATTAATAGGGAGTTTGTCCCCCTGTTGCTGCCATGTCAGCCTCTCTTCTGAGAATGTGCTACACTGAAGTGTATCTATAGATGTTGGATCATTGCTTTGCATTCAGTCAGGAGCATTAGTGAGGTCAGGTTCTGATGAAGAATGATTAGTTCTCGACCACAAACACCACTCCAACTCATCCCAAAGTAAGTGCGGGCAATATGACAGTGTTTCATGTTGTTGTGATAAACTGTGTCACTATACACCACAATAGGCTTCTCTGAGTTCACCTTTAGTACCTTAAAGAACACTGACAACATGAATGTTTCAGTAAAGAGGTATATTTAGGCCTGTTTAATAGGATTTAGTGTAGTGCAGTATAGAAAAATGCTGAATAAAGATTGTTATACTTTCATTGTGTTTTATTGTGATTATAATAGAATAATTAGAATGTGGTGCTGCTTGTGCTCTCTGTCTGTTTCAACTTATCTAACTTATACTGTGATGCGTATCACAGATTTTGAAAATGCAGTTAAGGATTATCATATTACCATATCAGCCTGTATATCCTCATATAAACCATAGCAATGGGTGCATCTTAAAGTAACTGAATGTACTATTTAGAATGGTGTGTGAATACTTTTGGACATGTAGTATAGAATAGAAAGACAGATGTATCATGTAACCTGCAATATATATTGTATGTGGTGAAAATGCCCTCAAGTAACATCAAATATATGATGCTACATTTTTTGCCCACTCTTATTTCAGTGTCATGCAATGTCTCATTTCTTTGAGTGTTTTACTTTATGACCACAAATGTCTCATTATATGACAATGAAATGTACTAATTTGATTTGATCTAGTGACCTGCTTTGGCCCCCAGGTATGAAGGGCTTTGGCCTGACATTAAACTTGTGTTCGAAGTAGCCAAGGTCCTGTAAGACATAAGAAGGGGAGGAAGGAGAGTTAAGATACACAGTTAGAAGGACATAGGGAGAGAGCAGAGGTCCTCTCAGGTCCAGCATTTTATACCTCAAAACAGTTTGCTTAAGTGCACTTAAATGAAATTGTACCTGAAAGAATTTAACCTGTTAAACCACCAAGATAATACTGGAAACTTACCCCCTTAGAAGTCTATAGCTATTACTGTCAATCTGCTTTTCATTTGAGTTAAATTAAATACTTAGTCCCATTATGTCCATATTTAAATGTAAATCACTATAATAAAACATCTGTTTTCCTTTAGAGCACAAATGTGGCACTGATTGAAAGTTTGGAATATACACTTTTTGGCAGAATATCTTCACTTGTTTCAACGACTTCTAAGGGTTACGAGTGAAATGGAATATAATTAGCCTAATTCTTTCTTGTTTTCCACTCTCAAATCCAAGCGGTACACTAATTTGATCATTTCATGGATGACCAGATTTGCCTATAATTCTGTGTAGTAATCTGGCTTGTTTGGAACTCAAGCCTCCAGCAGGACTTAAGAGAACTTCCGGCATGGTGAAATGTGTGTTTAGCTCAGGTGTTAGAGGCCAGGCGGGTCACAGCAGCATGAACAGAGGTGTGTGAGGAAGAGTCAGATCGCCACTCACCCCTCAGGCCTGTCATGCACCAGGCCGCGGATTTGTCCATGCAGGGCGTCCTGGATGTTGCCCTCAGAGTAGAGGCCTATAGGGGTGTTGTAGGAAGAGCTCACCACCTGTCTTTTGTCATCCAAGTTGCCAGCAGCCACAAATGGCTGCGCCCTTCTGTTGTGGCCTGTGCCTATTGGCTTATACTCCTGTATACAGCGGACAGACACACACACTGCATGCTGAGGTCAAAGCGTCACACAGACAAGGCTAAATCACAACACAGTGCAGTGCCAAATTCTGCTCTATTCAGTGTTGTTTTTTTCCTGCATTGTAAATCATTCTGGTGAATAACGGCTTGTCTTGATATCTTGATAGCAGTCCCTTTTAAAGATAGCAGACGTAACAGTCTGTTTGGGTCAGATCCTGCTTTTGCATGCTGAAGTTCTATTTTAGTTATTCTGCTTGTACGCTTCTTCTGACCTTGTCCAGACAAAGGCCGGGCATGTTAAGACAGAATCACTGTTCATCTTTTCATCCCTTTTGATTAGTCTTACAAAAGAAATACACATAAAATAATACATATAAAGTTAAAAAATAGGTTTAGTCTTTAAATGTAATCATAATACTAAAACAAAATAAAAATGTCCAGAGTTACATGCATTTATTGAAGAAAACGTTCATATCAACAAAAGTACCTACAGTGTTGGGGTAGTTCCACAAAAAAGTAATGCATTACAACTGACTGCGCATCATTTTCAGTACTTTAAGCAGAAATAGCCAAGCACAGTAAATATCATTTAAAAGGCTTGTTACTTGAATAAGACACAGCCAGTTATATTGATTATTGTAAATGACTGATACCTGAAAGACTAGCCTGTAGAAATGGTCCAAAAACAGCTGCCATGAAATTAAATCTTTATGAATACAAAGTAAAGCTTATAGTGCTATTTCTGAATGAAAATCCAGTCTGGCCTGTTTAGGTGAGGTTGGGGCGCTTTCTTTTCCACACTGTGTAGTAATTAAACAGTGTGAGTAAAGCCAAAGCTTTGCATGGTGGCGCCTGGGGTTAAATTCTTGCATAGATAATAATGGTGGTGCTTTTGGAAAAACTTTTACCACTATGAATGATTCTTATTTATTTATTTATTTATTTTCAGAATAACGTCATGATGAAAAATGGCTGTTTCATTATTATCATTAACAAGTAATAAATAGCCTAAGTAATATTCTGAAGCAACAGCTGACCCTGTGTGCTAAGAAGTGGTCAGTAGAGCGTTGGCCATAGTTGAAGGAGTGATCCAGACAGCTCAGATTTTATTATGTACCCTACTGGCCAAGGTCAAAGTCCTCAGATATAAATTATCTACTGCCCCTCTCATGTGTCTCATGCAGTCAAGCATTTGAAAAGAAACATGAATAAAGAACATGTATTTCCAGCCCTCCATGCAAAGCTTCTATGAATCTGTCTTATAACAGAAGCATATGTGAAGCAGATAATGATGGCTGTGCATGTGGCTCTTAGTTGCTTTTTCTCTTGATCTTACTTGTTGTTCCGCCTCCAGATTGATTTTGAATGGGTGCACTTTGCCCTCCTCCACGACTTGTGGTGACCAGAGTTTGGTTTCAGGCCTGGAATGCACACAGCACATATTTAGTCTAATACAATGTGCCACATACAAAAATAAGCTCAAACATGGTTAAGGAAGTGGGTTACATAGCATCTGGGCTATGATCTGTATCAGAATTTCTAATGCCATACAAGGTTCTGTATTTTAGTACAAAGTGTGGATCAAAGGAGCAAGTAACACGACTAGGCCTGTATCAGATCTAGCGAGTACTGGCTATGCTGATAGACATGTCAAAGGCAATCCTCGGCATCATTTTCTCTTGTCTAACCTTTTAATACATGATGCAATTAAACAAAGAACACCATACAATATTAGAAACTGTGTGGAATAATAGCTGAAAACATGCAGTATTTAACTCAACATGACAGGTCCCTGTAATTTAGAACAAGGTGTGAATCATAAGGACTGGGCTGGCTTTGTGGAACAATCTCAATCTCAGCTTAACAGTCTTGGCTGATATCAAGCTTTTATGATACTCACCTCTCTATCTTGAGGCAAAGTTGGTGAGTAGAGTCTTTGATCTTGTTCTGCGCCTCACCATGAGTCATACCATCTGTTGAGACCCCTTCAATGGCCAGGATGACGTCCCCTGGGCACAGATTGACCCGTGAGGCCTTACTGCCAGGAGTCACCTAAAAACAAGTTAGCTTAAACTTAGAGTTTGCACTGTCTTGTAAATAATGGTAAAGGTTAGAGCTGGGTGATACCATTGGTGCTGCATATTGATTTTTAGTTTTAAAAGTGTAATTAGGTGACTAAAGCTTGGTTAATTGCATTGTAGTTGTATTTATTATTTGTGGTGTGCTTTAGATTGAAGTGAATGAACAGTTTAAAAAAGGCAAAACAAAAAACAAAATTAATAGAAACTTTGCTTTCCGGAAATCTGGTAAGACGTTCTTTTAGTATCAGGAAGATGGCTTCGTTAACTTTATAATGCAAACTTTACCTGATATGATGATACTTGGAAAATATCATGGTGCTGAATTTTATTGGGACCGCCTAGCACTAGCAGAAGTTGATTTGAAATTATTTTCAGGTTTGGACTGATGAAGATCCTTGCATTTGTTTATCGGCACTGTTAGTTTGCTGTACTTATTAATTTTGACCTTTTTAAACTAGTTAACCCCTTAAAGTCCAGGCTATTATTCAGATATTATTCTTAAATGTTGTTGTTAAAGGGCCAATTAAAGGGCTTTACATTTGTCTTGTATTTTATAATTTGCCCTGTTGCCCTCTTATGACATTTTGTATGGGTTTATGTTCCAATACAGTTATAATTTATTTTTATATGACAAAAAGTGATTTGTTTTTCCATGATATGGGTCCTTTAATCCTTTACTTTTACTCATTTACCATCATGAATCTCATATGAAGGTAAGTCATCATGAGACTGAAGGTATGAGGTGAGGGTTCATTGCAGTTTAAGGGGTTAAACAGTTTGCTACCACACAAAGTATATTTTTAGGCTGGGTTACAAAAAGTTTCTACATTCTGATCTTGGAAAAAGTCATAATTCATACAATACTGTACTGCATTCCTATGAAGCAGATACAGCTCATAAATATAGTGATATTGAATAGTTATCTGTTGACCTCCTCCATGCTGAAAGGAGGCTATAAATAGTGGAGTGGATGTGTCAATCAGGGTGCAGTATCACCCACAGGGGGGCTATAGCTGGGCCTATTAGAGACTCGCTGATCTAACCGCTGTGGCATCCGTGCTGCCGTCCAGTACTTCTCTAGCCCCCTCCTTCATTAACAGAGCCTGACATCATCTCTCTTCACTCTTCTCATCCCTGAGCAGCTCATTTTCTGAGGTATTTTCCTCTCTCCCTACAGACATGTATCTCATCGGCTTGACGTGTGGGCTGAGGTTTTCTCCACCTGAGTCTATGACTAAGCAGGCCTGTTAGAACCCTGCTCCCACTCATCATTCAGCACCGTCTGCCTCCCCACAAGGAACACTGAGATCCAGTCAGGTCAGCTATTTAAGACTGGAAGATATGGTTCCTCAGTGTTGGTGCTAGTGTCTTAAAGATTCGTCAGGTTTTATTTTGGATGGCTGATGAAGACAGCAGTGATTAAAATGTTTTCGTGCTCTTCTACATTTCACATGGATGTTGGCAACAACCTGAATCTGCCAACAATTTGTGTTGTTTAGTAAGTTCAGAGGTGGGTAGTAACTACTAGTTACATGTTATAAACATTATATGTGACATGTTCCTACATTTGTGGGGAATGTAATCTATTTTTCATCTAGTTCCACCACCTTGTTAGCCATTTACACAGAGTTCCTTCTCTCTCAAAAAAGTTCCACAAAGAGTTCTTTGAGCAATGCCACAGAAGAATCACTTTTGGTTCCAGACCCCTGTTTACAGAACCATGTTAAAGAACCTTCACATTATGTTTGATACCAATTTAAGTGTCATTTATTAAAATTGTGCTCCTAAGAACCCTGAATTGAAGTATTGAGGTATTTAAGGAACCAAAAGTGTTTTTTCTATGGCATCTTGCAAATAACCCTCTTTAGAGTGTACTTTTTAAGGAGTGTAACATTCTGATGGATTTGTACTTCTCTGTGTATCTTACTTTATGTGACAAATCTGTGAAGACTCTTCACATAATGTAAGGTTGTATACCAGTGTAAGGATTTCTCCCAGAATCTCTGCATTATATTTTTTTATTTTTAAACTTTAAAAGGTTCTTCACACTTACAAATCTCTTGTTTTAAACATGGTTCTGTATGGTTCTTAAATAAAAAGTGGTTCTTTTTTGGCATCACTCAAAAAAAACATTTGTGGATTTGTGGTAGAGAGTAGGAACTAAAATGGAACTATATAAAAATGTACAAAAAAATATAATGCTGCTTTCAGAACAAAACCTTGTCTCATTTTTTGTCGGTTTCAAAAATGCCAGCTGCCCTTTAAAATGTACTAAAATGTCATGATGAATGGACAAATTGAAAAGCTTCAAAATTACTTGAAAAAAATCTAGTTCTATTAACTTCCATTCAAGGTTATGAATGTTTTTTCCCTCTCCTGTAAAGTTCCCATTTCTGAGATATGAGGTTTTGTCCTGACAGCAGTGATAAACATATACAAAATGCAATAACAACACTTTTACTTGAGTATCGGTTTAGGCTACTCAGGTCACCTTTGAGTATGTTGCCCTGTATACATCTGCCCTCCTAACCACAGACTTCCACGAGACAGGCTTTGACAAGCAGAGCCTTTGATCCGTTACTGTATTTGATGCAAATGTCTGTCTGAAGGCCGTGCTGTTACACCTGGTTCCATTGTGGTATCAGAAATTGAGGATGATTGCTGAGAAATCCGCACCAGTGGAGCTCGGAACAGAAACAATGAAAATCAGATTGTTCCCATGACACCACTCTAGCAAATGACGATGCGCTCTGTCCAACAGAGGAACAAAGCCACTCTGTTTCTGAGGTGCAAACAAGGAGGGCGCTATGACGAGTGACAAAACCACAGAGCAGCTGTTAGCAAGGCTCATAGAAAAAAAAGCTCATTTTTTGATGAAACATGCAGCATCGTAGAGAACACCTGTTGTCTGGGTTGATTCCATTAGAATGCTTGTAGCTGGACTTACAAACTGGAAATATATTGACATTAAATAAGTGAACTGTGTTGTCTTTAAATAACTGATATAACTGTAAAATGGACAAAGAATAATGAGTCCATTTCAGTGAATTAAAACTGTTTACACTGAACCAAAAAAAAAAAAAACATTCCAATGAAACTCAGATGAATTTTTAGTGAAATGTTTAAATTTTGCTCCAGCAAGAATTGAAGTTGAGGTAAAATATGTGTATATTGACTTTACTCTATTGGATTGAATGAAAGTGTGTGGCATAACTGACTTACATTTATTCAACAAAATTTATTTTTTGAACGTGGAAGGCTTCAGGCAAGAAAAATGGTAAAAAAAAAAAATGTGCCAACACAGAGGGTCTAAACCACAAAGATCTAGAGGAAAAGAAACACGTCGAGTCTTGTAGTCTCTAAGCAGCCAGACTACACAGTCATGATAAATGCTACCAACTGCATGATAATTATGCAATAACAAAAGCAAGAGATGGAATTTTAAACAGCATTGTTAACATCTGTCATAACTGACGTTTTGCAATTTATGTCCATCTGGAAGTATTCCCATATTGGAAGAAGCTTGCAGAAACAGGCAGTAGCCAACTTGTAGCTAAAGCTTGCTGTGATGTCATCACGGAGGCATTAGTGTTTGAGTGATTAGAGACAGAGGCTTAGCTTGTGGGATGTAGAAGGAAACCGCTCACATGTCAGATTATTTTTGCAGTGCTTTACTGCCTAAAGGAGCAACACCCCTGAGCCTTTAATTCAGTAGATATCTTTCATCTCGGTTTATGCTAAATCAGTTGTGCACGGTTCAAAAGCAGAGGTTTTCTACCACAACTAATTTGCATCGCAAGCCAGCTGAATTACTGTATTTACTTTGAAATCAAACCTACCACTTATTTGCCCTAGAGGCAGAGTTAGTTGCAAGAAAAGCATTACATGAGAGTGCTAACAAACCCACAGCGGTTTACTTTAAACATGACATCATCATTTGCGACTGCTGTAAGTCTTGTCTAACCCTGCCTGACTACAGAAGACTCTTTAGTGGAGCTTACATTTATCTGCTTATTTGCTCCAAGTAAAGTATATTTTTAAAAACTTTTCAGTCTGAAGATTGGGCCTACTTTTTCTTCTCTGTATTATTGTGGGCATTTTTTATTGAATGTCACAACTAGGCCACTGCTGAGAGCTAACATGTTTATGATGTGATCTAAGACTTCCTATTAATATTGGCTAGCCATAAACCTCAACAAGATATTCCAGAGGAAGAACTGTGAATAAGAGCCAGGCCTCATTACACTAGTCTGCTCTGCAAGCTGTCTCAGATCATTCTACATTGTTTCCAGGCAGACTTTGTGCATTAGTGCTGCACTGAATACTGGGAGATGCTATGAACTGTGCATTGTACAGGAAGCAGGAAGATATATTTTGAGTCTCAAAGAAGTCCTAGTGTCAAAGAGAATGAAGCCTGGATGTATGTATCCTACCAAATCACCTTTGTACTTCTGTGGTTACATTAGTGTTGCCATTCAACCATGGTCTCAGCTGGAAGGATGCATACATTTGGATAGCTCAGACAGACAAGTTCATGCCTGGTTAAGGTTTTAATTGACAGACCGTGTCCAATTTGTCAAGATACAAGGGGAGTTTTCTGAACATATAAGAGTGCAATGTGGTGTCCCACAAGTCTTTGTTTTAGGACCCTTACTATTCTTACTTTATTTGAAGCCCCTAGGATGCATAATTTGTAAACAATTTGTCACCTTGTATGCTGCTGATGATGTTATACCTGCCAACCCAGCCCAGATTTAATGACACAGTTACACATAATGAATGTGTGTCTTGGATAAACAGCAGCTTTCTCCTGCTAAATGCTAAACAATGATAAAACAGAAATTTTGCTGTTGGGTCTTATGCCCACTCAAAGTAGGTTGCAGAATTTATTCTCGACCTTAACTGTTTCTCAGTGCAATCATAAAATACAGTTTATTAAAGATTTGGTGAATATCTACAAACCTGCATTTGATTTTTTTGAGAATCATACAGTGTAGGGTTTTTTGTGTTCATTGATTGGATCATGAACTCGTAAGCATACAAAAACATTTCAGACGTTTGCAAAGTAATGATAACAATTGGAAAAACAACAGTTACCTTTGTCCAAATGCTATTTCTGGGGCTCTATATTTTAAAGTTAGGCCTTATTCATATTTTTTATTCTATTTTTTAAAAAATGTGGCAGTATCTGCTACTAAGCTAAAATGTCTGTCTCCTGGTAGAAGTAGAGAGTTCTTAAATGCAAAGCTAAATAACGCCTCTCTTCTTCACACTAACACTTATTTAACCTTCCACCTCTCACGTTGCCATGAATTTCCTCCTTTAGCAGATGGTTAAAGAGCTGTGGGACTGAGAGGGGGCAGGCGATTCACTCAGCAACAGGTGTAGGGAACCCTTTTGGAGCCCTACTGTAGACATGTGTGTGCGTGAATACCAGGCATCTAGTGCAATAGACCCTATTTGGATGCAGTTGTAATATTGACCTACAGTATATTTAGCACTGTGATGAAGGGTGGCTTATCCATATATTTGCAAATTAGCAAGTGAATGCAGCCAACTGCAGCCAATCACTGAGAGTAGAGGGAGCTTAGAGAAAGGTCACAGTGTAGAGAGTCATCAACAACTGACTCATCAGCCAAGTGAGAGAAACTATATATTAGCTTAGATAAAGTGTTAGATTAGGGATGTGATTCAGATTGGAATTTGAAATACTAGATTCAAACTAAAATTTGTTTAATTGATTTCACTGAAATCTTTTTTTCAGCTATTGAAGTGATTTAGAGTAGTTTATTGTCATTGTAACATCAAATCTTGAAATGTAACTTTTATCATTTCATTTTTTCCACTATTTGAAAAGGCCAGCTTCGCTTTACATTGTGTTAACATTGTATGATGAAGGGGCCAATAGAAATGGTCCAGAATGACCTGGGGAATTTTTTTTTTTTTTAATTTGAAAGTGCCAGATGGCCTTTGCATTGTGTCAAAACATCATGATGCAAGGACAAAAAAAAACTGTTTGGAAAAAATAACATTGTTACATTAAAGTCCATTCTAAGTTAAGAATGTTTTTACCTCTCCTGTAAAGCTACCATGAGGTTTGGTCCTGTTGGACACTGGTGGTCCCAAAGTTTTATTACACACTTCTATAACCTAAGAATAACTCAGCCAGTTTGCATTGAAGTCCCTGTAGTTGCTGAATAACAAGCCTTAGGGTGTAATAAGCCTGGGATTTTAAGTGGTTAAAGTCAAGAACCTTTTTGTTTCTTTCTCCTAAAAGGTTTTTATTTCAAATATATAGTTAAATCTCAATTATATATGATGCCTAAATTTGCAAGCATTATATCTTGTAACAAAATAGCTCAACTGTTAGAGATACTGCACTACATAACTATACACACATTCATTAATACAAAGTTGTCCTATAGTTAACCCCCTAAACTCCAGCTGCACTCCTATAACTCTACACCTCATATATCTGTTTCACATTCGATACTAAGTAACTAAAACTGGTCACTGCTTAAAAAGCCTTGAATAATCAGTCTAGAACTGAAAGGGTTAAACACAGATTCCAGCCACTGTATGTAATAAGTTTGCTTTAAAATCCCCAGCAATCTCTACTGTGGGAGTTGCTAAAAGAACTTCGTTGTTTTTAGGTCAACCCACTTATTTTCCACGCCTGTGGCTCTGCTGCCCACTGCATCAAAAGTGTCCTTATCTCTGAAAGCTCCTCCAGCTGGAATGTGTGAAGTAGCCCAGAGGGTATCTCTCACTCACCCTGGTGATGGTCAGAGGCTGGTTAAAGTCTTTGCCCCCAGAGAGGCGAAATCCCCAAGGGGCTGGCCCCTCCAGCAGCACGTTCTGTGGCATTTCTCTTCCTCGCTCACTCCCTCGTCCCTTTCTCGTCCTTGTCTCTCGCTCTTTTATCAGCGCACAGGAGAGCAGCAGCTGCGGCACTGAGAGAATCAGCTGTCCCTCCTCTTTTACACTCCCTCACTCACAGAGCTGATTGGCAGCCAGTCCCATATAAGAGTGTGTGCGCGTGTATGTGTGTATCAGAGTGAGGAGGATGCCAGGATGCCCCACCTCTAGAGTGAGATCATACAGCAAACTCAACATCTGAGGTAGTGCTCTACTAAGTTATCTCTCTCTCTCTCTCTCTCTCCCCCTCTCTCCTTTTTCTCAGTATTCTTCTCTCAATATTCTCGACTCTTCTATCTCTCTCTCTCTTTTTTATTTCTCAGTATTCTTCTCTCAATATTCTCGACTCTTCTATCTCTCTCTCTCTTTTTTATTTCTCAGTATTCTTCTCTCAATATTCTCGACTTTTCTTTCTCTCTCTCTCTCTCTCTCTCTCTCTCTCTCTCTATATTCTCTCTTTTTCTTCTCCATATCTTGCTCACTACTTTGTATCTCTGTGTGCTCTCTCTATTCCTCTCTTTTTCTTTTCCTCTTCCTCTCTATCTCGACTTTTATTCCTTCTCTCTCTCTCTCTCCATATTCCCTCTATTCTCTCTCTCTCTCTCTCTCTATTCTCTCTCTCTCTCTCTCTCTCTCTCTCTCTCTCTCTCTCTCTTACACACACACACACACACACACACACACACACACATTCACTCTCCCACTCTATGTCTTTCTGTTTCCGCTAGCCTGGTCTGTCTGCTCTCGGGGGGTCTTGTTCTCCTGTGTTGGTGGAGCACCTGTGAATGACTGAGTCATCACTCACCATCTCAAAGCTGTGAGATGACGGAGAGACTTGGACTACTGCAGAACAGCAGTCTTAAGACCTTACCTTCACAAAGTTAGTCAAAACAAGATCAGACGTGTCAGAGATGAGGTGGCCTCTTTAAACCAAATGTACTGAATAAGACTTCTAACTGTATACCAGGTGTGTAGCCACAGGATTTATCACAGTAATGATAAAAATCAGTAATGATGAAAATTTGACTTGCTATCAGTGAGTGTTGTCATTGTACTGTGTCTAGTCAAATGATGACACTCTTTGTGTGAGAGGTCAGACTCAAGCCTAGCCTTTGTTTTTCATTCCTCCAATCCCTGCTTAGTAATCATTGCAGTCAAGCTTTCAAATAATTAGCAGCATGTAATTGTTTACTGTTAGTAATATGTTGAATTTGAAGCCCAGATATGGTCTTAATATGTGATAAGAGAACCAGTAAAAATGAGACGCAATACAGCTTATGTTGACAAAAAGTTGCTGTGCTGTGATTGTCAGAGGTCTAAGGATTTTGGTAACTTACAAAGCTCTTTTATTAAAATAATTTTTTTCTCACCTAGTATAAGCTTATCTTGTTCGGCAGTTTTTAGAGTGCTGGATGTCAAGCTGAAGACAGAAAAACTGCAAACTGACAGGTTTGGTTAGATATTCGCTATATTTAGTCTCCAAAAAGTGAAGTGTTTTGTCCTGATCTGACTCATCCTGACACTGGAAATAGCTAGCTAACATTTTACCCCGATAATCAATAAGCTCGATGTATGTCTTATTTTTGCGAATTTTTGCAAAATATTTGTCATGATTTAAATTACATTCGAATGTCTTTAGTGTAACAAATTTTCTGGTTAAATGAACATCAGAACCACCACGGCCCGCTGGTTGAAAACCGCTGACCTAAAATACTAGTTTTTAGGTTTGCTGGGAGTGTTTTCTTTCAACTTTGTTGTGTACATCTCAGCTGTTTGATTCAAACTCTTATATGGTTTCATTGGGGTATATGTTGTGCCTGTCACTAGCAGACCCATAGAGAAAAAAATATGTTTTTTGCAATGTATGAAAAAGGCCCAAAATGTATTTGTTAAATATATTTTAAAATGCATTTATTTGTATTTGTTGTGTTGTTTTTTTCAATTGTTAGTAGTTTTAACAAAGATTACAGATATAACTAAATGCATATGAACTGAATGAATGGTACTGACTTCTGTGTTTTGCATTGTACTTTGCATAAAGCATTGTGTGTATGTGGTAAGTGAAATGTATTTCAAATAAACAAGATATCAAATAATCGAACTGCATTTTCACAGTGTATCAATTCCTACAGTACTTGATTTTACAATGTTAAAGGTTCGTTTGCTAATACTTAAAATTAGAATACTGGAAAACAAATTCATTTCAAAAGATATTCCAAACAGTCAAGTGCATTAGACAAGTTTTTTGGCTATTTTCAGAAATTTTCAAATGTATCTGATATATGCATTCAAGTATATTCGGTTAATGTGGCAATATATTCTGACATACATTTTTGTGTTTGGAATGTATTTTGGCATGGATTGCAACCTGATGTCATGACATAGCGAGACGTAAAAAATATATCCCAAAAAACTATCGAGGTAGCTTAAAGATTTAATTTCTACCTATGTCTCTGCTACATGAATGGTATAATTGGGAGGATATGGTGCTTTTTACTGACTGCATACCACAGAATAAAGGTTTAATCCCTTAAAATCACAGGCTTACTACATACTACATTATTAATTACTAAGACTTTTTATTCAGTAACTACAGAAACCTCAGTGCAAACTGGTGAGCTATTGTTAGGTTATAGAAGTGTGTAAAAAACTTTGGGGTGGTGGGCCTTGGGCATTTAAGAGGTTAAACCAGTGACTTCACAACAATTCAATTTTGATATCTAGAAGAATTTAATATATCATCGTTGTACTTTTATCATGATTCAATTCATAATCATTTTAAAAAATACACTGAATGCACAAGTGTGAATGGAGGAGCTATTTACATAACAGAACATGGACAAGACAAAACCCTTTTTTTAATAGAATATTATTGTAATCTATTATAATCAAGCCTAACACACCAAAGTCACTGCAGTTCATCTCTACCTTCATTTGCATACAAAATAACAGTATGCAGATATCATAACAGCCGAAACCAAGGTTGACAGTTTTACCTACTGGTCCTGCATGCCTGTGTGATCTTGATTTCCCTCCAGGAGCAACCACAACACAGACCAAACTCAGCATGCATCTTCAGCTGTCCTTCTAAGTCTGATCTGTTTGCATTATGTTACATATGGAAAACTTCCAGCAGCTGATTTATGATGCACCCTCCAAATAAAAAGTTTCAACAAATACACATGCTATGGCTATGGGACCAAAGTGCGCTGTGCACTGTCTGCAGGATGTTAAAGGCCAGCCGTTTTGTTTAGGAAGAGGGATCTTCTTGATTTGCATCACAGACTTCAACAAATCCTTGTTTGGTTGAGCAGCTGGGCCACTGAAGGGCTGTTATGGGGCCTCTGGGAGACCTTTGTGTCTAACAAAACTTGTTTGCATCAGCTCTAGTAGGCATGTTGCCAACTCTGTAAACTATTTAAGAAATATGTACATTATTTCTAATACTGTTTTCACATCCTCTTCAAAAAGTGACATTAAAATTGTTACTTAAACATTGTATCTCTCTTATAATACAGTTCTGCAAATACAGTTATGCTTAAGATTATGTAAAATCATCTTGTTGGCATTAGGACCCATTACTACCAGTGTATTTCCAACAGTACTGGCTTGTTTAAAGCACCTCTCAGAAGGTTCTGCAGTAGAGAAAAGAAGGCTTCCTAAAGGCCAGATAAAGGCCATGTGTTAACTTTGGCATAGCCTATGCGTTCCATGAACAAGCTGTACTAGCTTCTGCGGGATCGGTGGAGACAGTAATCGCATGCATTTGGTGAGTGATTAAGGGGGTGCTGTGAGGATTTGCTTCATTTTAAAAAGTCTACGGGAAAAGCTCCAAGTGAGGACACAAGCTTTAGTCTCCCATCAGGACAACGCATGCCTCTGATTCCTTCAGCGAGAGAGAAAACCCAGCCAGTTCTCTACTGACGCTCTGATTATTGTGTTGCCATAGCGGCGAGTGGGATGTTGTGTGACTGTTTATAGATGGGGGTGAAAGAGGGGACCAGAAGCCACTTCTTCATCTAACACAACCAGCCAATGGGAATACAGTAGCTCAACCAACCAATGAGAACTACTAGTTATATGCTTAGGAATAAAGATTAATATAGAACTATTTGCTAGAGCTCAAACCCTTTTAAAAACAAATTACTGGCTGCTAGTAGAATTACTTTCACAGTAATTTACTGTACCTTATTAACAGTATATAACAGTAAAATGGCAACACTATACACTTGGACCACAAAATTACTATGCTGTAGCTGTATTCTGCTGTATTTCAACATAACAACTGTAAAAGCAATGCAACTAAGTAGCCAGATTTTAATACACATTTGCAAATGAAAATATGACTTTAAATATTATAAAACCTATAAATATTTTTTATAAAAGTGTACATAAAGTCAAAACAGTATCAGTGAACATATCCATAATTCATACTGCACATCATTCATTTGTGCAGAATATCTCAAGTATGTATTTTAACATTTATATTTTTATTTATGTTATATTCTGTTTTATTACAGAATATGGCTTAAGATGAGTTGATTTCAGATCAATGTGGTGTGAAATGATGGAAGTTAGAATGATGGCAGATGGAAGTCCAAGCAGATGAAACCCTCTGGCAACCTGTAATTGTTTAATTGCCCAACTACATAAAGCCGAATAGACACTTTAACTAAAAACCTAAGAAGCTGCATGGTTTACTTGTTAGCATGAACCAAAACAATAACTTAAGACGACCCATTGCAAAAACATTAGGTCAGACTCTATTTATTAATATACTGTTTCACAGAGAGAAAAAGAGAAAGAAATACAAAAATAAACATTGGCCTTGACATGTAATAGATTGCTTTCACTGTTCCTAAGAGATGTTCTCCCGGTAGAAGTCCATGCGCTGTACACAAAGGGGAAGACATTGGAAAGAGTCATATATGGTGGAGAGTATAACCTCAGTAGCTATAGTGTCCAAATACGTGATTCAACACTGTAGGGCGGTACTATCCATCCACCACCACTGATTTTAAACCAGCTATTTTTAGCCAATCATGATATAACAATGCAAAACAACACCACTGATCAGTTGTTGAGACCAACATGGTAACCAAGGTTTGTATGAAAGCCAAAAGTGCTGCTTTCCGCTGTCTAAATGTAAAGTTACCATAACACAAAGAACTCTCCCATACATTTTAGCCTCTTACACAGCTATTACAGACATTTCACACTTGATTTTAGTTAAGCGTTAGATTACATTGTACACTGAATTGCATAAAGGATATTTGGTAAGATTCTGCACCAGGTGCACCCTATTACCACAAGTTACACCTCTTACTTGACATGGTGCTTAAGGATGGAAGACTAGGGGCCTAGTTTAATCAAGCATAGACAGTGCTCAAATAACCAAGACCACAAACGCAAACCACTGTGGTGGAAGTGGGTGATTGCAATACCAATTGAGGTCAATGATTTTTCATCTATTGCTCAGTGCTAACTTTATCTTCATCTCCACAGTAAAGCATTGTTGTGTTATCATGGCAGTGGTCACTGAACTAAAACTTGTACATGAAATCTGATGGTGAATGAGAGTCATTTTGCTTTGATTATTTATGAAGTAATGTGCAAATGTAATTAAAGATATTGATACAATCTGGTAGCCCGAACAGTATGACAATACAGAGGAGTCTGCAAAAGACCATGAAGCTTTATAATGCCTCAAATACAAATAACACTCATCACATTACTGCAGATGACCTTTGCCACACTGATCTGGAATCAAACTACTTGTTATTCAGTCTATGTGAATTTTGCATATTTGAAATTGTACAAATAAACATGATAATCAACAGGTTTAATAGCCAAGAAATTCTGGACACAAAATACATTTAGAAGATACAAATGAACAGAATATATTATGTATATAATTTTGAATGAAAATAAAACTTCTGACCAATCAAACAAAATAGATTATTTAAAAAAAGTACACTTGTTCACTCAAATGAAATTCATACATAATGGGCCACATCACTTGCAAGATACATTATGATGACTTATGCTGCTTTTTTGACTCAAAAATAAGAGAGTACAGTGTGCAAGATCATTCGGCATAAACTCAGTCATAGGCAGTAGACATTATTGTGTTTCAATGAATTTATAATTGTATCCATTCCCCCCAGTCATTGTCTAAAATGGACGTTAAGGACTATTGCATTGTATAAAATATTACTTCTTTTGACCTAAAAAATACCATAAACATTTTCCTCTGTAAAATCCATCAGATTCTTATAGGAATGTCTGGAGGGACAGAAAATAGAACCATAGAAAATCAAAACGTTTAATCTGAATCTTATAGTATGAGGAAGTGCATGGTGCAAGTAGGAGTGGTCATCTCAAACCATCCTACTCGGCATGACACTGCAATACTGTTAAATCTAGATCTAGATTAGATCAGGCATCAGGTCCAGGTTAGCAGGGGCATGTCCTTTTTCCGAAAACAACAGAACACGGTACCACACCCTTCCAATGTACCCCAAACAAGAAAAAATATATATGCCTCTCAATAAATAAAAGATAAATAGGGCACTTGGTTACTTCTTCACTTTGAAATTCATCAGCTTTTACTAAAAGGCAGACATACAGATTTTATTCAATGAAAAACAATGTTAAAAATGTAGGCAACCAAAAAAAGCCATCTCTTAAAGTCTTTGCAGTTCTGTGTTTATGTAATTGCTTCAGAATTGAGTGCTCCAAGTTCTCCAACAATCCAATGTGCTTGGTGTAGTAATCCACTCCAGTCTGGTTTCCATGTGTAATGCAGTGTTGTGTTGGCTGGAGTATGAGGGAGGGTTTGTCTCAGCAGACAGAAAGGTGACAATTTCAATCTATTCTCTGTGGTTTTAGGGTCTGCAGAGGAATACAGAGTGTTCCATGTCATATCCTCTTCACATAGTTTCCAGGGAAGGTTCCAAAAAACTTGCTCCGTCTGGACGTTCCTGAAAACATACAGAATAATATAAGTGACAAAGTTCAGAGAAGCCTCACTGATACACTTATACAATTACATAATAAATTTGTCTTTAAGAAATCCAGCATTTGCTTACAGGTTATTAATAAATACTTAAATATATGCATAAAACCCAGATGCTAAACTGATTAAGAATTGAGTGCACAAGAATAAGCTTTTCAAGTCTGTCCTTTACTTAATTTCATATGTTTCCAGCAATTCAGGCTCAAAATGGGAGGCCAAAAAAGGGTATAGAACAGTTACAATGTGCTCTCTTATCTTGACTCTGTTCTAGCTGGTTGAATAGGCTTACTAAAAGACTTTGGTTTTATATAAATATATTTCTATTTTTATTTTTTTTTTTTCAGTAATGAAGAAGATAAGCGCACAAAGTATACACATGAGTATAGCTATGCTGAAAGGCATCTGGGAAGATGATATTGCCTCATGGACCAGTCATTGTAACGTAATAAAAATAGTGGGCCTGGTGCTCGCTATGTCCTCAAGAAGGGCAAAGGCAGCAGTTGGTTATCAGTGAAATGCCTGTTTTTTAATAGTCCATTAACTTGTCCTTAACAGGGCCAGGAAATAAAAATCCTCCCTGGGATTTTCACCATCTGAACCTGAACTATCATTGGTCATTGGAAGCTTTTAAATTAAATTATTTGGATTTTACAAGTTATGTAATTGTAAACTGTTGTCAAAGCAATGAATGGATTAGACTTATTGTGTCATCCATAAATATTTAGTATATTCTTGTAACTATGCATGGATTTTATACTCTAATGCCTGCAGCACAAAAGCACTGCAGCTATGAAAAGTTTGTTCGCTAGGTTGGAACACTGTTCATCTATGAACATTTACACATTACATTTTATAAATTATCACTTAAACGTCAAGATCACATCTGTGCGTCTTGGAGTATCCTGTCTTGTATGTTTTGGTGTTTTCCTGCTCCAAAACGAGCAAGCACTCTTGGACCTTGGCTGGTAACTGCTGCAGTAGAACACTATAATCTATCAACAGTGCCATCTAGTGGTGAAAATGGAGTAAGGGTACGCAGACTTACCCACAAACCAACCATCATCACATTTCTCCATCACATCAACGATATCTCCTTCCTTCAGTTCCAGCTCATCTTCATTGCGTGGCATGTAATTGTACACAGCCTGAAACCTGGCATATCAGATGGTTGCACTGTTATATTCAGTGTGGGAAGAAATACTGGTTCAATTCTAAGTCTAAGAATCTAACACCTGCTGCAAAATTATTTCAGTGCACATTAATATCCATCCTGAGCACAATATCAAGAATGACTATCCTAGCTTAATGCAGTACAATAAAAGTACAAATATGTTGCACCAATAAACAATGACAAGACACTCACGGTTCACCACTTTGCAGAGGATCTTGTACATATGCTGGCCGCTGAGACTGAAACAAAAAAACAGACAGACAGACGTAATATAAGCACTTCTGTCTCTTACTCCTCTGAACTGTATGTCCAACTTGTACTGAGGGTATCCAGTGAAGCACTGAACTCAAAGGCAAATGCCAGTGTAGTGCCACTGGTCAGGCCAGGATCAAATGTGTACCTGAACTATTCCATTTATATACACTTAGAGCAAAAAAAGGGGGGCTTTTGATCAGATACACATGAAATCGAGGTCAACCAGGGGCCAAGAACTGTTTCTAAGCCCATAACCAGACATTGGTAAAACAAATGGATGTTTTGTCTAGTAATCTCTTTTGTATAGTCTGATTGCAGGACTTGGAAGCAGTAGAATCATGTCTGACATCCCAAAAAGGAGGACTGTACTCCCCTTGTCTGGAGGGACTTGGGGGGAATAGGCCACGTGCCTAGCTCTGGGGAGAACACCTTGTTTAAGCTGTGTGCACAGGAAAGATCATTGGACATTCCTAGAAGCAAATCCAGACAGCCCAACCACTCTAAAACGGGTGCTCTTATGGTTCATCTCAATACATAGCAAAAAAGGCCCTTATGCATTTCAGCTATTCAGCTAAGAGTGTATCTAAAGCGCAAACACATCCAGGTCAACGTGAGCTGTTCCCGATTTAAAAAAGCCATCCTGATCGTGCAAAAAAGTCCACGCACACATGGCCAACATGCGCAGTGAATATGGCACGAATGGACCATTCTGTTTTTCAGCCTCACAATGCATGAAAGCACACAGAAAGACAAGCTGATAAAATATCCCTCTGTCACAGCGACATTCAAACTTTATTCACTGGTACTGAAATATGAATTATAATGTAACAGAAGAACAACTAAGTCTATGTTTAGCAGCTTTTATCATGCTTGAAGGAAAAACTCAGTAATGATGGGCAACATAAATAATCCCTATATGTTAATTTTATGCAAGTAACACGTTTAATGCATTAGTTTTATAGCTAACATGCCTGAATAATGTGTGACATGACAAATACTAGCATGGTTTTGTGCATCGACTTCGGTAGAAGTCAAAACCCTCCATTTCCTTGAGTTCCATTTGCTAATGCCACACACAGCGCATGATTTCTCGTACCCTATGAGATGGCGAATAGTTTTGCCCTCTAACAGGCGATCCGCAGGACCTCCTAGACATCACAGGGCTACGAGGGGGCTTACCAACAATCACAACATCACGCCTTAACACAGGCTGAAAGAACCAGAAGCAGGAGAGGCTTCCATCAGGGTAATAGTCAAAATCACAAACACCATCCACACATAACAGAAAAAATGCTGACACGTATTGTAGGGTCAGTAGGTGTCTGAACCACATAGTAAATGAAAGAGAAATACAATATCATGCAAAATTATAACACGTTATTTGAAGGTTTAATTAAGAAATTCATCTGCAACCTGTTTCTGAGTGAAATAAATAATAAAAACAGAAAGTATAGTAAATTCTGTTTGACCTGTACTAAATCAAAAACAAAAGATGGTGTTTTACCTCAAGAATTTATTTGTTTTTTTTTCTTTTCTTTTTTTGAATATACACTTGTTCCAAATTTGACTCCTGCAACCACTATGTTGTATCACCTTTCCTTTAAACAACACTTAACAAATGTTTGGGAACTGAACACATCAACTAATCCACAATCTACTCACTCAAAAGCACAAACAATTCTGCAGTTCTTAAACATCATTAATCTGATGCAGACTTTTCCTTAGGACTTTTCTTAAGAACAAATTTAAGAAAAAACAAAGGAAGATAGTGGTGAATGAGGCCTATTGTCTAGAAGGCAGCATTTTTCTCCAAAATTTATTTTGCAGCTTTAATTGTGCCTTCACAGGTGTGCAAGTTAATCATTCCATTGGCACTAATGCATCCCCATACCATGACAGACCCTGGCTTTTCAACTTTACAATCTGGATCGTCCTTTTCTTAGAGGGCCCAGAAAATACAACGTTAATTATATCCATAAACAATCTATCACTGTGCATCAGTTTTTCTCTGAACATTGTTGACATATGGCATCCAAACATTTTTTTTACCGACAACGTTTTGTCAACGTATTACAGAGCCCATGATGTCTATCATAGAAGCATGGCAGTTTTTGTGGGACTGAAGGTCACAGGCATTCAGCTGTAGTTGAAATACCTAAAATCATTGCAAACAAACATTAGAGACATTGTTCTTAAACTGTTCTTGGCAAAGTGGTGAGCTTCAACGCATCATAAAGGACTAAGCCCTTCCTGGATGGTCCGCAAGCATAACTGCAGCATCTGTTCATGATGATTTTTTTAACTTTTCACAACATTCCCAGTCTTAAATAGCTCCTGTCACAACTGTATTGGAATGTGTTGCAGGCATCAATTTCAGAATGAATGTACATTTACCAAAAAATTAAATATAAGGCAAAACATCCAATATCTGTCTTTGTATTGTTTTTGTTTAAATATAGGTCAAAGTTGATTTGATAATCACTCCATCCTGTTTTTTTCAAAATGCAGTGTCACATACTGTCCCAACCTGTTTTTGGATTGAGGAGTTGTACCAACTATGCTATCATTACAGTTTTATATGCAGAGAATAAGCAAATACTATGTGCACATTTCTTTTCTGTTTACACAGAACTTATTATGTGCCCAGCTGTCCTGTCCCATCACCCTTTATAGGCTACTAGTCTTTCTGTTTCCAAACCAGTGGACACAGCTGAAAGGGGCACACTTGTAAAGCTAATAAAAGGATATTGAGGCAGGATGGGCTAGGACTGAGACAAATATATCTTAGAAAAATAACCTAGCAATCACTAGACTCAAACTGAAGCTATGGGTCAGCACACATGGATACAGATCAAACAAGTTAATCAGGGTTTGTTAATGTCTGAATTATGCACACAGTGTCAGAGGATAAGGGACTTGTCTGGATGCAGACACCACTCAGTTACTGTTGAGCACCTTCTCTTTACCTTGACTTTGGGGGAACGTAGCTGTTTGGAGGAAGGAGGAGGGGAGTGGGATACTGTGGGGAGTGGTGGGGTTGAGCGTGGGGAAGGGGGGGAGAATTTGGGCGAGGCGGGGGGTGATGTGGAGGTCTGAGAGGAAGGGGGAGAGGGATGCAGAGAAGCACTCTGGGTAACGTCTGCCTGCTAGGAAAAAGGGTGCAACACTTACTTTATCATGTAACAAAAGTAAAAATTT
This sequence comes from Colossoma macropomum, assembly GCF_904425465.1. Lineage (NCBI taxonomy): Eukaryota > Metazoa > Chordata > Actinopteri > Characiformes > Serrasalmidae > Colossoma > Colossoma macropomum. The sequence continues at coordinate 17,289,444 of NW_023494788.1, forward strand.
GATTTAGCTAAAGCATTTATATTTTGGCCCACATGCAAGGCATTCATCAGATAACTAACTGAAGGACAAGTGCTAACATTCTGCAGATAAAAACAAATCCTTTCGTAATGTATTTTTCGTGCAAGTATGTGTTCACAATGGAAAATGCAATGAATTACAGTATACTGTTAATAACTGTACTAGAACCACTAAAAATGAACTGTGGGACGTTGCACACCATTTACACTCACAGCGGAGGATTTTGAAATGTTCAAAATTTCAAATGAGAGTTTGATGTCTTTGTCCTGTATTTCTATATGACATTATTTGCTTTAGGTTATTAGCAACATCCAGCTGAGAATTTCAAAATATCAGATTTCAAAATGTAACCAGCCATCAGGGGTATACAGATACATAAATTTGCACTGATGGGGTTTTTCAAGATCACTTTCTGCTGTTGTTAGTGGTGTCATGGAAAGCAAATCACACAACCAAACCAAACACTACCTGAAGTTCTGACAACTCATCACGGACTGGGCAGACTGGGGTAAAGGTGTTTGGTAGCTGGGGCTCTGAGTAAGCCCTGCTGGCTTCGCTCGGCTCCTCCTCTATGAACAATCTGGGTAGCTCCTCTGTCACAGTAGTTGGTGCTGGCCTATAACAACTCGCCTCTTCCACAGTGGGGCTCTTTGATTGGCTGGCTTGGATGATGGACACCAGCTCTTCACACACATCATCCTCAGCTTCTCTGGAGGACAGCGTGTACTGACTGGACAAGGGGTGTTCTTGGGGTTCATAAACAACCAGGTCAACTGGGCTGCAAGATTTGGGTGGGTCTGACTTGGCAGAGCCACGGCTATCTTTGATATCTGAGAAAGGCTGCTCTTTTTCGAGTGAGCTTATAAGCCTCTGACCTATTGGTACCTCTATGACACTGTCGGGCCTGGGGCTGGAGCTGAAGGTGGGGGAGATGGGAGAAGGTGTGAAGGAGGCATAGGTTAGGTAAGGCTGGGGGGAAGGGCTGGGGTCGGGGGATATGTAGGACTTGGGGGAGCTGATAGGAATGAAGTGACCATCTTTGAGTGCTGGGGTGAGGTTGCGGGGTGTGAGGGCCGGCGAATGGCCAAAGATCAGTGGGTCCAGCCTCTCGTTATTGTGCTGGAAGCTGGAGGGTAAAGGAGGGGGCGTCGGGGCAGGTGTGGCAGAGGGAGACAAGCCCAGAGTGAGGGTGAGCCACTCGCCCGTCACAGCCTGCAGGTGAGCTGCTCTCTGGGTGCTGGGGGAGAGCGAGGGGTGCTGGTGGGGAGTGGAGGAGGAGAAGGGGGAGCTGGGTGTGGGGCGTGAAGATGATGGCTTAGGAAAGAGAGAGAGAGAAAGAGAGAGCATGAAAGAGGAAAGTAAAGGTACAGACTTGTGGAAAGAAGCAGGTAAAAGGAGATGAAAGAACTGATGACTATAAGCATTACTTTGGCTATACACCTTCATTATTTGTTAGTTACATTAGCCTCATAGCTCTTGTGCAAAACTAAAGAACCCAACTTCAGACCAAACATTGTTTTAATGATGACATACACTCACCAAGCACTTTATTAGGAACACTATACTAATACTGAGCAGGCCTCCCTTTGATCTCAGAACAGTCTCAGTTCTACATGGCATGGATTCCATAAAATGTTGGAAACATTCCTTTGAGATTCTGGTCCATGTTGACTTGATGCACCAAGCAATTCCTGCAGCTTGTTTCAGGTGCAGGCTATGTTTTTCCAGTCTTCAACTGTCCAGTTTTGTGCCCCCTGCAGCCTTCTGCTTTTGTAGCCCATCTGCCACAAGGTTTGTGTTGTGCATTCTGAGATGCTTTTCAAAATTGCTGCTCACCACAATTGTAAAGAGTGGAGTTAATATAGCCTTTCTCTCAGTTCGAACCAGTCTGGCTATTCTTGGTAGACCTTTCTCATCAACGAGGCGTTTTTGCCTACAGAACTGCCGCTCACTGGATGTGTTTTCTTTATTGCAATATTCTTAGTAAAACTCTAGCGACTGTTGTGTGTAAAAATCTCAAGAGATCAGCAGTTATGGAAATGGAAACCGGCCCATCTGGCACCAACAATGATGCCACAGTCAAAATCACTGAGATGGTTGATGCGGTCCTTACTTGAAGCTGCTGGCCTGTATCTGCATGATTTTATGTACTTCACTGCTGCCACAAGATTGGCTTATTAGATACTCAAACTCTGCATACTATCAGGGTTCATGTCATGTGTTCTCAATGTCATGTGTAATTCCACAGATTTTTCCAATTTTCTGCATAATTAAATTAAGATGTAAACAATAAATAAAGATATAAACTGATTTGATGTGAAAAGCACCATTTAAGAGAAACTTAGAGAGTCAAAAGTGTTCAAAACGGTGGTGATAGGAACCAGACATCTGAAGCATTTAATGCTTCTAAAAGCTCCCTCACAGAAAGTTATGTCATGAAATGGTTAGGAATATGCTGCCAGAGACGTTGTTATATGACAGTTTTGAGTTTTAGCCAAAAACATACCTTTTAAAAAGCCGTTCAAAGCAAATGTGTACATGCAAGGTATTATAAGATGACACAGCAATAAACAAAAGAATTTTTCAGATTTACTATTTTACCATTATCAGCATTACATATAAAACGGCTATTAATGCATTGCACACATCAATCCCTGGTTACTATCACCACCACTATTAAAAAGACAAAATAGCATAAGTCATTAACTTTTCCTACAATTACTCTGAATTACTCTGTCTCAACAACTGATCTATGCGGAAAAGTTGAAAAATGGGTGGAATTCCCTTTTAACATCTGGCATGTGAGTAAAAGAGTGTAAAGTGATAACTAGTAAGCACACCATCTGTGCATCACACTGTAGTACAGAAAATAGCCACAAGGTGGTGCACTGTGTTTGGTTTTCCTTACTGCTTATTTATCTCAGGCTTAAAACAAAATCAAGCAAAGCCATGACTATGACTAAATTATAACAACGATAAATTTTTGCATATATCTGGATATATACTAAACTAATTATACAAAAAGTATACAAATTATATAACAATAATGTATATATAAAACAATGAAACTAGATATCTAAAGCAGATACATGTTTTTTTCCACCAAGCTGATTAGCCATGAACTCTGTATTAACTCAAAAAGAAACAGATACAGTACTGTTTCTAAACCTAAAGTTTTACTACTGGATTGTTCAGTTAGTGAAGTCTGGAAAGCCACAGTGTCAGTTCTATTACCCTCTGCAGAAACCACCAGTAGAAGAACAGTGGAACTCAACCAGCACGTGCACACAGCAGCAAGCCACGTATGACAGTTTCCAGCCTGTAATTAGCCTGAACTGGCGATTGGCAGGGCAGGGTAATTAATCTGATCTAAGCTAGGTCTGCTTAAACTCAAGTCATGTGAGCAGAGGATCAAGCTGCTAGTGCTCAGTACTTTGGATGGAATTACAATTCAAGGGCACTTAATCTGAACTAACACAGAGTTAAGGCAAAACTAATCTACAGATGACAGGAGTGCTTTACTGAGGTGTCTGGCTCTCAGCCAAACAAGGCCCAATTAATCCAAGGCACATAAATGCTACTGAGACAACTTTGTGAGTGGGTTAATCCTGTCACCTTCATACATTCAAAGGAACTCCGCTTCAGCACCCTTCATACACAATATGAGCAGGAGATTTCTTCTGTCCCCTCTCTTAATCCAATTAACCCTTAGAAGTCTAGAGTTATTACTGACATTTTGCTATGCTAGTAAGTTCAAAAATTTAAATATCATTAATAGAAAAACAATTTTGTTGCTGGTGCATGTATAAAAATATTCTTTTATGATGCTGCTTCTGTACAACTTCATAGGTTTCAAACAATTGAAAGCATAATACAAATAATAAAAACTGTCAAGAAGGAGAAATTTTGATGATTAGAGCTGTAGGTGAATCTGTAACATTTGATAAATTTGTTTTTTGTTCTTTCTGGACAACTTAAAATATTGAATAAAACATCAATCTACACCGTATGTGATATATTGTATTAGAACATTATATTACATTGTATTAAAATAACAAGTGATTTCAATCTTTGTAACTGCAGAGTAATTATGTAATTATGAAAACAAATTAGATTTATATTTAGCAGGTTTGTGATTGTACTTCTGACTTCTTACCATTTGTGTCAGTGTCAAACCTTAATGGCAAAAATGAACAAGGTGTTTTTCATTCTGCAAAACACTGTATGTAGAAAAAATACTTTGCACTATGAATTATAATCAAATACATTATATGGCCAAAAGTGAACACCTGATCATCACACCTAATCCAAACCTTTTTGTACATTCCAAAACCTTTAGTATAGAATTGGCCCTCTCTTTGAGGCTATAACAGCCTCCACTCTTCCAGGAAAGCTTTCCATAAGATTTTAGAGTGTGTTTGTGGGAATTTGTGGCCCTTCAGTCAAAAGAGCATTTGTGAGGTCAGGTACTGATGTTGGACAAGAAGGCCTGACTCACAATCGACGTTCCAGTTCATCCCAAAAGTGTTCAGTGGGGTTGAGGTCAGGGCTCTGTGCAGGCCACTGGAGTTCCTCCACACCAAACTTGTCAAGAAATGACTTTAAACTGTAAAATGTCTCTGTATGCTGCAGCATTAACAACACCTTTCACTGAAACTACAGGGCTGAGCCCAAACCCTGAAAAACAGCCCCAGACTATTATCCCTTCTCCACCAAACTTTACTGTTGGCACTATGCATTCCAGTAAGCAGTGTTTTCCTGACATCGCCAAACCCAGATTTGTCCAGCAGACTGCCAGATAGTGAAGCATGATTCATCACTCTAGAGTATGTTTCTGCTGCTCCAGAGTCCAGTGGTGACATGCTTTACACCACTCCAGCTGATGCTTGGCATCGTGATTTAGGCTTATGTGCAGCTGCTTGGCCATAAGAGCCTATTTCACAAAGCTCATGTTGCACAGATCTTGTGATGATGTTGCTTCTAGAGGCAGACTAGAACTCTGTAGAGGATAGATGATTTTTATGTTCTACATGCTTCAGCACTTGGCATCCACGCTTAGTATCTACCACTTTGAGATTGAGCTGTTGTTGCTCCTATATGCTTCCATTTCACCACAATAGCACTTACAGTTAACCAGGGCAGATTGAGGATGAAAGAAATTTCACCAGCTGACAAGGTTGGCATTTTGTGACAGTGCCATGTTTAAAGTCCATGAGTTCTTCAGTACAATCCATTCTATAACCAGTGTTTGCATGACTATGTGTTTGGGTTTATGCACCTGTTAGCAATAGGTGTGGCTAAAACACCTGAGCTCCAAAATTAGGAGCGGTGTCCATATGCTTTTGGCCATATAGTGTTATTTATCTTCTACTTGCAAAGACACCAGTGGTATTTATTTAAATATTAGCATTTGCAATTCAGACTGATTTAATGAGCTAAAAGTGAAAAATAATAAATATAAAATTTGCTTTGCTATCACGCACTGGTAAATTGAAAAGGCCAGAGGTTGATTTAAAACGTTCCTGAGATTTGAACTTATGAACACTGCTTTTGTTATTTACTCTGTGTTTATTTCAAGCAAATAATTTATCTCACTTAAATTAAAACAGTTAAACTGTTTGTTACCAAATGAAGCACATTTTATAGGTTGAACAACAAAATGTTGTTTAATAGTGTGTGCAATAACTGTGACTTCTAAGCGTTATCATTTGTATTTTGTAAGTAGTCCTCTGGCTCACTGTCACTCAGGAAATAGACTTTATCATTCTGTATGTCCGTGCAGGAGCCCCTGGTGTGAGTAAAGCTCGTGAGTGACATGCTGGGGAATGAGATTGCTGGTGAAGGCTTACCCTGCCATGCACTCGGTCACTGGAGACACTACGGGGGAGAGAGCCTCCAGGAGGCTGGCCAGGACTTTTTACAGGGGATTTCTTGATGACGTCCACGTAAGACACTGGAAAGATGCCCTGTTTGTTTGTCTCTGGGATCCTGCCCTCGAACCAGTTCTGGTCCACCTGTCGCAGCAGTATAACGTGCTCACCCTGGAAGACATTAATAGCAGTGTAAAGAAGTGTAGTAGTGCAATAAGTATAAAACTGACTTCATGATGATTCCATTTGATGGAATTGTTTGGAAAATGATTCAATGCATCATGAAATCTCACATTTTGAAAACTACACAGAATACACAAGTGTGTCAGGAAGATTTTTTGGTGGACTTTTTTTGGCCAAAAATTAAGTGCACACTTTATAGAATATCAACAGAATCAGGAAGCATTGATGCATCTCTACAGAGTAAGCTTAATAAACACATCACACTAGCTTCTAACAATTGCACACCCCGATTTGTTATTTTGATAAAAAAAATAATACTAGTAGTAGTAATACTATTACTAACAAATATTCACGCTAAACTTCAAGAACTGGACAATAACTAATTAGCGTATTATATCGCCTTTTTTATATTTTAAGTGAAAGTAAGTTAACACATCCCCTACATCCTGTACATTGTAATGCACAAGTACATACTTGTGCAAAAGTTCTGGCACATTTTATATTTTACATTTTATTTTTCTAACTTGTTAAATTCAGCAAATTAAAAAAACTGTGCATAAAAACTGCACAAAAATGACACATTTAAGTTTGTTCCTTGTAGAAGATCTGTTAACTTCTTTTCATTTCATGCTTATTTCAAACAGTAAAGAAGCCTTGCCTTTCTTAATGAAAGCTCTACATTGGTGTCAGCGCTGAAGTTATAGCGTGCCACAGCTTCCCCAATCTCTCTGCTCTGGGCTGGAGGAGGAGGCCTCACAGGCTGATTTCTTTCTGACAGAGGGATTTTCTGATAACAGGAACACAACAACAGAGAAAGAGCAGTATGAAGAGGTAATCAATCACTTTACACAATGCAAAATGGGAAAAAAAACATAGGCCCCAGCTATATAATGGACCTGTCACAGTCATGAAATTTTAGTTGATGATTAATTGACATATTCAAAAATTATAAATTTTTAAGCCTAAAGTGGCCAAATTGGCTGATTAGATTCTTGCTTTCTAGTTGTTATTCAGTAGCTCTCAGGTGATAACACACTCAGCTCAAGCTCAAAAAAAAAAAAAAGTTCACCACTGCTCTCTAAAGCTGTTAGTTTCTTGCTGTTGCAATGTAAACAAACACTACAAACCTCCACATAAGAGATGGGAAAGATGCCCACTTTCCCATGGTGCTCTCCTTCATACCAGTTATTATCTATCTGTCGTGTGATGTATACAGTCTCCCCCTTCTTGAATGACAGTTCTCTGCATAAGATAGTAAGTAATTTAAGGAAAAACAATATTGTAAAGCAAAACCACAGCATGACTGATAACAGTATTTTATCATATATTGACTAAATATGAAAGTAAAATCACAAAAAATGCAAAAGAACATCACATTTCAAACATTTCTTACTTTGCTGTCAGTGCCTTGAAATCATAGATTGCTCTGGCTGGCAGTTTCTGTAGGATAAGCAAAACAGGGTGATCAATGTATCTACTGTAATGACAGACGATGTACAGTCCAATAGGACTTCTGTACAACAACCATGTAAAAGAACAATGAACAACTACTGACCTCTCTGACTTCAGGTGTAGGTCTCCTGGTCTGTGGAGTGTGTTGGCCCACATCAGGGTACGAATAACCTCTGGATATGTCTTGATCTAAAGGGAAGACAGAAACAAAGTCTGAGAAAGGAAAGCTTGGTTCACCCAGACAGAAGAGCCACTGCTATCATATGCAGTAGATATGAAATGTTGGGGTAATGGTGTGCTCATTCAGGGCAATGAGAAAAAAATACAGCAATAAAAAGACAAATCAACAAATAACAAACAAAAAGAATTATGTGAAAGAAGAACCTGATTTTCCTACATGCCAACATCTTTACAATCTCTCCTAAATGACTCCTACTGGTTATCACAGGGAGAAGATTTATACTATAACACTGGAAACAGATCCCCTGCATGGAACAAATGTATTTATACTAGACCCCCACATAGTGAGGATTTCCCAGTGCCAAATGCCCGCAAGGCTCTTTGCTCAGGAGAATTGTCATTTAAAAGGCCTTGGCTCTATGCAAAAGCAAATGGGGCTTCAGTCGTCAGCAAATGGCCATAAGGTTTATTTAAAGATCCTTGAAATGGAAAGCTGTACCTTGTGCCAATGTAAATAAACTATACCCACCCACATGCCATAAAGCACAGAGACCAATCGCAGGTCTCCTACCCAGTGGTAGGACAACATACAGCGTCAAAATTCGTAAGAGAGCCAAAATCCTGAACCTGTTTTTAGAGCGCGAGCTTCAGCTGCTTAAGTCATCTGTTCACAGCTATTTCTGTGGACAAGATTTTTAGAGTTGCGAAGTTCCATCTCTTTCATGGAAGGCCCACACACATAGTGGGTCCAGTGAAAAGGTATGGTAAACACTGTCATACAAAATGAAATACCAACAAAAACACCATCACAATTGTAAATGCAGGCAATAAACATTGCAAATCATAGAATGATATGGGGGACATGCTTCAGTGTGGTTCCCTTCAATGAAACCCCAAGACCCTCGCTCTACTCAAGCACATTCACAAACACAGATGGAGCATGGCAGTGGTGGGCATGAAGGGCAGTTGGAAAAGTAGAGAGCTCAAACACAAAAAGGGACAGCAGGGAAGTTGGGGGGCACAGGAGACGGATGAGTGGAATCCACCTTGACAGCAGTGCTGAGAGTCATGGTTCCTCTCGTCGTTGTTGTTGTCGTCCATGTGGTGGTTGGAAGCACTGTAGGCCAGGTGGGAGTACTCTGGCTGGTAACAGTCCTGGCTGCACATGCCATCAGGCTGGGGGTGGTATGAATGAAGGTGGGGCAAAGGGCTAGCCCGTTTCAGAGCCTGTAGAGACGCGGTCCTCTCTGGGATATCAGGAAGCAGCTCTGTCAACAGTCTGTGGAGGATGCTGTTGTCTGGCAGGCTGCCTTGATGCTTCTCGGCACGAATGTGTTCGTAGATGTCCTTCAAAGCCGAGTCCAGAGCGTCATACATGCAGCTCTTGGATTTTGGGAGAGAAGAATTCTTCTTCCTGCGAAATGGCACTGGACTGACCAGGAAGGCCAGCTTGCTGAGGCCCATCTCGGACTCCTCCACATGCAGTTGCTGCCTCCGGTCTTGTTTGGCCCTCTCATGTTTGATCATGGTGGTGAAGCGTGTGTAGGAGGCTGGGCACCTGCCTTTGCAGGAGCTCACCAGTTGTCTATGGTAATGGTGATGGTGCCCTGATCCACAGAAGCTCTCCGAAGAAGCGAAAGAGCAGTGGTCAAAGTCACTCTCACTGCAGAATGACGAGCCCTCGATCTGGATGAAGTCGCTAAGGTCGGACACAACGGCATCGTGGTCACTGTCTGAGAAATCCTGCTGCACAGTGGACTGCTGCAGGTGATCGCTGGTCACTTGGATATGGATTGGCACTTGAGCACGGATCTTAGTGTACTGAGGCCGGCCCTCCGGAGGATTCCTGGCTGCTGGCTCTTCGTCTAGCAAGGATTCGATGGAGTACCTGTGATTTGGGCTGCTACTCCTTCGGGACGGCCCCCTGGACTGGCACTCACTGCCGAGGTTTGGCATGGATTTGGATTTCTGGATCAAGCTCTCGAATTCCGAGATCCTGTTGTGTACCATGTCTCGTGGTACCTCACTGTTACAGCTGCTGGTGCCCAAGCGATGGTTCTTGTGCTGCTCACTCTCATACTTATGAATCCTAGCTTTGACAGAGCAGATTATCTCTGAATTTATGAGCTCTTGCCGATTGATGTGGTGCATCTTCTTGTAGAGTTTGAGGAAGCCTGATGCATCATGGGCAGAGCGATGTCTGCTGCGCTCTCTGAGATCCTCTGAACCCTGACCATTGCTGAGAGGAGATCCTTCTGGTTCTCCATTCTGCATTAGGGAACCGGTGCTCTCAGAGCGATTCCTTTCTCCTATTCCTTTCTCTTGGCCCTCAGACAAGAGGTCATCACAGCTCCAGGATTTGAGCTTAGGAGATGCCTCCTCTGTGCTAACCCACACCTCCAGATTTCCAGGACCTGTATGCCAGCCATTTTTTAGGCCCTCTGAGCAAGGTGTGATGACCGTGTCCTCATTCTGGTCATCATTTTCATATGTGGCTACTGAATTATGTGAGGTACCGTGGTGCAGACTTTGACCATTCATATGTGCTGAGTGCATTGTGCTAATATCCCCACCTTAGATATCCACCACAGGCAGCATGACAAGAAAGAGACACGAGAAGGCATTAACATGTAATTGGCTCTTGGGCGAGAAAACGCTTTTTATTACATCCCAAGGGAAAACTGAAAAGAGGTTAGACATCCTCAGCAACAAACCCTCTCCAGAACACATCAGGAGCAAGTGAAACGGTATCTTAGCTGATACTGTAAACAATAAATAATTCATTTGGCTAATTTATGCAAAAGGAGAGCCTTTTTAAGATTCTGCTCCTGCGCTTAGCTCAGACGAGACATGGCTAAAGTGAAAACTTTTGCCTAGCGTTTACATTTCCAATGAGCCCATAATGAAGTACGATGTTTTGATATCTGTTATGCCTACCTTTTGACCTGGACAGGGAGGAGGAAATGGAGGGGGTGCTGGAGAGAGGCTTCTTCTGGGTGATGCTGCTCCTGGGTGGCTCTGACAGACGAGCGGCAGGAGCCTCGGTTGCTCTCGCTATACTCTGGGTAGAACTCAGACTGCTCTGTGGCCTGGACTGGGTAGTTGCAGGTTCTGACTTCCGTCTCTTTCTATTATCACTGGCAGAGCTATGAGTGGTGAGAGAGGGAGAATAACTGAACTGAGTTCAGAAAAATTTCAATCTTTGGACTAGCCAATATACTGAGGGTCAACAAGAGAGCACACCTTTGACAGAACTAACTTTTCAAAATCTACTTAACAAATATGACTCTGCCAAACGTTAACATTCAGGATGCACTGATCATGAATCTTTATGGCCAATTCCGATTCTGAGTCCTTTAATTTTGTTAACAGATTTTTATTAAGTCATTTTTTTCACCTAAAGCTGGCACTATGTGAACTAATGAACACACTTGCAGTTTAAAGTCACAATATAACTAACATTATTTGTGCTTTAACTAACTAGGATTTTAAATTCTAAATTAATTCTTAATTCTTAAATCAGTTGCCTATTTAAATAAAATGAATCAAAGTGCTCCAACAAAAGTAAGATACATCTGACTATTTATCACAATGAGTCATACACAACTATGCTACACTATTTAAATACAGCCATTCTAATACAGCTATTGCACTTACCTGGCTCACAAAAGTGCAACACAGATTGGTCCAAATCAAAGTAATAAATTGGCTGATTGTCATTCATGTGTTTGGAGCAAAAATCTAGTATCATATTAAATAGAGGGTTTCTTTGCAAACTGCAAGAACTGAAAGAACAATAGATGAAAATAATGGCATAGCCTAAATATTTTATCCCCTTGATGTCATATCAGTACTCATCAGGACTCAAACCTTTCACATATTTAATTTGCCTTCAGGGCAAAAGATTTCCAATATGTGCTTTTTATGTGCAAAAGTTTGGAAAAGAAAAATGTCAAATTATTCTTTAGGCAACACCTGCACTTGGGCTAAATTGGGCTGACGCATGCAGTTGATGAGGGTCTTAGGATCCTGACCCTGACAGCACACTAACACAAGGTCAAACCAGATAGTGACTGATGTCCAACCGACAGTGCAAGGACAAGGCCTTTTCAGCTGTCCCATCATTCAGATCTTTTCGTAGCTGTGCCAATAATTAATCAAAAACTTACTTGGGTAATACAAGGACAGACACATAGTTCATTCTAATCAAGAAAAGACAACACAATGATCTGCTTCCTGAATATTAAACTAATAGTGACTCTCGTACAACAGAGAAAAGCAGCTTACCTCGAGGGCCGTTCGAGGCTTCTGTCTGCAGACGGCTGATAAAGGGAGGTCTGAAACAGAAAACAAAGAGTAAAGTGATTTCTTCAATTGTGCAGAGCAGTAGGTCTCACTCATTCCCAACACAATGAGCAGCTGTGCAGAAGCTGCCCCAAATGCTGTGCTGCAAGTCCAAAAAAGATATGTAGCCACAGAGCTGTCAAATTCTCTTTGTCTAGATGCCTTGACATGGAAAGTTCTTCTTAAGAAAAAAAAGAGCTCAGACTCAGACTCCCAGAGCAGCTGGACACAATGGGTCACTTACGAGCATTTCGATGTCAAACAAGGCAGGGAACTCCTTGTACGCATGGCTGAAGTAGATAATCATTTTCTCTTCTACTGAAGCCCCGAGGAAGCTCATCTGGAATAGTTCGCCGGGGCTGCAGGAGACGCCCATCTTTTTTTTTTTTAACAGCCTTTAAAAGTAGCGTCTGTGTGATGCCAGAAATGTCCGCTCGCTGTGACACATTTGTGGGTAGTAAACATAAATAAAGTCCTAAGTGACAGCTACCTCGCGAGCAAGCTTAATTGGGCCGCGAAACCCCCATGACAATTTTAAGCAGCTCTCTGTATGGTTTTATAGCAGTCAGCCAAACATAACTCCAATTGTGACCGCCCACCACCTCTTCCAACAATGGAGCTGCATGCACTACTAGCCAGTGACATACAACTTTAAGACCACCACTGTTCCTTACTACTCAGAGTTGTAACTGGTAACTGGTGATGTAATGAATAATTGTAAGTCACATGGAGTAAGGACTGAATGAGAGCAGGGAACAAACTAATATGAGGTGAAATGCAACTTGAATATTTTATGTAGTTAAATGTGCTTTTGCATTACCCTGAAAATTGTTTTTTTACCATAAGATTAACTTGTATTATCATACGTGTTTTTGATTACTGAATGTATAAGTCACAGAATTCCCACCTGTATTACTTTAGTCACACTCTTGGTGGCTGTAACTTAGCACTATTTTGAGGTAAACAACTGTGCAAATAACTCACAATGAGAAGCTAAAGTATTGCCTCCACACAGCATCGTAAGGTGTAACAAAGTACTGAGAGTCCACATTCTCCGATATAAATTCAAAATCATACATTTTTTGGAAGTTTTTATGCATATATTATTCAGAAACATCTTCAATCTTGGTGTAAACAATACATTTATATATTTTTACGCAATATTATATCATTTAAATATATTTTTATATATTTATGTTGGAAAGCTTCTCTGGGTCAAAATAAGGAAATGCGCATAATGTTGATATTTAAGTATTCGGATATCTGAGTGACCACATAATAAATATATTAAAAAAATAATAATAATCAATGGTAAAAAAAAAAACAATATTGGCCCAAATCAATATAAAGCTGTGGCTTACTTTTTTAGGTGACAGCACTGGTGTTGCGCAAAAATTTGGCATCAAAACATGTTTTATCATTAAAAAAAAAATAGGAGAGGGAAAAAAGTTTTCGTATAGGATGAGTAACATAACAGACAAGCCATAGAGCTAAAAGTATAGCTAATCAGTAACACTGGATGCTTTTGCCTCTTCAGTGGACAATGTGCCAACATGTTAGTTTGCTAGAGAAATATGTTTTAACTTTTTCTGGACCAGGCTAACATCAGTCTAGTCATTTTAGTTATAAAGCTGCATTATCCTAAACAACATGCCCACGTTAAGGCACTCGCTTTGCAGAGTAGCAAAGTATAAAAATACAAGCAAAACTTTCACGTTTTACACTTGTGTTAAAACATCAACTAAGCATTTAATGGAATTCTTGGTCTATATATTTTCTCTATCTTCATGTGATGAAATGTAACAAATACCCAAACAATGATTTCAGTACTCGAATACTGGCACCTCAAATGGTTAACTGAGTACTCGAGCACCCAAGTAAATGTATTTTGCATTGCTTTACCCCTTCATCTGTTAAAAGTGACAATCACAGGTGCGCAGGGCTAGTTGTAACATTTACACACAACATGTACACACACTTTTTCATAACAATTGTTCATACAATGTAGGTGCTGGAAACAAAGTTTATCATTTGTAGCAGAAATGTGTAGATTATCCTGACCTGCACAGTATTACAAGGCAATGTTTATCAGTCAGAATATAAAACAACCTTCAGCACAAATGTCATGCACTAGACAAATGTTATGAAGGAGCTGGCTATGGCTATCTGTCAAAGGTGTCAGTTGGCTAATTTTATGTATACAGGAAAAAAAACATAATGAAACAGGGTGTGTCATTTGATATGTAGGATACTCTGGCTTAATACACGTACTTTGACTAAGGCCTGATGGCTTAGAACGTGTCTATACTATGAAGTAACTAGCACAGGAAATCATGATGTACATACACTGTATCATACAGTCTGTATCGTATCATTCTCAGTAGCTGGTTTTGACAAAACAGACAGATGGTTTTGATGGTGAATGGTGAGCAAGTGATGGGAACTGAAGATTGAACTGATTTTTAACTGTGTTCCTGTCCTGCTGTACATTTTCTTTTACTTTGTCTGGCATTCACCCACTTGCCCTCCACCCCAACTCACTGATTACCTCATGGTAGTTTCGGAGAGTGCTCTCTGGATTGTAATCCAGGTGTTTTTTAGGAGGCTTGACCCAGAGGAGGAAGAGATAACAGGAGGAGTGGAGATGGCAGAGTCACAGATATGATGGGAGAAAAAGGAGGAAGTAGTTACCTGACTGCAGAGGAAGAATCAGATGACATGCCACCTCACACCAGCACACAATACCACGCTGCACAATACCTATCACTGGTCACTATGAACATAATTACAATTAGGGGTGCACAATATATCAGCAGCTGATGTAACATTTGGTAACAAATAGGTAAATGTACAATGTTGTTACAGTCGATAATTACAGCTAATAATTTAGTGCTTTTAACTCGAGCGTGTACTGACGCACGTGAAGCATTTGTGTTTTTTTCATCCCACTCAAATGGGTAGCATAATGGCTAAAAGAACAATCCACACAATGCAACACTGGATGTTTTGTGTCCAGGCAGGAACACCACTAATGTTGCACTCATGTATCACAAGTGGCTTGGAGGCCACAACCGAAACACAAAAAGTTTTAGTCTGTAGGTGGAGTCTTATTTTAGCCACACCCCTGCCTTCTAGAGCAGGAAGTGAGACTGCATCCCTGTCCCTCATGGTCACATGGTGAGCAGTTAGAGCCCATTGCTTTGAAGTAAATGTGTCCCAAAGTCTGAAAATCAGGGTCACTACGGAACACATATTTTCTGCAATTCAGTATTTTTTTTGTGTTTTAATAAAACATATTATAATTTTATTTGAACCCTGACTTTGAACGAATTCAGCAGAATGATCCATTTAACTTATTTTAAAATGCAAAAAAAAAAAATATTACACAAAAAAAGCATATCAGTTGATGTCATTGGAAATAAGTATCAGTTATTGTTATCAGCCCAGAAATTCTATATTGATGCATCCCTAACTACAATTATCCCTCATATTTCACACCAAAGTAGCAGTAGATCATGCAAGTGCTGTTAAAATCAAACCTGCCGTTTGCATTACCGGCTTCCTAAACTGCAGAGTTTAACGTGTGAAGAACACAGGCACCCAAAGACACAATGCACAAGGCCAAAATGTTGGAAGGAGGGAGCAGAACACCTCAGTAAATGAGATCATCTCTTGATCTTCACACATTTTTAACATCCTGCATTTAGCGTCTCTGCTCAATCCAACCAGCACTAAGGCAGCTACTGTGGCAGTCTAAGCTAACAAGCTTCACGCCAACCACAAGTGCCATGCTAGCACCAAACCAAACACTCAAGATTGGACCTCACTTACCGGCCGACCAAACTCCAACTCAGCAAAGAACTTATACCAGGGCTCATTCTCTAAATCTAGCTCATCTGGGTTTAAGTTACTCTTCTGGTTTGCAGATTGGTGAGACGTGGGGACAGAAGAGAGGGATGAGAGGGAAGGCAGGAATGAAAGGGAGTAGTTATGGTCACAGAAATGCAGGTGTCACAATGAGAAATGGCTTTGACCGGAAAGAAACTGTTAAGTATGAATCCAGGCTTGTTCAGTGCAAAGAGTCTTATGCGCATCAATTGCTGTGCCCTTATTCATCCAGTAGAGAGCAGTAGCACCAAGACAACATGATTACTAATAGACTAATAACAGTGTGTCCTCCTATTTGTGCAGATAACCACCTCGACCCCTGAAACACCATAATTAACTCCTTGCACAGAAATTACACCATTACACAAATGAGACCTAAACGTTCATTAGGAACATCATTTGACAAACCTTCTCAAGTTAATAAAAATATATTCTTAAGACACAATAGTCATCTCCGTTTAATACAGAAACAAATCATAGCCTAGACCAATAACAGATGGCGTGACATTAAGAGCACTGATGGCCCCTGGCACTGGTGACACATTTGGACTGGTTGATTGATTTTATGTAATGATGCCTGCTATTGGGCCCAAGGTCAGAATGTGCTGACAGGGATTTTTTCACTCTGTTGTGATTTTCAGTTAGAAAATGAAAATGACCACATGCTTTATCAGTGTGATGCTACCTCTTGGTATCAAACAATGGAGCTACAATCCTTAATTTGGAAATGTGTGGTAAAATTTGATTGCAGTTAAATAGCCACAATATTAGGGCGTGTTTGACAAAGATATCGTAGCTGCCGGGACAAACCCTGTATCTCTATTTTTGTCATTTTCTGTCATAATTTGTAAACAGCCATTGCTATTTACATTGTACAAAAAGTTCACAATGTATGGGCCACAAGAAATGGTTTGAAGTTACTTGGAAAAATATCTTGTTTCCTTCCATCATAAGTTCTCCTGAAAAGTTACCATTTTGGAGATACAAGGTTTTGTTCCAACAAAAACAATATGTATGAAATCACTGAAATTACAGCAGCCACCACAGTTTCAACTTGTCCACCGTCTCTCTTACTTGCAAAAGCACCTCTAATAATACTATTTCAAAAGGTAAAACCCAAAACCCAGAGTGACCTTACCGCCCTCTCCTGCTCTAGAATGGAAGATTTCCCTGGCTCATAGTCAAAGATACTCCTGGGCTCTGCTCTGTATTTTCGAGTGTCCACTTTTCTTTCTGGAGGACCCCATTCATTCCTAGAAGCATGAGAGAAATAATAAAATCTTTATATAATATCAACTAAACACTTCATCCCCTCTTCAGTCTAAAGATTATTGCCTTATGTATGTAGTACACACTGGGTGAAGAGTAGACAGTCATATCTTAACATGGTAATCATAATCAGCCTGCACGCACCTGAGAGTGAAACCCCAATATTCCCAAGAAAGCTGTTACTTCAGACAGATCTACACCATGTTTTTTTTTTATAGTAAGTGTTCTGGATCTCACATATTGAGTGTGCTGCTTCCTCCCTGGCGGATGTCCTGGTCATGTGATCTGGGCTGAGCTGATGATGAGGTGGGCAGGGGAGAGGAGGAGGGCGCTCTGAAGCCACATGTGCCGTTATCAGAGATGCTCTTGGTGATGGGTCTGTATGTAATGCTCTTAGGTGCAGGGTGTGCTTGGACAGTATTAGATGGGCCACGCTTCTCTGAAAGAAAAAAAAAGGAGAAATGTCTACAAAGCTCTGTGGGCTGTAAATCTCTTCAGAATAAAAACAGCAAAAGTCCCACTGCTGAATCTTAGACTCTCATGATGCTCCTTTGTGGTCAACTGAATTTCTGGACAAATTAACAATGTGGGCCAGTTTCGTGGACCCTGATTATTAGTATTTAAGCAAACTGCAATGTCAATGGTTTCCTTTCAATTTAGTCTGGGCTTAGGCTTAATCTGGGGCCAGTATGTGTTAATTCAACACTACGTGTCTTAACTCAACACTGGGACTTAAACAGAATCAGCAGCATTTGTGATAAATTTAGTTGCCAATATCAACGATAGATCATCACTTCCAAAGACATTTTTAATGTTACGTGAACAAGATACATACCAGCGTTCGTAGCAGGAAAAGTGGCGTTATGGGAACCAGAATATTCAACCTCTGTAAAAGCAGATTGATCCCAGAAATAAGCAAGATTACACAAAACCTAGCAGTGCAAGTGACACAAATGATGCATTTAAGTTAAAAAAATCAAACTGCCAAATTTTCCATCAGAAAGATGCTTAAGACGAAACATAATTGAAGGAGCATAATGAGTCAGAGGGGGAGATCAGGTGTCGTTCTTGTCCAGTGTGCCTGCTCCCCAACCCCCGTAACCCCCAGGGACACATCCTGACAGATACTGCTGGGACTGCACAGTACAGGTTTCAGCAATGATGCAGCTCTAGTCCACAGTCTGCTGAATAAAGCTATTTTATTGTCATTCCATTTTCGAAGCTTGTCAATTCTCCTCTCTGTAGATAACAATTGAGCCCTCAGGGAGTACGGTCCATGAGCAAATGGTAAGAGCAGATGTCTTTCATCTACTGGATTTAATTGAAAGCCATAATGGGCAGTTAAATAGTGTGCTGACTATGATGAATTAAAACTAATGAAGAACATGCAAATAATGTAAAAATGACAGGATTATACAAAACACATAACATCAAAAACATTACAATGAACAAATTATTCTAATTATGGATGTGGGACATGAAGGTCAAATGTGAATAGTTTAATTACACTGACCAAATTAGATTACATAAGAATTTTAAGTGCTCCCCTGTGTTTGTACATCAAGGTCATTTTCACTATTAGAATGCTTGTAGATGATAAAGATTACATAAGCATGCAAGAGATAAAATGTTCTGTCTTACCTGGTTTATGCACCACATGAATCTGCTTGAACATAGTCTTGTACCAGTCTTTTGGCCTATCCACAGTCTAAGATAAACACCACACAGAATAAAGCATTCTCAGATCGGCAATGATAAACAGTAAAAGGGTGGTAGATAGTGCTCAAGGCGCTGCTGATAAAATGAGAGTATGATGAAAATGCTGATATAAACTGGGTTGCTGTGTTGAGCTGAGAGATACAACACTGTTGTCTGGTTGCCCATCAATGATGCTGACCTCAGCAGCCCCCTGCTTCCCCAAGGCTAAATAAAACTCAATGTGAGAAAATGCAATTTACTGCCACATCCAAACAGCCAGTCCCACATGATAAGAGATTGATTGCCTGTTAATTCTAGAATTACCACAGGCTGACACTTTAGAGTGAGAGACCAACCCTCATAAAAAACACCAGTGCAAGCTATTATCCAAGCCTTTAAATAACAATAATGTCAGTGTGTTTTGTACTAAACATAACACAGACATGACATTTCTGATTTTGACTAATACAAAGATACCACAGCAATTTTCTAGGACTATATAGCATCCATCTATTTGGCACACTTTAAGCTGCTTCACAGTATTTTTTTCATCAAAGCCAAAAATCAGTTTATCAAATCAACAAAATCAGTTATCTAAATTTCAGAGCTTTAGCTAGTCTTCACATGCACTTTCTCAGAACAAAATAATGAAACTACAATGCACACCACAAAGCACAGAAACACACAAGGTGCACTTACCGTTCGGATGGCGATGGGTATGCCAGACTCATCCACAGGGCCAATACCAGAGTAGTGGGGAGCTCTGCCCACTGTACCTCTCCTTTCGTCCTCTGGAGCACGGACAGGAGCCACAGAGCCCACGTTGACATAGATCGGAGTGCTGGACTCAGCAGCTGGAGGGAGGGAAGGAGATAGGATCAGATCAAGGTGTTGAAGTTTGCAAGAACGCTGTGTGGACTATAAAGAGCTTCTGTATCATTGGATGACACAACCAGCCATGGGATCCTGCAGCGCCACGGATTACACATCAAGTGAAGTGAGCAGATCCACTACTCCAACACAATGACAGGTAAAGAAAAGCAAATCTAAATCTTTCTTTACAAGCAAGTACGCAGTCCAAAACCTTTACATGACCAAAAAGCTCTTATTCTGAAACAATGGAGAGCCTTAAACCACACGCAGACTCATTAATCCCAGTGCCCAAGCCCCTCCCCTGCCCCCAAACACTCCGTCACTCAGACATGCGCTTAATCTCCGTCATTTGCTGCTTGGGATTAGAGAGAGATCACCGGATGCAGACGCAGAGCAGAGCAGAGCAGAGCAGCAGACCTGAATGAGGCAACATCACGTGCACAGAGTGCAGCACTGACGCTAAACTGAACTGTGACCACGCATTCACACTCATTAGCGCTGCATTAGAGCTTGGCATGTCACATCAGTGACATATCAAGAAGCATGAGGGGTGAAATATTCACAGCTGCTGTACTGTGGAAATGCACTTGTACAGAGGGATCAGATGGACAAATGTGGTACAAACATCAACTCACAAACTTTATTTTTTTTCATTTAATGTGCTCAGAAATAATCTATTTGACCTGTCTAGGAAAGAACATGTCACTTATAGAGAGTAAATTTCAGATTTGAAATATTTTTAATATTTTTTGTGGCTTTAATCCATCTGAACAACTCAGAAGGAACAATTACGATTTCCTTATTTGGTGAGATTTTTCCAATTATCTCCCCATTTTATGTTATCATTTGCTGCCCACTGTTTCAATCTCCCCTGTTGTCTCCATCTGGGAGTGTACAGACAAGCACATACTTTTTTGGGACACATGAAGGTGGCCACTGCATCTCTGTGGAACTGCTGCTCATGCAATATTTCAGATCAGATGAATGCACATGCGGCATAGTGCTGGCTGTCCATTTCTGTCCAGGCAGACACCTACAGTTGGTTTGTGCTGCTACAGATTAACAGAAGAGAGGAACTAAGCTATCCCCGAAAGCAGTAGGGCCAATTGTGCTTGCTTGAATTCCTTGCCACAGAAGGCTGCAGCACTGTCAGGCTTTAAACTCCTGGCAAGAGGATGCAACCCTCTTGCTCTGTTCGGGAGCCTCAGACAAACAGATTGTAAACAACAATGCAGTGGGTTTGGCAACTGGAGGCACGTGTAAGAATCAGAGCTTGTACTCACCAGTGCTCCGGCTCTGCTGCATGGCTGAGAGGCTTGGGCTGAGAGACGGAAGAGGGGGGTACGTGGAAGGAGAGAAGGGTCTTTGATGGTGACTCTTTAGGCTTGAAGCCACACCTATGTTCCCATTCACAGTCATCTGCCCCTAGGTAGCAACATAGAGGAAATAGATGGGATTATTGAAAGCACTTTTTTTGTGTATAGTAAACACATTAATCACTGTATTCAGTCACGCTAACAATAGATCAAATTATGTTATAACTATCAACATCTGAGAAAGGCATCAAGTCAGAAGAGACTTGTAAAATGAAAACTTCCCAAAAGACCAATGACATTAGTAGTAGGGAGACAGAGGAAACAAAGGGTTTAGTTGTTTATGTCTAAGAAATGGATTAAAAAAAACCCACTGTGAGGAGATTAAGACCTCTGATGCCAATAAATGTATTTTACCAAGACGATTTAATCTGGTTTTAAGGATTTAATCAAGAATACATTTATGACAAAAGAACAGAAAGTAAGTGTTAGAACATAACTGCAGGAAGGAAGTGAGATGTGACATGCTTTTGTTACAGCTTTTTCCCATGTACGCCCGCAGTGTTAGTAGAGAGTCTCATCAACGTCATGATCTCATCCTGTACCCACACTCAATACCTCTTTACAAAGAAAAGGTGTTACCTAGAGAATCCCAACACTAAACTGAACTATGAGATCAAGGGAAGCTGGAAGGCAAAGCCAGTCAGTGAGTTAGTAGGGACTCTGGGCTCGTCCAATAAAAAGCAAATGCAGATCTGGAGAGGGGGCATCATTAGTATTGTTCCAAACACAAACATTCCAGAGGGAAGAGGCGATAAAACCAGTCAATGTGAATCACAGGGTGGTTGGTTTCTGAGGATTAGGCTCTTGAATGTGGTATAAAAGAAGGAATGAGAGGATGAATAGAGAGAGGCAAAGAGTGGTGGATGGAGGGAGGGCACCAAGCAATCAAACAGAATGAGAAAGGGAGGGAAAGGGCAAAGGGAATGTGTGGGAAAAAAATAAAAAGATACTACACAAAAACGATAGATGGACAAGGAAGCAGAGGCCAGAAAAGACAAAAGTAACAGAGAAAGTTTAACATGGACAAGAACGTCTTGACCGAAAAAAACAGCAGCTTTAGTTAACTCAGGAGGGTGACGCTTTAGACGGTGACAGTCTAGGAGCAGAAACTAGAGTGGGTGAAAGTTGAGAGGTCCAGTGGGAAAACAAAACTCCATAAACAAACACAAAGAAGGGAGTAAGACAGACTCGATGGTGTCCAGCGGCTGGTGGATAGTTACATTAGCGGTACTAGCTGCAGGGGCATTTAGCGCTGTTTCATCAGTGACAGTGCTGAGCTGGCTGAGGGTGGGTGAGGGGGTGTCAGAACCGCCCTCTGGGTCTAGTCCACATGCCCTTAGCTCCTCCAGCACGGCTGTGGAAGCCTCGCTCTGAGTTCGGGAGGAGCAGCGACTCAGCCCCAGTTGCGGCTCCTGGCTCGGAGAGGGAGGCCCAGGGGAAAGGGCCTGGGGCTGGATTTCAGAGTCCCTAGAGCAGGTGTTGTCAAGGGAGAGACGGGGCCTGTAAATGGGGGAGTGTGATGGTGGTGGTGGTCCCGGATAGGACAGTGGAGCCTCACGCTGGATGACAGAGAAGAAAGCTGTATGTGAGCTTCAGTCACTGAAACAATGTGAGAAAGTGGTAGTGTGATGGAAATGATGGATGTGTATTAGTGAGACTCTGCTTCAAGACTCAAGGAGAAGGTGGTAACTAAATGCTAGGTGTGTAACAATACACTGATGTATCATATATGAGTCATTTAGTGAAAAAAAGGCTATTTGAGTCCACAAAATCTGATGTAATGTATGAGAAACAAAATTCTCTCTCGCTCATTCCCATACATTGTATTAAATATTTTATTGTAAGTGAAAAAGGCATGTTTTTACTTTTGTAAGAATTTAGATTTTTAAGAATATATATGTCCCCATTAGGTACTCGAGTTTGAATGCTATTGAAACACTAAAATCACAATTTGGGTACTTGTTATGTTTCATTGTGGGAGGACAGAAAAAATTTACAGGCTAACAATTCATGGAAACATGGTGGTTTTGCTCATATTTGCAAGTTAATATGTTCCATCTTACTTTGCTGTTCCAAAACCACATGTTGGCACAGCATCCAGCGAGAAGAAAATAGCTTGTGTAGAAGACGACAAGTCCGCATCAGCATCCAGCATGACACTGGTTAGCTTTGTTAGCTTATTAGCGTATCTGAAGAGGCAGCCACCATTACTCTTCCAAGATGAAAGCCTACCGATGTTCCTCCGCAACTTGTTATATTTTTGTGCAACACCAGTGCTGTCAATTAAACAGGTAAGCTTACAGCCCTTCAATATTTTCATCCAAAGCTCATTTTACTTTTTCTTCCTTTCTCACGGTTAACCTGATATGTGTTCATGAGCTCCTACGGATACTTGAATATCAGCAAAATTTGTCGAAATGCACATCCCTAGTTCGAAAATGAAGCCACTGAGCTGCTGTTGTAAATATTACTAATAAAACATTTTTATTAACATGAAACCTTTGCCAGGCTCAGATGTATATCAGTTCCCACATTAACACAAAATATATTAATTGAACATAAAACATGAACATTATAAATGATCTAGTTTTGCTTTCCACTCCATCACACCTATTTAGCTATAGAATACCGTACTGTCACAGTAAATGGCATGATGAAGAGTCAGTGACTTTCTTTCAGAAGAATGAAGTTATAAAACTGGTACATTTTGTGGTTATTCAACATAGATAATTTAAAGTTTTCTACGTCCTTTATGGGGTGCGTCAAGCATAACATAGCCACCTTATCACACAAAATAGAGTTTTTAAATTATTTTTTGTACAAAATTCACAGGAAAGTCATGCAACTTACTGTTCAGAAACGTACATAGAAGAGTCTAACTTTGATAACAGGGAGCTTGGCAGCCAGTTTTCAAATTTTGAAATATTCCACCCCTTCACAATTCCCTCTGCTACAACTTCAGTATGATGGGGTTGGATTTCTCAGTGTTATTTGGCAAAAAATACTTACTTTTTTTTTTGGTAACAATACATCATTGAAACTATGGAGCCTATGTCAATTTGGAACTGATCTCATATATTGCAGTGCAGAGCCATTGTTCAATTATTTTGGTTTGTGTATCACAGATTTACTTCTATTATTGTTGAATATATGACAACATAAGATTTTTCCACACTGTTATGTACAGTTTATGCAAAACTTGGGGTACCCTTGGTCAAATTACATATTTTGTTACACACATTTCTGCACATTTTATTACACAATTAATGTTTATTTTCTGAATCTAACTTATTGAAAAAATAATTAAATGGCCTGTGCAAACGTTATGGCACATTTTTGATTTTTCAATATGAGAAACTCAGCAAAAAAAAAGAAATTATGCACAATTTTTTTCAGGAAAATGCCACATCTACATTTGTTCTTTGTAAAGGATCTGTTACCTTATTTTCACTTCGAAAATCAACAAAACATTTCATTTGACCAGGAGTATTTAAATGTTTGCATACAACTGAATATGATAACGAAATGCAAAGTGCTTCAGTAAAGGTTGGTGTATTGTTACACCCGTAAAGAATACAATACAAGATACTGGCTGATGGTATGAATATGCATTTAAAAGCATTATGAAAAAGCACCTATAAAAGCTGTATGCACATTCATTAAAAACTTCACAGGAGCCTACATTAAAAGCAACAAAATAAAAATTAAATTCAGAAGTTGGCAGGATTCAGTGGCCAACAAAGCAAAGAACTGCAATGCTTCTATCTGTAACTCACAGCTTATTTCACACTACCATAAATATAACACAGTCACTTGATGTGGAAGGTTAAATGTGAGGTCATTTTAAGTTCAGTGAAAAATACACAACTACTATATTGCATCTAGACCAACCTGACCTTGAGAACTGACTGCGCTGCGCATTAGCGTCATAGCAACTTGAGATTAGTAGTTTGGCATGGTGCACTACAATGGCGTGGAGTGTTACTATGATTATGGAATGGTGACTATAATTACAAACACATGTACCACTTGTTGGGCTGCAGGGGGCAGTGGAGGGCGAGAGAATGTGCTGGAACCAGGGAGGTCCATCCTTCTAGGTGGAGTGGGGGGCCTGAGAGACACAGCCTGGATGTATCTGGCTTCTGTCTGAGGCTGAGGATTAATGCGTATTGACATGGAAGCTATGTGTGTCTTCGGCTTCCTAATTGGGCTGTGTGGTTCGGGCTCTGAGGGCCATAAGCGGATGCTATGCTCCTTCGATGAGAGCGTCTCATTGGCAGATGCAATGGGGAGAGGCTGTTTACAGTCAGTGGTACTGGAATCAGAAGATACGTTGGCTCTTGGGTCGGGCTGCCATGAGATATGCTCTGAGCTTGCGCACATGGTTTTCTTGGAGAATGGGCTGTGTGTAATGAGCAGTGGACCATGATGGCATTGTATAAGAGAATTAGGGAGGCTACATGCTCCTGAATTACAGTCAGCAAGGTGAAGTGGAGAGTTATCTCTCTGAGGAGAACGGCCCTGTGCAGCCATGACAACATGTGCAAACAAGCAAGAAAAGAGATACAAAAAGAACATCTATTAGGAGCCAAAATATGTACTTCACAAATATCCGTCTTATCTGAAGTCCAGAAAATATTGCCAACTGTTTGCAACCCCATTTGACATTTTGTGGAGGTTATTTAAACTTTGAAAAGGCTACACATTCACACATCTCTCTTTTCTTCACTTTTTTAAATTGAAAGAGTAGTATGTGATATGACTTAGACAATTTGAATCCTCAGAATGGTATGTTAGTATTTGTTTCCTTATTTAGTTTATTTAGTTAGAAGCTTTTTCTGTTAACTCTTTAGACCACAATGATGTTCTAGAACACTCCTGTGGATTCATGACAATTTTCAAAGTTAGACTCTTATTTATCACTGTTTTAAACAAAACTGTTTATCATAAAACCAGGAAAAAAAGCCAATTACTCACGAATGGACATATTAGGCTATAAAAATCATGTCAGTACCCATGTAACAGCTAAAGGCTGAAAACAGCCCAACATCCCCTATGATTTCACAAGTCACCTTTTTTTTCTTAACCGAAGCAAGATAATGTTTACACAAAGAGAAACATTCATTTGTTTGGCTATAGTTTTGACATTCAGGTGAAAAAGCTGAGCCTCAGATATATGAATTTAGTACACATTAAAAAAAGCTTGCAGAGTGGTCAGCCCTAACCAAGATTTATGTTTGCCTATCGGAATTATTACACTCAATGGAATTTGAACTTTAGGAAAACATATCACTAAACAAAGATTTGATAAGGTTTACATCTTGAATTTCTGTATCATCGCTACTATCTACATAAGCAAATATCCAGTCAGACTCTTCTGTCTTTATCTGACATAGCATTACAGCACATCTCTCTCACAGCATCTTTGGTACAGCCCTTGTAAAAAGGGAAAAAATACTTTTTTAAAAATCAAAAACTGGAATATATTGTTTAAAGACAAACCATATAAAAAGAGCGCACAAACATACCTAAAGTAAGGTTAATTATGAATTATTATTTTTAAGGGTGGAATTGAGAATGGAAACAGTAAGTATTCTAAGTCTATAAAGAAATGCAATTCAGGTCAGTCCTAGTCAGTATGAAATAAAGTTCCATAACATAAAATTGAATTCACAGTCCATATAGTCCATGTATGGAAACTAGGCTGCAAAAACATTCTGTTTTGAAATCCTTGTTTTTGTGATGTCACTAAAATCAGCACATTTACATATATCTTAGCTCTGCTCCTTCATGTTCAAGTTATAAGGAGAGTTTCATTCTGGCCTGCTTTTTGAATGAGGCACAATACAGGGCAGCCAGTCAGAACAGAGGTCATCTACACATATCAGTCTATAAAGGTAAAGAAAAAAACAGCCTGTTTAATTCTAAGGGATAAAGTGAGGATGTAAAATTGTCATTTAAAATTATTATAACTGTTTTTGGTACATAAAACCTTTATAAGTAGACTTCAGGGAGAAATAAAAAATGGAAGAAAAATGTACGATATGGGCCCTTTAAGAGTGTGTTACTTAGTTATTAGTCTTAAGGCTTACTCAGTAAGCACTGTATTATTTAGCTATGATAGCATGTATGTAAAGATTTCAGTGGTACTTAGATCTCAAAGGGTTAATATATCAAAAAGAAATTAAACTTTTTAAAAATTTGTTAATTATAGGCAACCCATACCTCTCTCACTTTTCTTGCAACTGTGCCAACTGTGCCACCAGGCTGAGAGAGCAGCAGTGAACAACAGTCATTAATAGCACTATAAATTTAACCTCCGTGTGAAAATCGAGTTTGTTTCTGTTTGCTAACAGCGACCAACACGGCATGCTAAATTCAGTGACGTCTGTCTGCTGCGTTTCCATGAGCACTTCCTGTGGAAGGAAGAACTTCCTGAGGCAGAGATGTTGAGCCAAACAGAGTGAGTGGAGGAAAATAGAGCTGAACTTACCGTTGTGGGAGATTTCTTATCTTGCAGGTTGGGCCTGACACTCCTGAATCCTTTGGCCGCCAAAGAGGAAGTGGCCGCCTCACCATTTCTTAGAGCATCCCCAGCACTATAGGACCGCCACACATCTAGAACATTCCACACAAACATAAATATTATCAGCATCAACACAATAAAACATTTACATTTGTAAATGTAAATAGTCATATTGTAAGCATACCATATAATGTGAATTACATTGTATACAACTATGATTATATGATAGTTATGTTACAGTACTGTGCAAAAGTGACCATTGCATTTCAAATTGACACAAGCAGAAAATTTGCAAATCAGCAGGTGTTCACAAAACAATGGACTGACCACGGCCAGAGTCCAGACTTCAACATCACTGAATGTTGTTTACTGAAGACTGAACTGTAATAAATAAATAAATATTAAAAATTTGATGTTGTATTTAGTTGTTGAGGCTTCTGTATAATTATCTGTTAAATATACATTATCTGCTTCTTCCTGGAGCTGAAAAATCAATATTATGTACTCGATGGCCATTCTGACTGGAAATTACACAAATGAAAGGTCTCTGACTTCTGCACGCCCTGCGATGGGCTGGCGACCTGTCCAGGGTGTACCCTGCCTTCCGCCCAATGACAGCTGGGATAGGCTCCAGCACCCCACCGCGACCCAGAAAGATAAGCGGTTTAGATGATGTATGTATGTATGTATGTATGACTTCTGCACAGTACTGTATAACTATGTAATTACAGTTATTATAAAGTATCTGTTGTTTAGGCTTATGCAACAGCAAAAGTGCTTTTTAAAAAAGTTCAGCTTACCTGAATCTGTTGAGGGAGATTCGGTGCCTAAGCAGAAATAAAAAAAGATGTCAGTGATAAAGTGTGTACAAGACTTATGGATATGGCTTTATCTTATTTGTTTTCTGGATGTATGCTGCTTTATTCCAGTGTGAGGCCTTCAGAGAGTGAAAGTTCTACAGCGGCTGTACGAATGGCTTATGATCTATGACACTCATCAGGGTGCATTCATGTTGTGTGTGCACTGTGCAGTACATCAGATATCATTACTGGCTCTGTTCCAGACCACTGCTCCAGCGCTCCCAGCAGGAAAACATGAATGAGGATGATGTATGAGCAGTGATGAAAGAGAAAGTTTTCCACTTATATTTTTCTAATCTTATTGCAATATCAACAGTTATTCAAACACAATCATACAGGTGTACAGGACAAAGGTCAGTCCTCTCTGACTCTTAATGGCTACAAACGTGCAAACATGCACGTATTTCACAAATAAACTCTTAAATAAACGTCTGGGGGTCAACCCTTAGAAGCTAAGTATCATTAAGTGATTATTTAAAAAAGTAGAACATCTCTATTAAAAAGCACAGATTAAAATATTAAGTTTGTGATCATAAGTAAAAGAGGACATATTTGGTTTGTTTGATTTGAATTTGATGCAAAGTTATCGCTGAGTCTTGTGTTGTGGAACTAAAAACATCCTTCACATTGTTACAATTTTTATTTTTTCACATCAAAACAAAGTGAAAAATGTTTGAAATGCAGACTTGAACCTCTTATACAGAACATAAATCAAATGTAAATGTAATTCACTATGTAAATACATAATTAATTATGTATTTATGTACATTAGTGCTGTCAAGTGATTAAAATAATCATGATTAATTGCATTAATTTGTGTAGTTAATCATGGTTGTGATTGTCGTTTGCTCTAATTACACGGCAAAGAAAGATTTTTTCCCCATTTAAAAAGCATTTTTTAGAGCTATATGAGTGGACAAAATAAGCTTCATCAGAATTGTTTTGTTTATATTTTTCCTTCTATCATTTATTACTTTCAATAAAATATGATTAAATGCACAAATGTTCAATGAATAATTTAAGTTGTTATTTAGAATTGAAATAATTCTTCCAATTCTTGTAGATCCCTTAGAGTATGTTATTGTTGCTAGGCAACCTCGACTGCTGAAAGAGGAAGAACATTCAAGCAATATTGAATATTGTTTGTTTTGTTATGAACATTTCATAACCCTGTTTAATGCAAAAACCTTCGCTTTATAAGTAGCTTTTGTTCCCAAATCACCACCACAATGACAATGCTAATGTCCATTAGCGCCTTTATGCACTTTCCAATCTTATTTAGCAGTAAGCTAAGGGTGCTGTACGTCCCCTTTCTCAAACTGGGGCTCCCTACTTCCAGTATAGTGCATTATATAGGTATTAAAATACTGGCCCCTGCAGCCAAACAGAGCATAATATATCTAACAAATAGCCACTTGGTATTTAGCTGTGTGTGTACAATTCCATAGTGGACAAACAGTGTACTATTTGGGTATACAAGCCAGAATTTCAGAACTTACACTGCACACTATATAGGAGGAAGGGTGCCATTTGAGAACTAAAACACAGAAGCGTGATTCCATCCTTATTTATGTGACAGTTTTACACTGAATAATATAGTACTTTAATTCGAGGCCTGTGATATTAATGAAGTTGTTTAGCCTAGAATCTAAAGGATTTTTCATGACTTGGCCTAGTAATACTGAATTAAACTGTTGCAAGGCAGTCATAGGGGTGTGTATTTCATACATTTCACAACAGCTTCAATAGCGGCTCAGCCAATCATATTTGAGGACGAGAACTCTTTGTTTTCTGTTTTATAAATACCACATTTGTGTTCATTAGTAGAAGAGGAGATATTTTACTGTGATTTGAATTTGATGAAAAGTTATTGTTGCTAACAGAGTCTTAAGGGACTAAAACATTTATATTATACAATATTGAAAGGCAATATAACGCATTACCTAACTATGTAACTAGATTATTTTGTACTATGTATTGTTGACTCAATTATGAACTCCACACTTCTAAGTGTTAAATACTCTTCTTTTTTGTCTTTGTGTTCTTTGACGTTGACATTAACTTAATAACCTCCCTCTCCGATAAAAGCAGAGTCAAATGAGCAGTGGTCTAACAGGTACCTGAAACGGCTGTGTTTGCTCACTGAGGCTGAGCTGGTCGCTCACTCCTGCAGGAGCTCACCCGCCAGCGGAATAGTTAAACAATGGAGACTATGTGTGTGTGAGGTCATAGTCCATAAAGCCACTCAAACAAAAAGGGTCACCCCCAGAGGAAACAAGGCTGAGAAGAGAGGGGAGAAAAAAAGCAACAGAGTGCACAATTGTTGCCATGGAGCGGCACAACTATGGCAACAATCCAACTCCAGTGAAAAGTCTGTTCCCTTTTAAGTAACGGAGAGGACCACTCGCAGCTTCTGAAGCCCAAACATGCCACCCTGGGAGCTGCTAAGGGCTAGATGGAGAAGAGAGAGAGAGAAAGAGCAAGAGAGTTGCAGGAAACCAGTGGAAGACAGGCGTAAATGATGCTAATCCAATGAAGAGGAATTCCTGCCTGGGATGATTGATTAAACACAGCCTGTCTCTCTGTTTGCTCGAAACTGTCAGTTTATATACAAACGACAATCTTACTCACATGTAAGGAAGCAAGACGCACCAATTACATATGACAGTTGAACAAACATGAGCAAAAGCCTTTTAGTCATGCTGTTATGGGTGACAACATTAAGGTAGACTTCACATTAGTAGCTATTTACTTGGCCATCTATTCTTGCTGGACAAGTGAGAAACTCCTGCTTGATAAGCAGGTAATATTGTAGCTTTTAAAGGCCCTGAACTGGCCAGAGTCCAGCCTCCTAAAACAATCACAGTGTTAAAGCGATGGTTCTGCCAATATCAAATTACTAACACTAGCACTCAAAAATGGACAAAAGTAGTGTGCAGAAATCAGAGACCACCTTTCCAGTCACAACAGTCAAGTTATTCAAGCGATACATTTAACAGAAAATTACAACAATTAAATATAATAACAAGATTCAGTATTTTTTTCTACGATTTGCCTTTATTATAGCTTTCATTCTTTTTGGGAAACTTCTTTTTTAAAGAAATCTGCAGATATATTTTTCCACATCTCCAAAGTTCAGTCTCAGAAATTGGTTGCATTTTCTCCTTCTCACAATCAAAGTAATTCCAAACACATTCAACAAAGTTAAGGTCTGGACTCTGGGGTGGTCAGTCCATTATTCTGAAACCATCAGCAGCTTCTTTGTTTGATTTTGCAGATGCTCTTCTTTTTTTCCATTTCTCAGTAAAGGCTTCTTGTCAGCTACACATCCTTTCAGACTCATAGTGCTGCACTGTCTTCTCACAGTGGAAGGATGGACAGAAACACCTGTGGATTTTTCAGATCTGAAGCAAGAGTGGAGCTTGATTTTCTCCTCTCTCTCACAGATGAAAGCTTTAAGTACTGTTTATCTGATGAGGGTAGGTTTAGTGGTCTACCAGGTGGTTAGGAGTCTCATTTTCTAAGTAACTTTTAAAATTTTTCTGAACTCCACTTTTTCACTTAATTTCCTATAATTAGTAACTTGCTCTTAATGGCTGTTTTGATGGGAAACTGAGTAAATGTACAATCTCTGATTTTTGCACAGTACTCTTTGTCACATAGAGGCCCATTTATATAGATACCAGTACAACATACAGTATCAGAAACCTCAAAAGCAAGTCTATTTGAGATTACTTACTTCAGGGTCAAGCATGTGTATGATGATTTACGGGCTGATCCACCACATATGGGGTAAGGGAAAAACGGTGTAAGTTTGATTTCAGGCTGAACCATTGCTTTAAGAAGCTTAGAAGATTAGATTAGAAGTCTTCATACTATGAGAATACAGTTTAGTACAGAAACAGAGCAGTAGGTGTGCAGGTCTAAGTCGGTTGGGAAGAATACCTGGGAGCCCATACAGGTTTGGGGAACTCTGCACTCTCTTCATTGGGGTTAGAGTGAGTGAGAGCGTGCTGCTCTTACGAGCTCGTCCTCCGCTGTCTGTGAGAGGCATGGCAGCATACACATACACAAGCCTCAAACATAGGGCAAAGCACATGCATCAAAAAAAAAAATTGCATTTGGGCAAGCATGATAATCCAGCATCTGTCCCAATCAACCAAAAGGCAGTGTCAACAAAATAAATCTGCATGCAAAGCACTTCACTGTGTGTGAGTGTTTTAAATATTGCTGAAAGCTTTAAATGTTGCTGAAGTAATAAAGTCATCCATTTCATGCTGCCAAGAAGCCTCCAAGCATAATAAACTGCTAATCCACTCTTATAAATAAAAGTGTCAGAAATGGTTGTTTGGAATGATTGCATAGAAGAACCGCTTTTGGTTCCCTAACGAACCTTTGAATATATGGTTTTTAAAGAATCATTTTGGTAAATGAGACATTTGAGTCTGAAGAGCCTTTTAAAAAACCACCACATAATGTCAAGTTTCTATACTATTTAAAGGCTTTGCCTAAAATACTACATTCATGAACGATTTGGGAACCTTTATTTTTAAGAGTGTAGCTGATCAAGCCCTCAGATATGGGCAATTACTCTGAAGCAGATGGTTTAAAGTGGCATTCTGGCATACAAGTAAAGTTTAATGCATCATTTGTCATGTTACATAGTATTCTCTAGCACAGCATTATTTAATATTACTACATTTTATTCCATTTTTATGTTTTCATTCATCAATGTACTCTCGCTACAATACCTAACATGAATTATGCAAATATAATCATACCAACACTGAGAATCCCTGTGGTGTCAACCAATCCTATAGGCTAATAAATTCAACCAAAGCATTAGAGTAATTCTTACCTCGGGCACTGAATCACATCATAAAGGAAACAGCAAATCTGTCTTTATTCAGAACTAGTGACAATTTTTTACCCTTTCAGCCAGAGTTTCAGCCAACCTGAAGGTAAGCTATCTGAAGTAGGATATTCAGCTTCCTAGCAGTAACATTAGCCTTCCTTCCGCATTCAAACAGCAAGAAAAACATTTCAAAACAAGCTGCTGCCAAAAATCCATCCCAGAGCAGCTGTAGTTTTTCAAAAGTTCCTCCTACCAAAGGGGGTCTAGTCTTTAAAACAGAAAATCTCTTTCTAGATACAAATGTAGCACCATGGTAGGGGGTAATTAAGCATGTTTACAAAACATGTAGCACACTGTTAATTTTTCATTTTGACCAGAAGGTCCCTTTATGTTATTTTTCTGTTACACTATTATGCCAATTGATATCAATATGACAATATGAGAACATTTTTACACAGACATACTTACCACTGTGGACAAATGTACATACCTACATACTTTTCAAAATCTAGTTTTTGTTCACTCTGCTTTTAAAGTTAAGTAGTAGCTAAATAGGGTAAGTAGGCGGCTGCTGCCCAGCTGGATGATAAAAACAGAACTATAATACGTGTTGATTGACAATAACTGTCTGAAGTAGACTACATCACTGATAAATGGATCATTGGGCTACACTCATTAGTGTCCTCCCACTATATATGGTGTCTGTCATTCAACTCATGTGAAAATGTCTCTTCATTTTGACAGGATGAACAAAAACGTTAAGAGCTTTTTTTCTTCTAACAGTATATTACATCTTACACAGAGGTACATAGAGCTGACTAGTGTTTGAGGCAGTGTTTTGCAGATAGACAGTGTGGGGTGTTGACAGTGGCAGACAGTGCCTGATAGGTTCTCTCCTGACTCACAGGCCTAACTCTGTCTCACAGGAAGGGCTGGGTGCTGAGATGCTGAAGGCTTTGGCAGTGTCAGCCATTGAAAAAGCACTTTTTTAAGCTAGCCCAGTGGCAGGAACTCCCACTGCACAGCACTTCCCACAAACCCAGAGATGAATACACAATCACATGCTGTGAGCTACAAAAACAAATTCCAAAGAAAGTGCGAGATAAGTGAGCGGAGCATGGGTCATAGGGGGCAATGAGGACTTTCACTTAAGTTTCACCGATTTATCGAGCAAAGTGGAATCTAATTGGTCATTCAACAGTATCCAAGCATTTGTGATCAAATGCTGGTAAAAAATCCCTTTATATATTTCCCTCTAAAACTGACCTCTTCAGCCAGCAAAATTATTTCTGCTAAAATGCCTGGATCCAGGAAGGTCTACAGCATAGTGAAATGGAAACTGAAGAAACTATTTGTGCCTATTATTTTCATAATGCAACAAAGTCTTTTGCCCTTATCCAATCCAGTGGTTCAGGATTGAGTCTTAGCTAAACTAAGATCAATCCTGTTCTGTTCCTTTATTTCCTTTTTTAACACTCTGTTTATACCACTGTCTGTTTATACCACTGTTTTTGTCAAAAAGGGACATCATCCACAGCCTGCAGAGATGAGGCATGTTTTTGGGTGCTATGTTTGAGCTAGCTGCCTCTCGTGTAAACATGGGCACATAAAATTTGAGCATGCAGCTATTACACTTCAAGTCTATTTTCTGCTGCATACCGCAAGCAACATTCCACTAAAACCACATAGAAAATACAGTCCCATAACATGTTTCCCACACAACTGGTTAAAAACAGAAGTGTAACAGAAATGATCTGCTTTAACAGTGGAAGTGCCGCAAGCTGCTTCTGAACTAAAACCAGCGTTCAACAGACCATTCAAAGGAGAAATATGAATTCATAGCGTATTTATAACACTATAAAATGGTTATTTCAGAGAAGTAGTACGAAAGACTGTTTAGAGTGTTTACTGTTATGATTTTACTGCAGCATTTGGTAGCCAAATCATCAGTTAGGTCACTCAAAATGGTCATTTAAGAATATGCCAACAGAAAAAAAAAATTGGCATATGTTGAAAATGCCTGTTGCTCATTACACTGTGTGTAAATTTCATGATGAAGTACATGAATTCCCACAAATTCATGTACTTAAAGTCAATGTCAGTTTAAAAGTCAATATATTATTTTATTATTAGCAGTCACTATCGAGCACATTAGTGATCAAGTTATCTGCCGATTATTAGTCGACTGACAACAAAAGTGGTCTTAAAACTAAAGAAAAACAAACCTTCAAAGCTTCTGAAATACCTGGAAATAGACAATCAAGGAAGGCTTTGAAGAGATTTCACTAAAAAATTAGGGATGAACACACATGGGAATTGTGGGCCGATGTTGATATCTGATATTTTTCATGTGCTCATCTGCCGATGATGATACTGATACTGTCACATCAACACTTATAAAATATAGAAACTGGGAGTACATTTACCTAGATTAGCATTACAGAGAAATATATAAAATGAATGGAAAAATCATCTGGTTCCACTTACTTACATTAAAAGTAGAGTATGTTTTTTTTCCTTCTCCTGTAATGTTATCATTTTGGAGATACATGGTTTTGTTCCAACAGCAGCGATATACCAAAAACAAAGTGTAGTATTAATTGGCAGTCTCTCATCTGAACTGTGTGGCTCTATTTTCTACAAAAACAAAAAAAATCTGCCAATACTCAACATTAAAATACTCTGATCGAATTGGGGGGCAAAAAACAGGATCCAGTTTCCAGTTTTGATATGACAGCAAGAATATATAACATCTGGGTCTCCTAAAGCTAAATCTGGAGTTATATATTGGTTGAACATTTTGAGGACATACATGATTCTGGTGATATAATGATGTGGAAACCAAAGCTGAGGTCAACACAGTGTTCAAAACTGTGGTATGTGAAATGACAGCATCCCTGTAACAGTAAACAATAAACCACAGGAAGGAAAGAAGGTTTCTACATACCTGTATTCATGTTGAAGAGGTCTTCTTCCAGTGTTGTCTTGAAGTCACAAAGTCCTGCAGAAATCAGAGAATTGAGCCAATTAGCAAGTACGGTATTGTAAATAAGCTAAGTAAATAAACCTGGCATGAGCCATATAGCTTTCCATATGGGGAGTAAGATTAATAGCATGATGTTGATCTGAAAGTGCTCCATTAGTATCTTAGTCCCAGGGCTGTTGAGTGTGGGACAGCAAGTCTTCGGTCCCATGTGACTATTCAACCCCCTGGGGAGCGAGCTCCTGTGTGAAAGGTGATACAAGCCCAGCATTTCTGCTCTGAAACATGCGGCTCAGTTTCAAAATACACACACACACATACATACACACCCCGGAACTCACCCATTACCTCTTTTGGTTCACTACAACTTAACAACTGCTAGAATGCTTAAGAAGTAATGCAACACAATCAAACTTGTTTTTAAGCCTTCAGACTCGTGTTGAGTTTGACCTAGATTGATCACTTTTCTGTGACAGATTAACAGCTCTTATGACCCTATTCCTAAAATACTCCATTTATTTTGGTGTGAGCTGAATATTTCTAGGATGGTCTATGAAGGGAAGTCGTTTCATTACGTTATTACATTACCTAACCCTTCAGCCATATGTAGCTTCTGACGCAGGGGTCAGATGCTGGTGTGTAAGCAGAGCAGTCCAGATAGTGGACACCACTGAGTCTGCATTCTCCTGGACACATGCCTAACATATAGTGTCACTGCAGGCACGAGCGGTGATGACCAGCCTATCTAACAAACAGTATGGCATGCTTTACCTGAGAGGTCAGCTTCAAAACGGTATTCGGCATGACCCACTGACCATTCTTAGCACAAGCTTGGCATTTTAAAAGCAACTTCGGATTGTTAGATTGTGCCAGACAGAAAGGGGCACAATAAGATATATATATAATATAATAATGCAATTCCCACAAATTCATGTACTTAAAGTCAGTGTAAAGTCAGTTTAAAAGTCAATATATTATTTTTTTATTGGCAGTCACTATCGAACATATAACTAATCAAGTAATCTACCGATTGTTAGTCGACTGACAACAAAAGCAGACTTAAATCAAACAAAAACAAACCTTCAAAACTTCTGAAATACTTGGAAATACACAATCTATATATTTATATATATATGTATATATATATATATATATATATATATATATATATATATATATATATTTTTATATATATATATATATATATACATATATATATATATATATATATATATATATGTATATATATATATATGAAATGCAGCCCCAAAGCAGCTGGAAACCTCAGCCATGCTTTACTGTTAACTGCTGATCCATATAGTGCTCTCTAGCCCTTCATCAGACAAACTGCCTTCTGTTAGAGTCAGAAATTTCAAATTCCAGAGAGTCCAGAGTACCTACTGCCATTCTTCTGCCACCCAGTCCTTGTGTTTTTGTGCATAGATGCGTCGCTTGGCCTTGTTTCTCCCTCAAAGACATGGCGTTTTGGTTGCAACTCTTACATGAAGACCATTTCTGACAAGACTGAGTTCTGAGCTGAGAGCAATACAGCACATATTCAGATTTCAGTTAGCCTGATGTACTTTACATCTTCAGCACTCAGTCTCTGTGGCAACCACTGCATTTCTGGTCCTAAACTTTGCCTGTTTGATTGTGCTTCTGTGGAAGAGCTTGGGCAGCACATCTGGAAACACCTGCCTGGGAGAGACCTTGCTGATAGAGGATGGCCACCTTGTGTCTTTTTGCTATGCTCACTCACTCATAGTGCAAGATTCGAAGGTTAAACTGTCACATGTACCACAACGTTGCCATTTTAGTATGGTTGTCCCTCAGTTTCATTCCCTCAACACAGCTGTTTCTGTTTCAGTTAATCAATTTTGTTCAATCTGCTCATAATGTCATTAATCAATATTTAATTAATATTTGTTTAATCATGCACTGGACTATAAGCCTTCAAAGATTAGAAGATCCACTCATACAAATGCAACACACACTAACACATTACCACCACATCAGTGTCACTGCAGTGCTGAGAATGATTCACCACCTAAATAATACCTGCTCTCTGGTGGACCTGTGGGGGTCCTCACCACTGAAGAACAGAACAAAGCAACAAAGTATGCAGAGCAGCAGATGGACTACAGTCTGTAATTGTAAGTGCACCTATATGGTAAGTGGAGCTGATAAAGTGGACAATGTGTGTGGATACAAGCAAGCTGTACTTAATGAAGTGGCTTGTCTGTGTGTGTATATATATATACATATATATATATATATTTTATATATAATCACCGCTGATTTATCATGAAGGTAAATTTTAATTGACATTTTGACATTTTTTCAATTGAGTAGTTTAATCCAGTAACTGCGACTGTTCTACTTTTTTATTAATAACTTCTATAAAATATCAAGTCAAATCAGATTTCCTCCTCCCGTGTCCCATTAAAATTGGCCCTCAGTGTCATTTCCCCAAAATAAATCTTCAGCCAGCGTGCCCCATAAATCGGGCTAAAAAACACAGGGGACACATTTGCCTGTGACACCACCGGACCTGGGTAAATCAAAGTTGTAATGGCCTGTCAGCATTAAATGAAGAAGAGATTATGGTGTTGGATTTCAAGAGAGCAGACTAGTGGCGACAGAACAGCTGGAGGGGACGGGAGCTGGACACCCGCCTGAGAACACACATGCATGACCAGGGCTATACCACTTGGCCGCGGCTCCTTTTAAACGCTAAACATCTCAGGACAAACCATGTTCAGCAAAGCTGGGGGCCGTACACATTTATATGGAAGACAGTACTACAATTTGCTAAGAGAAAAAAACAGAAACGTCTTAAAGAAATCATCCTAAAGAGGATTGCATAACCACAGCCATGAGGCATTACACATGCACAAGTGGTTCCTGATAAACAGCATTCTTCCTTGTTGATAGCAGCTTGTGTTTAGTCTGATTTATGAGCAGTGTATCAGAGAGACAGAGGACGTTCTCATGTCACCCCCCCACAGTCCCGATTCCTCTTGGCAGCGGAAGAAGCGTGAAAGCCATGCCTCGCACCTCCTTGACAACCGCCTAAGTGTTGATACAGGGACTAAATACTTCGAGATGGCACCCAGACAAGCCATAATATCCGCAATAACACAACAAGGCATGTTGACTTGACACACAACATGGGTTAACACTATGAGACTTATCGTTTTCAAGCTAAATATTGCAATAACGATCACAATATTTAGTTTTTTGCATACAAGCTGCAATAAACAAAATCTACTGGCAAAACAATGAGCACAATAGCTTTTTTTCTTAAAAATTGTTCCTTACAAAATAAACATGATGAAACAGGAAAAGGCCAAAAAAATCAAACGGTTGGTAATAATAAACAAATAAAAATAAGAAAAAGGCATAATGGGCTAAAATCCAACCAGCTGCTTATTACTATGTAGTTTTTGCAGCAGCTAGGTACTGCTTGTTGTTGTTTACATGTCTAAGTCTGTCCAGTGCTCTTGAAGTATCGTAAAGTAATGTATCACAATATCGATTTCATTTTGCCACATTTCCCATCTCTATTTGTATATTACTTATTTTCCAATTTGTCACAGTTTAAATGTTTAAAGACTTCATAACACTTAATATTAGAATGAAAGAAAAATTGCAAACTAATAATAATATTATTAATAATAATAATAATAATAATAATAATAATAAAACTATTCAAATAAATGTAAGAAGGCCACATTTAAAAACTACCATCAAAAACCATAAATATAAAAGATTTTTATTTAACATTTTACATACTGCACTACAGTAAATCCAGTCAAACAGGCCTTACTATGTTTTCTTGTAATGAAACATACAGTTGGTCAGTGTTATAAAAGTACTGACCATATCCAAAGCATACTATGACATATCATGACATAATTTATCATGATAACAATAAATATCATCATATGGGCCAGCCCTAGCTACCCCTTAAATGGCCAGGACCTGCCGAGGGGTCCAAACTTTCAGGCAAATACACTCTTCTATAACTCAAGAATAACTGAGCCAGTTTGCACAGCAGTCCATGTAGTTACTGAATAATTAGCTTTACAATATAATAAGCCTGAGATTTTAAGGAGTTTAAGTTAAATAAAAATAGTTAATGCTAATTTCCAGACCACAGACCAATAACAGACCTTTATTACTGACTAAACTGAATTGAAAAAAAAAACAACAAAACACTTACTCCTACTGTCCAGGTACAGGAGGTTTGTAGCTCCACTTTACTTACAGGTCAAGACAGTATTAGGACTGAATTATCACTCCACAAGCTTATTAGTAGTCATCAGCACTTTGGATAGACAAACACACACATGTATGCACTACTGGAGTATATACACATCCAAACTCAAAGCTTAGACCTGCTCAGAAACATGTCACAAACTACTTCATGTGGAATGGCATTTCCACCCAGGCA
The DNA here is from genome assembly GCF_904425465.1 of Colossoma macropomum. NCBI lineage: Eukaryota > Metazoa > Chordata > Actinopteri > Characiformes > Serrasalmidae > Colossoma > Colossoma macropomum. The sequence continues at coordinate 17,330,275 of NW_023494788.1, forward strand.
GCCAGTGAACACTCTTAGCGGACCCAGTGTTTATATATGAAAATATGCAGGTGCAAAGGCCTTTAGACTTCCTATTATCACTAAACTGATGACTATTTGACTTATAAAGCTAACATAACATTCTTTGAATGACAAATATATGCAGATCGAAATAAAAAATCTACAAACATTGTACGCTGTCAACAATCAACAAGTCACAGTAAAAGAGAGAACTATATCAGAATTATTCAGCATCATATATATGTATACATAGTGCATCACATAACAATTTCATATACATATTTTGTACATAGTTCAATAACAAGCCATAATCATATCATATGCAGATGCTCTTCAACAGTCCTACCTGTTAGTGCTGTTAAAGCCTAATGATTTCCTTGGCCTGTTCAACTTGAAGAGATTTGCTTATCAAGCATATAAGGATGTAACAGTAAAATGCAGTATGCAAAACTATGCTCTCACTCACTCAATACCAAATAAAAGAGCTCAGCATCCTTGCCATGTTGCTTAGTACTAACCAAAATAGGAAGAATCTCCTGCTTTTCTTCTGGGATTTGGAGCCGAGCTATTTTTATTAACATTTTTAAGAGGACACAACAGGCCCTCTGTACTCCTAAAAAGGCAGCTTCTGGATCACAATTACATTAAGGCCAAAACTGTGAACATCCGTTGCTGTATCCCTGTTTATAGGATGGAATGAAGACAGCACATTTTCTTTGACTAATATGTACCCAAGACAATTTCTGGAGCTGTTAACATGAGCTCTAGGACTGCTTTTCCACTCTTATATAAAGTTCCGAAAACTTTGCACAAAAATAAATGAATGCTCATCTGATTAGCTGAATGTCAGATAATGACTAACTGGTGCTGGGGATTAACTGTTGTAAATATATTGCATAAGTAAATCTAATGACCATTAACCCTTTATTATCAAGGCAAAAATGAACAAATGCTTATTTTACTTGTGTCACCAGCTACAATTTTGAGCAAGAAAACATATGAATAAGAATACTGCACTGTATTTTTGTATTTAAATCATTTGAACACAGCAGCTGTTCTTTACACTGTGTGAAAATTTCAGAATAAATGGACCACTAGAAATGCTCCAAAATTACTTGGAATCAAATCTCTTTATATTAACTTACATTAACGTTTTTGCTTTGTCTTGTAAAGTCAGCGACAATATACTTTATAATTTAGTCACCTTTCACTGTTACTCAATATGTCACCACCGATCTGAATTATGTTTTGAATATGTGTGCGCATGTATGCGTGTTCAGACACTATTGCAGTGCATCCAACAATAAAGGCAGCATTTGTGCTTCTTTTACACAGTGATAGAAAACACAGTAGCTCACATAAAGCTCCAAATGCTGATCCATTTTACTATGCCCAACATGGATCAGGGTTATTGCTGTTCAAGAAAAAGATTACTAAAATGACAACTAGTTGTATTAGTTAACCGCAACAAAATTATGGCTAACTATGGCTAGATTATGGTCTACTGTTGTGTTAATTTAGCAAAACTTAACAGAGAGAAACTATTTGGAATTATGACTCAGTTTCTGGCAAAACATTCACAGTAATGCTAAAAAAACAAAACTAAAACTGAAACAAAACGAACAAAAACATAAAACTATTAAAGGGCCTATATAGTAGAAAATTTAATTTTCCTCGCTATTTTTACACAAAGAGTCTGATGTGGCACATAAACACTTCTAAGGTTTCCTTGTGCAGTACAGACTGAGTTCACTCTGTGCAGTCCATATATGGAATCTAAATTGCAAAAACAGCGTATTCTGAAATCATCAATACATTTCCATATACCAGCCTATTCAGCCTACAGTAGCTTAGTCCTACCTATTCATGCTGAAGTTATAGTTACAGCCTGGACTGCTTTTGAATGATGCACAATACAGGACAGCCAATCAGAACAGAGATCATTTACATGCATCAGATTTAAAGGCACAATAACAAAACCAGCCTGTTTAATTCTAGGAGATAAAGCGTGGTAGGCAAAGGGCCATGTAGTAATGAATTATGACTGTTTTTGTACAAAAACCCACACCACGGTTATAAGTGGGCCTCATGGGAAAAACATAAAATGCAAGAGGATATGGGTCCTTTAACATTGTTTTAAACTGAAACTAAACTGAAATTGAAAACCAAAACAAACAAAATATAAACACAAACTAATTAACATTTTAACACTATAAAAAAACTGATGTAGACACGCACACAGCCCGTACAGCCAGATTTGAATGCGTTAAAGAGCACAAAGTCTCAGTATATATAGCCAATTATGTCCTGGATAAGATATGGGTAAGACTAAAAGGAAGCGCTGTTCTGCATTAACTCAACAACAGCCTGTAAGTTCATCAATGCGCTATTTTAAGTCAAGCACTTAAGATCATCAATACGCTATTGGGATGTGGGACACAAGCTTAAGGTCCAAATATGGCACTGGCCATTTCTGGTTGGGGACTGGCAGTCTGCATCCTCCCCCGCTGGGGTTAAGTGACTGTGCAAAGTGCATGCCTCTTGACCCAACTGCCTGATATGGGGATTGAATTCAAACCCTCTCCTCGTGATGCAGCAGTTTTTGTGTGAATAATGCCGTCACCGGTACCCGCTGGGTAGGGTGTGAAAGCGAGTGTTGGACCCCAGTTAGGCGCTGATGAGAAGAGAGCGCGGGGACACCTGCCAAGCTCGAGAGGCCGAGCTGCTGTCCAGCTGGTGGAGTGAGCAGGTGCCAGCAAAGACCCGCGCGAGATGAGTCAACACCGTGGAGAGCTTGTCTCAGAGGCAGCCACTTAACATTCACACAGCTTGAGTTCAAGTCACTGAGCCTCCCTCAGCACAACAATCTGCCTCGCATGTAGAGAGTTCAGAGTTTAAGAGCTTCCAAGAAGATTCAGGCTTGGCTCTGATAGTATTATTTATTTCGGTATGGAATTCGAAGCATGTCAAGACACGCAGATAAGTTTGGGCATGGCAAAAGCTGATTGCAGCGCTCACAGATAAGATTTCTTTTAGGGAACTTTATAAATAGGGTCGGGGAATTCAATGAAAGCTACTAAGTAACCTGCAAACCTCCTATTTATTTGGCTGTTCAAGCCACTCCAGAGGCTATGTCCTGCCTCATAGTTCATTCTATTCCAGTGCTCAAAAACAAAGCTGGGTGGTCAGCATTGGTTATATTATTAGTCAAATAATCTACAAAATTATTTTGACAATTAAGCATGTAATCAGACTTTTTTGGACAAGCAATACAATTAAAATTGACTTATCGATGAACAAAAATGAACCATGAATAGTCTTTAAAAGATTCCAAAATACTTCATCTTTAATCTTTTAATCCTTTAATATCTTGTTTGTTGTGTTATGTAATATTCTGTAGCACAACATTCTGTCCCTCAGCCTTAGGCTAATAAGTACAGATGTGATATTCAGCCTCCTAGCAGCAACGTTAGCTCTCTGCCCCAAAGAACTTGTAGTTTTCCTAAAGTTTCTCCCACCTTCAAGATACATCAGCAGAATGGGATTTCCTAAGCTTCAAACCAAAAAATCTTACTCTTGCGACTGCTGTGGCACCACAATAGGAGGCAAGTAGGCATGTTTACAACAGATGTAGCAATGGCTCCATTTTTCATTTTGCCCAGACTGTTCCTTTAAGAAAACCCTGCAGCAAAACAATGCACAAATACATCAAACAACTATTGGGAATTCTCAAGCACTGGACATTTCTGGTTGGGGACTGGCAGTCTGAAATATAGAAATGCACTGTTGCAGAGGCTAATGAGTACAGATGTGATGGTCAGCTTCCTAGCAGTAACATTAGATATCTGGCTTCCTTCTGCATTAGCCAACAGAAAAAAAAACAAAAACTTCCCTCCCTCAAGTATCCGCCCAGAAGTGCTTGTAGTTTTTTCAAAAGTTCCTTCCACCTTCAGAACTTATCAGCAAAAGGGGATTTTCCTATTCTCTTTAAACTAGAAAATCTTAGCCTCAGGACCTTTGAAGCACCACTGTGGGGATCGAGCGGGCATGTTCATGAAAAATATAGCAATGGTTAAATATTTATTTAATGGCTGGAGTGTCTCTTTAAGAAAACACTGCAGCAAAAAATGTGAAATAGGTGTGTCCATCAGGTTCTGTTACATACTATGAGAGAGACCAATCGGAGAATTTTAAACATGCATCATCGTCATGCAAACTGCCAACTAATCACCGCCACTTCTTTGAGAAAGTACATTTAAATTTATTATTTTTATTACGTGATGAAGTTTAATTTAGGACCAATCACAGCCCTAAATACAGCATGCTTAGTTAATCTTCATCTTAATGCTGATTCAAAACACAGAAGCACCTCTAAAGTTGTGCTCAGAGCACTTATGCAAACTAGAGGGAACATTTTTAGAGAAATTAGCCAACAGTTTCAATAACACAGCCTAGACAGTGTTTTATATAGACTGTACTCAGGCAGCCCCTTCAAGTATACTGACAGCCGCTCAAGCCTTCCATTTAAAAAACTCCAGAATAATGTATATTGTTATGAATAAACAAGGGCAAACTTCACGTAACAAGTTGAAATACCAGCTGTGTGTGTTTCAACATTTATTTGGCAACGCAGCACATTCAGAAAAGTATTTACATTACAAAGTTACTAGATAATACATGGCTTAGGCTTTTCTTTTTCATTCCCAACATGTCTTATTTGAAGTAAGGAGCAAGCCCCCAGATGCTCAACCCTAGGTATACTTCAGACCTGTCAGAAAGACTGCTACAAAAATGCTAAAAAAAACAGCTTTCAAAGTCCAGTGACTCATTAAAATGCCTTTAGGTTTTCAGAACTTGCTGCAATACTTATCAAACACAAATCAACAGTACTGTGTTTCAGTGCAGCAGTAATCAAAATCTAAACACTGCATGCAGATATGCAGCACTCAAGCAGGTAAGATATTCACAGCAGGTGGCAGATGTTACGTTTTAAGACTAGACTCTTACCTGACGTTGCACAAAGGACTGTTGAACACCCTGGAGTATTGCAGCAGAACCGTGTAAAGGCTCACACTGCAGCAGAGTAAGCAGTAAGACTTTCGGCCCATACCTCCAAACACTGAGAGCTATGAGTTATGCACTTACAGGCAGGTTAGCATAGCCACATTCCTTTGTCTGTCAGCTTTCCTCCACCTCACTGAGAACTTCCTATGTGAGTGCCATAGCAGCATACTTGGAACAGTATCCATCTATGGTAAGCATCCCTCTGTTTAGTCAGAAGCACATTGCATGAGTTTATACTTAAAAAAGACATTCTAACTGCTATAGAATTTAAGCCACTAATCCTTCAACAATTCACAACTCACTTCAAAAGCACATCATTAATGAACTCATTCATCACTGCTGGGTTTGGTTTATTTCATCTCTGAGAGCAAAGCTCACACTGCATGACTGAGAGGTTTGTACAGATGGAATGAACTCTAGAACTGTCCTAATGTACTCAATGTACACACTGAGAGAGCACCGGTGCATCAGGGGCACAGACACAGTCCAGAAGGAATAAATACACAGCCACTTAGCAGTTAGCACACTAGTACTTTCTCCTCTACTCAGTCTGGCAAATATCTAAATGGACAGACATTTGCAGCCTCCAGTTGGCCTGGCTAGCAGTAGCAGTCCCATGGGTGAAAAAAGTCAGCTGTTAATTAGGTCTTTAACCTTTGGAGGAAAGCTCTCAAAACAACGGTCACCAAACATGTTGAGTCCTAAGAGAAGGCCACTAACACGAGATCACCATTCAAAGAACATTCAGTAGCCTACTCGAGTGGGTTCAGGTAAAATGGCACAGTTTATGTGCCCGCTGGCCAAAGTTTGATTTGGCAAAGTTACCCAAAGCCGCCCCCCACCAATCCAATTAGAGAACAAACATATTTTTATTCTATAAAGTTACATGCAAAGGTTTGAACATCCCTAGTCAAATAACATGTTCTGCTTATTTTTGGCATGCTAATTTTAGTCCACAACTTCTATTTATATGCTGAGTTTAACATGTTAGAAAAATAATACAAAAAAATATAAAAAGTACCATAACTTTTGCACAGCCAAATTTTTACTTTTCATTTTTTTTTTTGTTGAAATTAGCAACTGAACTGTAGTTCTACAGTAAGGTTGTGTGCTTAATTTCAGGTGCCTTTGAATATGACTGCACATAACCTGATTCTTGTATTCCTTTTAAAATTGTATTTTTAAGTATCTTAGTAACAAAATATACATATAATATTATAGAATACATTTTTTAAAAATCTGATTTAAAACCTGCCACCTTCTTTATTTGAATATGATTCTTTTTATTTTTGCCTTTTTGGCCCTCGGCCCACTTTGGTCCCCCAACCCAAAAAGTTTTGGTACCTCCTTCATAAGCCCTGAATGACAAAGCCATTATCTTACTCTGTTTAATTAGCAAATTATTTTGCTCATTTAGAAAGCATCAGCATTACTGTATCAAGTTTAACTGATACCTTACTTATATCTTTACAGAAGCAACATCCACAATAATAAAAGCAGCAATAACAACAACTACATAGTCATCCCAAAAGAAAGGCATAAGAGCTTTTGAATTCCTTTTGCAGATATTCACCAATCCATATAATTCCAATATAATGTTGTTAAATAACATGTTGTTAAAGGAGTATTTGTTAAGATTTTCCCAGGATGCTGCAGTCATAAATCAACTTTGACAGTGGCATTAAATCCCTCCTAACTCTGAGTCAGCGGTGATTACAGCTTCAGGAAACAGACATCAGGCACTCCTTTATTGTACAAAGTTAAAAATACCCCAGGCATGGATGCCCTCCCCTTGTCACAAAAACAGTAGCTGAGCAAGAGCCTGTCAGGCTGCCTCCTGTAAGAGATCTTTATGGTGTCTATGAGCTCCCCTCTCATGAATTAAAGCAGCCTGACGTCTTTAATGGCAGAGGAATGAGTGAAACGCCACTATGTTATAAGCAGACATCCAAACATGCAGAATGCATTAGATTAAAAAGAGAATTATGCACTGATGTTAATAATATTTAGATCCACAAAGAAGGAAAAAAACGAAGTAACTGAATTCCATTTAATTTCATATCTTTCTGGTCCTTGACACTACTCCAAGTACTAAACCACTACATTCTCTTGAGAGCTTTCTCAAATAAATATTTGCAGGCACTTTATTTATTTATTTATTTTTTATCTTGAGTAATGCTGACCTCAGCTCAGTATGGGGAATTATACCTATATCGCCACACTGAAGGGAAGTTTGATGGCACTGCAATGAGTTCTTGGTCAAATATGAGAAAACTGTATAAACTGAAATAGCAGTGCAATATATGTGCTACTAATACACAAGCACTACTTCAGTGTAACTAACTAGTTACAGAGTGCTCTTTTGATTAGCCGACTACAGTCAGATCAAGACAGTGATGTCCTGTGAAAAGTACTGTACGGTCAAGCCCTTTTGAAATGTCAAGAATGTAATCAAGGGGCTTTTTGGTGTGCACTCAGCTAAGACGGTTGTATCCTATGGCCGGAAACCAAGTTGATTTTCTGTGATGTCATAGTCTCTCGACTGCTGCATACAAAAGCTCATCATCTGTCTCAATATGCCACATGATAGCAATTGTTTGACTTTTACAGTCACAAATGGTTACATTTTTTTTGCAAAATACCTTTCTATATGTTTCTGTGGCAAACTCTGAAGTTTTTCTTTAGACTGAGCATTGGGGAATAATACCTTACAAAAGAATAACACATTCGCTCCAAAACATTCTTTTCAAACTAACACTTATAGGCCAGATACATTCTTAAAGGACACTTGTTCTGTCCAACTTCAATAGCTTATAGTTTCCACCGACCTTTTATAAACATGATGAGGCCACAGATGTATTGCTCAGTAAGTTTTCATAGAAAATGTTGAACAAGTCAGAATGGCTGCTGCACCTCATATAAATAGAATAGAAAACAAGTACAAATAGAAACAGCCCCTTCAAATAGAACGAATGCTGCCTTCACATGTGTTGATGTTGTGGCGGAAGAAGCTTTATTCAAGTCATTTGGTTGGTATTGTATCATTCAATTTTGCTGATATATCAACACTGATACTGATACAGAAAGACACTGCATGTAATGTAAAGACATTTTGGATTATTTACTACAATGAATGTGTCAACATAGAAGTATTAGATCTTGTCTTTGGGGAAGAAATGCTTTCCTATTTCACGAAAGAGTGAATTAACATAAATGATGACTCTTTCAAACTTCACATTTCTGAACAGTAATTTAAAATTGTTTTTTTGAATTTGAATTTTTTGAGAACTGCATAGGGCATAGGGCATGTGAGTAAGTGAGTGAACTATTATGAGCTAGATAACAGCAAACAGCACCGTTGAAATAGGAATAGACCCTTTAAATAGAACAAATGCAGCTACTGAACATATCATTACACACGTTGATGTTGTGGTGGACGCAGGTTTAATCATTTTCTTGTTATTTCACCTGAACAGTATCTTATCATTCATTTTACCCATTTATCAGAGATACTGAACACAATGTAATGACACTCTGGATGATTTATCACATTTAATTTCGCTATTAAATGTGTTAGCACAGAAGTTTTAGATCACATCTTTGGGGAAGAATGTTCTTTCCTGTTTCATGGATTAATCTTGAATAATAATTCCTTCAAACTTTGAATGAACAGTGACTTTAATTCTTTACGCAGTACATTGAACTGTTTGGGGCACAGTGAGTGAGTAAATGAGTGAACCATTATGAGCTAGACAGCAGCAAGAACTGACACTGGGATGTGACTGGGTAATAATTTAGAAAAAAAAAAAAAGTAACCAACGTAGCCACTACAAAACATTACTTTCAAACCAACACACATAAGCCTAAAATACTCCTGATTTATGCTTCATCTGGCAACCTTTAACAGCTTATACTTTTCACCTGCTTGTATATACATCAGTAAGTTTAAACAGATCATTCTGACTGCAAGTGCTGTTTGAAATGTGAAATTCTTCATCAGAATGCTTTGAATCCATCACCAGCAGTATAAATAGATGACAATTACCCTTTTTACCCACAAGGACCCATTCCCCTGTATCCCCCGCGAAATGCAGAGAGGACAGGCTCCTTACCAGGCATTAAGAGCGAGGCAGGCTATACGTTGGAGCAGTCAGACACGTATGTAGCCGGGCAGCCAGCTCCACTCCCTCTCCTTCCTCTTCAGCCTCGGTGGACTCAGTGGCTTTCAGGGTTAAAGTGGCAGACCACTGCCCGTTTCTGGAGGCAAAAGAGGGGGAGAAAGTGAGAGGCGAGCCCCTGCTCCTGAGCCCAACTTCTGCGGTTTGAGCTATTTTCAGACGCAGACATGCACGTCTGCAGGCTGGAAAGTTACTCCGCACCTCAGGGGAAAAGTGACAACATATACAGCATACAGAAACCGCTCTGTACCAGAAGGACAAACATCTGAGCTCTGCTGGGGCCTGATCATGCCTCCTGCTGAGAATGACCACAAAACACTAATGCTAACTGGCACGCTGCGTTCACAAAATCGGAAAATCAGTCATGACGTCTGTGGCTTGGAGAGCTACAGATTCCTTAAAGCCATGTATGCATATTTCTTTTCATGTCAGCGTTCTCTGTCAGTCTCACAAGTGCACACACACACAAACAGACACACACACACAGACACTTGTTATTCTATGCTGTGTGGACATGGGGTCACATATGTAGCTCAAAAGTCAGAGACCAAGCTTTCATTTACTTAACTGCCTCTCAAAACTGCCATTAAGTACTTCAGCATCTGGAAAAAAGCAAGAAACATAGTGCTGCTGTCCAAAGACATGTTTGTTTGTTTATTTATTTATTTATTTAATGATTTATTTCTTTTTTCACATTGTTTGAACACAGCTACTGCCCTTTACAATATGTGAAAGCTTTATCATGAATGTTTTGTTTTGGATGATATAATTAACATAAAATTAAACAGATGCCTCAACAAATAAATATAATATCTTTTTTTCAGTATTTTGTTTGTCCACGCTTTGCCTTTATTACAGATTCCATTCTTTTCCAGAGACTTGCTTTTCAGTTTTCAAACAAAATCTGCAGGGATATTTTTCCACACCTCCAAAGTTCAGTCTTAGAAATTGTTTGCATTTTCTGCTTCTCACAATCCAAATAATCCCAATTACAAATTTAAAATCATCAGATACACATGAGAAAGAAATTTGTGAGTCAGCAAACGTGTGTTTGGGTAGTTGCTTGAGTGAATGTTAGTGTCTCTATGAAGGAGAACATGATGCCAGTGACTGTTTTGAGAACAGATTTTGTTGGGAGGACACAGCTGTAACTTGTTGGTTTTAAGATTTGAAGGATAGAAGAGTGTCAGAGTGGACAAATTAAACATTGAAAAATGTATTATATTTATCTGTGAAGGCTTTTGTGTAATGTTCTGCTAAATATGTACGTTTTTCTGACACTGAATAAACAAAAGGCTGGTCTCTGACTTTTGCACAGTATATGTAACTACCTATATGTAATGTCTAGTCATAAATCTAACTCTAAGCTTAACCTCAGCGGCAAAAAATATATTTTTTGTCATGTCATGTAGGTTTCGTTATAAAGTATTTTACAAAGTCAGCATTGTTTTGCTTGTCTCGATTTTAAAGGTTACCTTTGTTTCTCTGTCGCTTTCTTACAAAGTCATTGTTGTCCTTTAATGTACAAAAACAAACACAATCACAAAGCTATGGAGAAAGTAAACAAAGTCAAGGGCCTGTGTTTCGGAAAAAACATCTCAGGTGAAGCACTCAAGAGGAGATTTTGTTCTACTTGGCTTCATGATGTGAGCTCTATTTTTTGCCTGTGACGTTTGTTACTGATGACAGTTCTCATTTATCAAGCAAGCAACAAGCTTCAGTCAAAGGAGGCCCAGTTATGTTTGGGTCATGCTGCAACGATACGAAGACAAATTAATTTGCTGCTCTAGGGTAATGCAAATTAGCTGCTCTAATCCTTAAGGGTGGCACAACTGCCAACACCATAGTCGTTATGCAGGGCACACAGCACAGAGTTGACACAACAGAGCTTTTCTCCTTTCATTATGGTTACAGTAGCTCTGAATGTTTGGAAAGGAATACTTAACAAACTGTTAAGCAAAAAGCAAACACACATATGAACACTCCTTTCAGGGAAAAAAGTGATGCACTGAATTTACTTGATACAAATGTGTACATCATTTACACATCAGTGTAATTAATAAGTAACACAAAAATGTGTGTTGATGTGATATACTGAGGTATATTTTATTTATGTGTACTCATGTGAATAAAGTAAATTCAATTAATATTTTTTTCTTCCGTACACAAATAATCTTCAGAATATCTAAGAAAAATGACCTAATGTATGTGCACTACATATAAACTATGAATTAGAAAGTGCATAGCTTCTTATCAAACATATTTCTTAAGCTGAACCATGAGATCAGGCACCTGGGAAACTGGCCTCCCTGGACCTGAGAGAAACCATCACCCAGGAGCTCAGAGAATGCGCAGTGACTGCAGGTGTCAGCACAAACCTGAGCCAAAGAAAACCACCCAGCAAAGCTAACATCACTCATATTCTCATACCGGGGATGGCTGCAGCGTTACGCCAGACGAAGCCTTTAAACTGATACTTAAAGGCTGTGATCAGGTCAGGATCCACCACACACCTCTTTCCAAAAACAGTGATGCATGCATGAAACTAGAAGACACCTAGTTTCCACAATACTACTATGGAACATACAGTAGCTGGACTTCTACTTCTAAATGCAATATGTTATATGCAACCCTCAAAGTCTTTCTCAAAATGTATAATTATATGGTTAAGATGTAAACAAAGTCATTCAAAGAGGTTTGATGCAAAATGGTTCATTGTACTTTACAGTGGTGGTGAACCAGGAGTCTCCACAATGTGTCAACAACACATACATAGCCATTTTATTTACTACCCAAAGCCACCATTGAACCTACATGTGGATTCTGAGTTTTTAAAATAAGTGTTAATGAAAGTAAAGTAGTGGTAAATCTGAAAGTTTTCTTTGGGGACTATTTTGCCTCACAGCACCCTGCATGTACCCCTCTGCATCATGCATGGATTATAAAAATGTTTCAGGCCAAAATCTTTTCACAGTTGTAAAACAATGTCTCAGGCATATTCATAACCATTTGATAGCTTTCCTGTGAGGGAGCGTTTAGAGGCATTAAACTGTTCAGACGTTAGGTTATCACCACCAGTGTGAACAATTCTGACTCAGTCTCTCTAGAATGGATCACTTCACATCAAACCACTCTGAATGACTTTGTTTACATCTTAATAAATGTTGAATTCCCCTTTTACCATGTCTCACGATCATATTTTGCTTTCTGACAGGCACTCATTCTGCCTCCTCCCACACATCATTGGAATTTTCTTGTCAAACAGTTTTCAAACAACTTTCCTCTCAGCCCTCTTTTTCCTTTTGCAAAATCACAACTATTTGATATGAAAATCTACCTTCTGTGGGAAGCAAACTGATATGACAAGAAAAAAGTGCTTAGCTCACTCTGTGTAAACACATTCCTTAATGTTTTCCACAATGAGCTGTACTGACCACTAGTTTTCAACACCAAACATGCCAGCGTAAAATCTGACATGCATTTTCAAACACAAGATGGGTTGTTTGAGAAAGCTTCATGAACATCATAAGAGGCCAATCAGTGCAGCTACAACCTTTTTTTTTTTAATTATATAAACAGTGTATGAGCCTCGTTGCCATCTGCTACCATTAAAATACAGATTTTGTAAGCTTTTGATTTAAATACACAAACAAAGAGCCCAAAATCCTTCGCTTTTATATGGATTAACAGATTATCCATTTAAACAGTAGCAGATCACAGAGCCAGCTTAAGTCTGTATCATCCATCAATAAAATGCATAACTTACAGTCTATTTGAGAGCACAATAGACACTTTTATAGTGAAATCAGCTGTTGTTGTGGCCTACAGAGAGCTGAACATGAATTAAGATTAGAGTGAAACTAATGATAACAGTAAAGTATGTGCATGTATCATTTATTATGAAGACAGTAGATGATGACAGTTTAAAATAAAATATGTGCTAAATTAATTTGTTTATTTCTGTCTTTGTTTTGAATGCTTTGATCATTAAAAAGAATAATGTTTTTGTACTTTTTTAATAATTTAATAATTTATTTTGGGATTTTAAAATGAAGACAGCAAATGCAGACATATGCAGATCAGATGTGATCCGATGCATTTCTAAATTTTATTTATTTATTTTTCTCTGCTTTGGATGAAGTAGACAGTTAAAAAATAAAATAGGAAAATGATTAGTAATATATGTTTTTTTATGGATTTCACACTGAAGACAGTAGATGCAGACATATGCAGATATGCATAGACACTTTTTATTTTATGTTATTTGTCTTTTTCTGTTTTATTTTATTCTTTTTCTTTGCCTTGAATACATTTTAATTTAAAAATAGGAAAATTATTGGTAATATATGTTTTTTTCTTTTTCAAAAAAGTACACAGTTTCCAAAAGAAAAAAAAAAAACTTCAGCAAAATTACTATGCAAATTTTTCTAGCCTCCTGCTGCTCTATTTACCAAACAGACCCTGGGAGTTGCCACTTATTGTCAAGACTTCACGGCTTTCACTAAGCAGTTAGGCCCATCTCAGTCATGTTCTGACAAAACGCAGTTTTTGGAGACCGCCATCACAACTCCTACAGGACATCATACAACTGCATGACCACATCTAAGCCATGCGTTTGATGATGTTGCATTATCTCAACCTACTCCTCTGACCTTGCATTGGCTCAGATGACAGTCACGGTGTGCAGCACATGAACAGCTCAGCAACCACCTGCGGGTGAATTTTAAACTCCGGCAGGGGAGATTTAATCATTACACATGCATACAGTCTAGTTAGAAAAAAACACTGACCAGACTTTCTCTACAACCCGATTCACTTTTTGTGTGCGTTGCCAGGCTGCTGTCAGTCCATTTTGCACTTCGTATGAAAGCAGCTGACGCCCGTGGAGCCGCACAGCAGCCTAGCCAGATGTGCAGAAGCTACTGCAGGAAGTCTGTGCTGCACCTTAAACACATGCAGTCCAACGCATGTTTACATTTCACAACAAGACACCGGTGACGGTGATGATATGCGCACTAAAGCTGCATATGAGTGGTTTTACCTACCTTGTCCAGGCTGAGTAGCCAAATAAGCGGAGCCGCTAGCGCTCATGCGGTCTCCTCAGCTGAGGGACGAATACACGTGTCGTTTATGCGGCTCCGCGTTCAGTAGAGTCGTCTATCTATCCGACAGCGCTAATCCAGCCATTTCCCCGCTGATTAGTATTCAGTGTCCTGCATGTTTTCCTGCCAGCGAACAGAAACCGTGCATCAGCGCGCGCTCTTCTGCCCGCCCCCTCCGCGCGGCATTCACTCACTGCGCTCATTGGCGAGCGCGCTAGCCTGGTTGTCTAGGAGACGGCCAACAGAGAACGCGGTTTAGCGAGGACCCGGATGGAGCAGTGGCCTGCAGCCTGGAGGAGAGTATGTACACAGCGGTGCTGGGTTTACACATTCACTAAGCAGTGTGTGCCTGCTAACATGATATTTGGGAGGAACAAATGTCTGTATGATACAAACCAGGAACATTTTAAATGGGAATTCCTCCGATTATTCAGACTTGTAGCATAACTATGTCGTCGAGATATAAACAGTCATTCAGAGTGGTTCATTGTGCAGAAACTTGTCCATTCTTAACAGTGGTGTATCTACAACGCAGATGTAGCCATTTTATGTACTATCCAAAATGACCAGTGAACCTACACGTGTCGCACTACATGTACCTCTTCTCCATAAATGGCTTTAAGCCAAAACCTTATCTCAAAGCGTATTTGTACGAACTTAAAGTAATAACTTTCTGTGAGGAAGCTGTTTGAGGCATTAAACGCTTTAGATATCTGGTTCCTATTACCAGCACTGTGAACAATCCCTTTACGTTTCTCTAGAACAGTGTGTGTGTGTGTGTGTGTGTGTGTGTGCATACACTTCTACAAATTGAAGATAGTTAGATAGGAATTTAATTAACTTCCTCTGAACTTCTAAAGCCTTTGGAAGTTTTTTTTTTTTTTCTAGATAATCTTTATTGCATATTCATGTTCATGATGTGTCAAAATTGGAATCAAACATTGTTGGCTCACCGCAAATTAGTACTTGGCCCTTGTAATGGAAGGAATTATTTGCAAGTGCATTGTGTTTGATGAACAAATAGACCTCTAAGCCTATTTCTGCACTCCAGAAGTCTGTAGTTTCTCATAGTCTAATTCTTTCAGAACTGTCTCTGTTGCATGCTGTTGAGATAACAAACCTATAGAAAACCAATCTGGTCTAGAATAATTATGCATGATGCACCATGTAATTGTTGGCCTTGTAATCAGGAGATTGCAAGCTTGATGCCACATGATGCCACAGCCATCCATACCTTTCACCCTCCAAGCTTTGTTGCATCATAGTGGGAGACCTAGCTTGCAGGTGGGATTTGGCTATGAAAAAATGGGGGACAAAAGTGGGTAAAAATCCATATATATATATACAGTCTTAACCTTTTAATGCACAATTACGACACAGTAATTCACAGAACAACACTTTGAGTGTTTCCTCATATCTGTTAGGGTTGTGAGGCCTGACAGACTTTCAGCCATGCATCTAAATTTAAACATACCTCTCACCACTGCGTCGTGTTACCACAGAGAAGCATGTTGTACCTTTAAGAGACTAGACAGGGCCTGATAAGAAAAGTAAAGTGGAAGATAATAGCCCATATCAGAAACAAATTAGTGTGCATGTGTTAGAGGTGCTTTCACAGAGTATACACTGGACTAGTATAGTTAAAGAAGACTTTCAGTCATTTGAACTTGTCATTTTGATGATTGCTTATGTAGACATTTGTAAATCAAGGGGATTCGAACATTAGAAATTAAACAAAGCAAACGTAGAATACCTGAGGGTAAATGTAGGGCTTAGTTGCAAAACCACATGTATTACATATTAAAAAGTATTTTTGTTTAGTATTTTAGAAGTCAATTGTTTTTCTGTTCCAAAACTCATTATATCGAAAATTGTTATAAATGGATATACAGTGTTTTGGAATGAAACCATAGTTCATTAATATTCAGTACAGAGCAGTAATTATCTCTTTCATTTTTATCACTGCTTATTTTTCCGAAACTCTGGAACTCCCCCATCTGACTCACCGGGGCCTTCAGTTAACATTGTTGATTTACAGTCTTACTTTTTAGATAAGATTTCCCATAACAGTCAATCAACACAAGTCTCAAATATGTATATAGTGAGTCATCAAAAGGCTCAAATAAGACTCATGGACATTATTCTGAGCGTGTTATTTCCCAGCAGCAGAGCAAAATATGTTTAGTCCACAGAAACCAACTCAAAAGCCTCATTCAGCTCTTTGAGAATTGCAGGCATTCCATTTGTGTTAATCTTGTTCACATGGAAATATTTGATTTCTTTTTAGGGTTTATTGAAAGCACAAGCACCTGGTAGAGACAAATAGGGCAACTTACGAGCCTGATACTCTTAGGAACCATGAAGCCGAGAAATTTGGTCAGCGTTGGCCTTAAACCTGACCACTGCATGCAAAGTATTTACTGTTTGTGTGCAGCTCATCATATTTTTATGTGGTATGTGGTAGTGAATACCAATATGGATTTAACTGTACAGGTGCTGCAGCTGAACATAGACTAGAAGCGCTGCTAAATACAGCATATTCTCTTCCTGAACTCAGACTACAAGCGCTGCTAAATACAGCATATTGTCATCTTTTATGTTGGCCTACATAGGTGCCATGAAATTGAGAACAAGGATAATCTTTGTGTTTGAGAGCTTTGTGTCCAAAAATACCTCTAATAGACCCCTGAGGCCAAACACAAATGACTAAGACTGTAAGAGCTACAAGTGCCTGAGAATGTTTGACATTGCCACCTACTGGTGCATAAAAAGTAGTAACCTTTTGAATTGAATGGCAGCTCTTTCTATAGTGAGAATATATGTATAATTTTGCTCTCTAGGTAAAATATAAGCTAAAAAATGTGGGATGGGCAGTCAAAAAAGTCCAATAGTGATGGAGGCAGGCTTTATATAGAAAATAAAATGTATTTTATTGAACCAACAGGACGGCAAACTTTTTTTAGAATCACCAGAATCTAAAGTCAAAGTTTTCCAACTTATTTTTTCCTTTAATCGAGTAAAATAATTTCGCTACAGCAAGAACTCTTCATTCTCTATATACTGTTTTCTCCTGTTTTGTATGCTGCTCGCAGAAAGTGCAACCCTTAAATTTTTTAGCAGCTTCTCCTTAAGGCTGAAGAACAAAGTTGGCTCAAGGGCTGGATTTTGCATTCATTGTTTCTTTGTTTGTTTGTGTCTTTCTCCTGCTCAGACCTGTCTATTCATGTCATGCATCATGCAAGTCATCATGTCCACTGTTTCTTGGATTGTTAGCGATTCAAGAGGAGGGGCAAACTCAATAAATCCAAATGGAACTGTTATTCCATTAGTTTAATTATTCAATTTATTGCTATTTCAGACATTATAACAGTCATGATAAGTATCAACACTATCAGGACAGGGATACTTTGACATACATTTCTTATTTCCTCAGGATCACAACATTGCTCTAAATGGTCACTATGCAATCATAGGTATTAACAGTATTTCTGCATGTATCATAAAAAATACAGATTTAGAAAACCGATAATGTTATAAAGCATAAGTTTATAGTCAGTGTCATGCCTATATAAGCAACTCTGAGTCTATGCAGTTTGTGTCTATGGAAAAAATAAATGGCATTTTCAAAATTGCCACAATGGCACCTTGTGGTTAAAAAAATGTTCCAAACCTGGTATGTTTCGTTCTATATACATTTCCCCTGCAAATATCACTGGATCCTCTGAGTTGGAAGTAGTTGACATATATACTTTGCTACAAAAAAAGCAAGCTAACACTCTTGTGCATTGGAATAACACAGCATGAAATAAGTCTACTAAACTTAACTACTATTATATACCAACTCCAGCTACTCAAACTGTAGGCTGGTACTGCAAGCAATCTAACTATCAGCTATATATATGTACGTAGCCCTGTCGTAATCCTCTCATTAGCATATTCTAGCACGTTGGACCGTGATAGTTTCAAGCTTCTTCATCATGTACAAAATTAAGCTAATACATGTCACTTTTTTACAGATATACTGAGAAAGCCTGTTTCTAATGGAAAAAATGTGAGGTTTGTGCTGGTAACACATTAGACACAAATATTACTTTATATTATCATAATACGCCATCCAAGAGGAGTTAAAAGGGGAATTCCACTGAATTAAAAAAAAAAAAATCATAATTCAGTCATTAAGATGTAAGCCATGTAATTCAGAGTGGCTTGATGAAAAATGGTCCATTCTAGACAAACTTACTCAATCAGAATCGTTCACAGTAGTGATGATTCAGATGAACCAGATGTCTGAAGCATTTAATGATTGAAAGCAACATAGCAGAAAGTTATTATATTAAATATTTATTAATATTCTGCCTGATGTCTGAGAAATTGTTTTGAAATTGTGTTAAGATAAATGTTTTGCCCTAAAACAATTTTTGAAAAATCTGTTCATGGCAGAGGAATACATGTAGGCACTGTAAGGCAAAATAGACCTCAAAGAAAATGTACTTTTTCCAGATTTACCACTAATTTATTATTTTCAACATTACTTATTAAAACTCAGAAGACAAGTTTAGTCAGAAGACAAGTTCGCTAGTTGTTTTGGATAGTGATTAAAATGGCTATATTTGTATTGTAGAAATGGTGACCATGATTTCTATCACCACCGCTATAAAGAAGTCAGTAAGTTTCTCTACAATAAGTTCACATCAAACCACTCTGAATGACTTCACATCTCAACGACTGAATTATGCAGAAATTCTTAAATATGGGTGGAATTCCCCTTTTAACTGTTTTTGAGTGCAAGGCGCCTTTAAAAATTTTACTTGCAGTTTTTCACGCTCTTTATTAAATGTCATTGTACCGTTGTGCTGGTGAATTATGTTCGTTTGAATTTGCCAGCAAAAGTTATGTTGTGTTTTGTTCATTTTTTTTTAATCTGTCAACATTACAATGACTCATATTGAAGTTCATTTGTAACAGTCCTTTCAGAAGAGACTAGCTTATCAACTGACATGTCCAACAGGATTCCAACCACTGTTGTTTGGAGCACATGGTGAGAAAGGGATCCCTGATCAGAGGTGTAGCCAAGCACCCCACCCTCAACCCCCAGCCGCCTGATTGCTGGGGGACCCCCCATGAGGATAGGTTTACCTGCAGACAGAGAAGCCTCTGTCCACTTAACAGTGCGTCCTTGCTATTCTCCTTTTGTTTTCCTGCTCTCACTCCCGCTCGGGGCGAAATTGGAATCTGCTCGAGCACAAAGGCTAAAGAGAGGAGTGGAGCTGCTCTGGAGCCACAGGCTGGGAAAAGCAGGTCATACCTGCCCATACACCTACAAACAATGCCCACAAAGACACACCAAGCCCCGAGTTCACAGGAAACTGGAGCCAGTGAAATCTCCTGTAACCATATCCACAGAGGCTATCCAGTTGCACACCATTGCTCTTACACAATTTAATCGAGACTTCTGGCTCAGACCTGTTACGAAGTTTCTGATTTAAATACAGGGATTAGTGTGTTTTGCTGGTAACAGGTGTCACTTTAAAGGGCCCATATCCTACATTTTTCTTGTGTTTTATTTTTATTTATAACAATTTTGAGTTTATATATCTTTTACATTTCCAACCTCTCTTTATTCTCTTTATAATGAATTAAACAGGCTGTTTTTGCTATTGTGCTTTTAAGACTGATGCTGTTGTTTGCAAAAGTTAACATATTTTCACTCAATAAATCAACAAAACATGTAATTTGACCAGGGGTGTTCAAAAGTTTCCATATGATTGTATATGTAAATGACTGCTGTTCTGACTGACCCTATATTGAGCTTCTTTCAAAAAGCAGTTCTGGCCGACTAATAACTCCTTATAAGCTTATTTGAATGGGCAGAGCTAAACTCTTACAGACTGAACAGATGGAGAAATGTAAATGTCTTCATGACGTTACAAAAACTAAAATAGGTTGTTTTGCTGCTTAGCTCCTATGTATGGACTATGGAGTGAACAGTACACAACATTTACATGCTACATCAAACTCTTATTTTTAAAAATTCAAGGAAAAATTGATTTTTCATTATATGGGTCTAAATGAATTCTAACTTCAGTTTGATTGATGCACTAATTGGACATATCAACATAGTAGCCTACCGGCCACTTTGTTGGAAACACCTACTTTGTAGGTCCACCTAAAAAAAACCTCCAGCAAAGCCACTGTGTGCCTGATGCATGTTCACCACCACTACACACACTACCAATTCAGTATGGTCAGAAAGTGACCAATCATGAATAAATTACAGCAGGTGAGCCCAACCCACGTCCTGGAGATGTAGCACCCTGCAGAACCCTCCAGTTCCAACACACCTGGCTGTAGTTTTCACAAGCTCCTATAGACCTTGATTACCTGGATCAGGTACGTTAGATTAGGGCTGGAGATAAAGTCTGTGGGTCAGTAGATCGGGGACCAAGATTCGGAGACGGCAAGACAGGCTGGCTGTAATTTGTGCAATTTTCTGTATTTATATATGAAAAATGTATATTACATAAAGCCTCTAGCACAAAATATAATTTCAAATCCATCAGTCATTAATTTGTCCACTCTTCACTTTTGAGCAATCCATGGCCACTTTTACTCCTCATCCTTCCAATTTTAAACCCAATCTTTGAGAAAGAGGAGAAAATCAAGCTCTTGCTTCAGATCTGAAATAAAAAATGTGTTTCTGTCCATCCTTCCACTGTCAACGCAATGGGTCTGAAAAGATGTGTAGCTGTAAGGAAGTCGTTACTGAGAAAAGGAAATAAATAAATATGCAGCAATAAATCTGCACTAGAACACCGAAAATGGACATCTGAGATGGGGAGTGGGCTTTATGGACTGATGGTATCTGGATTGATGGCATCATGGATGCTGATAAGTGCAAACAAATTTGAAAACTCATGCAATATCCTCTGGACAAGGTCTGACTGGAGAGAAATTCAAACCTCTTAGACTGAACGTTTAACCTGTGTAAAATATATTTCTGCAGATTTATTTATAAATTGAAAGCAAATCTTCTGAAAAGAATGGAAGGCAATAGGTGGGCACTAAATACAAAAAAGATATTATATTTATTTGCTGTGTAAATTTCTTCTTGTATAGTGCCATAACATTGCAGAAAATGAATAAAACCTACTTACTGACTTAATGGCCATTCTGACTGGAAATTAAACAAATGATAGAGTGGTCTCTGACTTCTGCACAGTACTCTATATAATGGACCGGTAAGGTATGCATGTCTCATAAAGTGGCCAGTGAGTGAAAATATAAGGTAGGTGGTTCTAATAAAGTAATTGGCATGTAATTTCTTATTCCAGTTTCTGGAATCACATACTGCTATCCAGCAAACTGAAGAGCTGATATGATGATATGGGGTGATGCAAGCTGTGCTTACTGCAGTGCTGTTATATAAGAAGGAACAAGGAGTAAGAGAATTAGCAGATTAAAGAATTTATCCAGAAAGTGGGAACACTTCCAATGGGTCAGTTCTGTTTAGCATTGCTTTAAATGAAAAAAGCAGATTACAAGTACAATCTGCCTCAAAGTATGTGAAAGATTCTCAGTTTCAGTTATTTAGTACAGGATGATGGAGTTGTCTGTTTTGCCTTTGAAGCAAAGATTCAGAAACAGATGAACTATGCAGTACGACAGATTAAGGCATCTATTACTTAATGTAATTGGAACTACCTACAAGATTTTATGCAGAGGGCAAAGTGCACTCTGTGTTATGTAAAGGTTTGCCAGCACAGCGGGAGTAAATAATCAGGTTATTGGATTGTTCTTCTACCTGATCAGTGATTTGTCACTGTGAAATAAATAAGCCTCTGTTTTCCTCTACATTCTGCACCAGGCTGACTGATCCTCCTCTGGGACTCAGGATACCCTGCCTTAAAAAAGTTCATGTGAGTGCTGCCTGAGAAATACATTTGTTTGTAGTCTTATGCTTATAAAGAATTCTCCTAAGAACTTCTTAACAGTGCACTGCTGCTTTGAACTTCCTGCTTCTATAAAAAAGCTCCCTGGATGATTTATTAAGTAGGTTCAGCTTTGTTGGCGCTGGTTTATATGATCATTTAAATAAATAAATTATGCACTGTGACGGTGCTTCTTGCTGCCCGTTTCAATGCCGTTTTTACATGTCCTTGTCAACTTGGCATTGATATTTCCACTCAGAAGGATCCGGGACATCATCTTAAAGGCCACTCCATGTGCAAAGTGCAAGTGGAGTTTATTAGATGAGCCCTCATAGGTGTAAGGGATCACATAAACATGTGTGCACTTGTGTTCTTTGCCCATAAATCATTATGACTTGATGAATTTCTGTTTTCACACCACAAAGACAAACAGCAGATAAAGCTATCTATAAGCCAAAGCAGAAATTGCAAAGCAAAATATTGTACAAATGCTTAATATTTGTAAACAATAACATGGGATTTGCTATTTTCAGATTGGATATTAGGTGGCAAACTACTCCATCTGACTACTGATGTAACTTCATTACTTTGCTAGCTTGCTACTTAGCAAGCTAAAGAGTACACAGCTAGCTACAACTGAAATAAAGGCAATACAACATGGATTTAAACCAAAGCTTACAGCCAGAAAATGCAATTATTCACAAAATCTGTGTACGTTTCGTTCAAACCTACTCAAAAAATGTTCTGCCCATTGCAAAATTTGTATAGCCAGCTAATTAGCTCACTGAGGCTACCGTACCTGAGGGCTATTGCATTCTGATTGAACAATCCGACTTCAGTGTCTAAACTTTATGTAGCTTATAATATTTTAGCACTGTTACATAAAAACTCTTGCAACTGTATTTGTTTGTTTTTATATTTTTACGCCATTTGAAAACATTAGATGCCCTATTGCGTGAACAATTCATGATAAATGGACGAATGGCAATGATCCAAAATCAGCTGGAATAAAATTTGATTAGCATACATTAGAGATAATAGCATTTTTTCCTTCTCATAAATTGTTAACATTGCAATACAAGGTTTTGTTATGACTGCAATAGCATTTTTAGATAGCATCCTTCTCCAATGTCTCAAAATCCAAGCTATCCACCCATCTGTATAGCAGATTCATGCTTGACATGATTTAGTTCTGATAGCATCACATGTAGGACAAATGGAAGGTATCTTGTTTCTTTGGACAGAATATTGCTGTTGAATGAGCTAAGCAGCCGCCAGGTCACCAACAGCAGGGTTCTGGCAGTGGGCTGGTCTTAGAGTGTAAAAGCTGCCTCGGCTGGGTGTCCATGGCCGGGGTTCATATGTAATGCAATACAAGTTTTGGAAATACTTATTCAGAATGCAGAAAATAAGTATCTGTATTCAGTCCAAGTTGCATATTTTAAAGGCAGTATTCAGAATACAGTTACTTTTTACATTTTAGGAAAATACTTTTACTTACCCACTAAAAAAAATATCAAAAGAAACACCATCAATGTTTGAATATGAACTATTTTAAAATCAGCGCATGGTATGAAACAAACATGCTTGTTACATGAACTCTAAAGGAACCTCAATTAATGGCTCCCTTACAAACACTGAAGTTCTTGCTAAAGCCTAAGTAGACTGATAAATCAAAGTGATGATCACTTATTGATCTAAGTGTTACTGAGGTTTGCTAAAGCCCGTAACAGTGAGGAACAGTGTGAAAGGTGAAAAAAATGTTTTCCCCATTTGTCTTATCAAGATGTATTGTAAATGTATTCTAAATGTATTCTGAACATGTTACTTTTTCAAGTGTTTTAATGGAACACTTTACATATACGTAAGGCAGTGTTTTTAGCATTCAGCCATCACTATTTTTTCAAAATATTTCACCCCACCCTGTCCATGGCCTGCTAATACACTCTGATAACATGATGTCACCTCCACAAAATGTCATAATCTCTACATGTCAGCACAGTAGCCACATGAAAATTAAGTTAACTTCTTAGCGGCACCTCAGGCTGGGTATCGTATTTAAATCCTGTTGTTTGGGGAGGGGGTTCTTAAGTAATCTATCACAAAAACACATTGTGACGGCGGCTTATTCTGCATTAGCCAACAGATGACTACATTTCATTCACACCTATTAATGAAAGCAGTAAGTACTGTCACTACTAAACATTATTTAAAGACTTAACAGATTCTGCTGCAAGATTAAACCTACACAAGTAAACATGAAGAACACCAATCTCTTTTAGAGATGTCTAAAATCCAATGCCTTTTCTAAATAGCGTCCAAACAAGGAGCTATAAACTAGCAGAGGTGTGTAACCTAAACCCCTATTTAATTACAAATATTGAAAAAATGAAACATACAATAAATAATGAATTCAGTAAAAGCAGGTACCAAAAACAACTTGAGTAAGAGTAAAATGTCAAAAAAGTAAAAAAATACAAGAACTTCTTAGAACATCTAGAATCTATCAACAGGAGCTGAAGTTGTGAGGCATTACTTCTCTTCTTGTATTATTTGTAATAATAAACCGTGTTAAACATAGGGTGATGGCCAATTATTATTATTATTATTATTATTATTATTATTATTATTATTATTATGCTTGTTACTCAGAAATACTCAAAATACTCAGAAAAGTACAAATAAATCTGAATTGTTTTTAAGTACATGGATCTGAGTAAATATAACTAGTTTCTATCAGCTTCTGTTAAGGAATAATTCAATGTCATTTCAATGTCTGTCTGACATCATTCTGTAAGAATGTGCATAGAAGGTGAATCGATTTCATCATTTGACGCTGTAATGTGACAAGTGGTGGTGTTCACACAACAATTTTTCTATGCAAATTAAAAGCAGTGATTAGTTGACCAATAGATCTGAACCTGAATGAGCATGCACTTATTTAGCTTTGATTTAGGAATCATTTAGCTTTTGTTTAGACTGACCTTCACTTCATGTATGTGTCAATTTTTGCACTATAAAGACTTTTTATTGTTAATCAAATGAATGAGAAAGTATAAATACGAGACTACCATCTACCATCATGTATATATAGATGTACATAAAAGCACTGATAAACCAAAATGCTTTAGTATAATTTGTACTTACCTTCACACGAAGGCATCCTGGCTCTGGCTCCGCTTGACAGTAATGTCAACAGTGGCTAGTTCTGGCACAGGGACAAACACAAGCCCCAAGTCATCGATAAATCTGTAGCCCCCTTGTTGTCTCCTCTGCATGAGGGATCATATCAACCCCCCTGCTGCTATCCCAAGCATATATATCAGTCACTTCAGTGCTCTCCTTTAGCTCAAGACTGCTCCAAATCCTTTCCTCTGTGTGCCTGATATCCAGTTCAGGCTGCCTGCTTGTCCTCTCCTTTTCACCCTGCTGCTGGAATGTGTCTCCTTTGTGTTTAACCTTCAGTTGCGGACGTAGCTCCCCCGAGATGCCACAGACCTAATTGCCAGTAGCTGCGCAGTAGCTGCTCTTTGATGCTGCTGGCTGAGCTAGACTCGCAGAAGATGAGATGAGAAGACTCTGAGGAGCATCCTCACCCAGAAACCATTCAGCACCAGGTACACATACACACCTCCCAGCAACAAAAGTGCTCTTTGTGTCTCACATTTTACAAATACTATAAGCTTCCTTGGATTAGCAGGCTGGCGGACCAATCAGAGCTCAGAGGCTGTGGAGGAGGCAGGATAATCGGCATTAAATCAAAGCAGATGGGAATGGCTGAATATATCGAGGGAGGTCATTAGTGGCGGTGGTGAAGTGCTCAGTGGCTGCAAGAGGGAGTAATCCATTTTACCAGGCCTACGCTTCTAACACTCTCACATAAATACTGCCTCATTATCCTCGAGGGCTACTTCTGGAGCTCTTTTCTGTCTCAGATACTCTGAGGAGAAAGTCCCTGTTCACCAATTTCATCTCCACTAGACAACAGTGAAGGTTCATTAGATAAAGAGACTTTTTTTATGTTTGAATGTCAATGCTATGATAAAAAAGTAGTTCTACAAGGGTTTCTTTTGAATCCACAAAGCATTCTTTGAATGGTTAACTCCTTAAAATCCCAGGTTTATTACATGCTAAGGTTTATTATTCAGTAACTACAGGGACTTAAGTGCAAACTAATCAAGCTATTCTTATGTTATATAAGTGTGTAATAAAACTTTGGGCCTCCTGGAGGCCCTGGCCATGTAAGGGTTTAAATGGATCTCCTCTACGGAAAATGTATTGTACATGGATCCTTATAGAAACTCTTCTATATAGCACCAACGTACTATTGTTGCAAGTGCTAGAACCATTTTTGGTCTATAGAATCCTTTTTGCTGAGAATGAGATTAAATATGTGTAATAACACATGAAATCCAGTGACATTAGTTGAAGGTTCAATGTTAACACAGGCTATTAAGAAAATGAGAAACAAATTATATATGATCATTGATCTTCATTACAGAGAACTAATCACTTACCAGCTTGTACTATATTACTATGTTCTCAAAACAAAACACCTCTAAAATTGTACATTTACAGAACTCTAATGTTAGCTAATGAAACAAGATTTTATTCCAAGTTTATTTTTTTGGTCTGTTCATGAAATATTCACACAATATAAAGGACAGATTGTGTTTTCAAATGGTGTAACAATATGAGTTATATGTGATGAAACACATTTCTTCATCTAAGAATCTATCACCAAACTGTGTACATACAGTACTGTGCAAAAGACAAGGTACCCTCTTCGTTTATTTGATTTCCAGTCAAAACAGCCCTTAAGTACAATTTATAAATTTTTCAGTGTCAGAAAAAATGTTCAGAAAACATAGTGTAATAGAAAATTACACAGAAAGCCTCAACAACTAAATCTATCAGATTTTCGCTATTTTAATTGTCCACGCTTTGCCTTTATTACAGTTTACATTATTTTTGGGAGGCTTTCTTTCCGTTTTTCAAAGAAATCTGCAGAGATTTCTTTCCACACCTCCAAAGTTCGGTCTTAGAAGTTGGTTGCATTTTCTGATTCTCACGATTCAAACATATTGGATGTTGTTGATGTCTGGACTCTGGGGTGGCCAGTGCATTGTTCTGAGAACACCAGCAGCTTCTGTGTTTGTTTGCACATCCTTTCAGAACAGTGGATTTGTTCAGATCTGAAGCAAGAATGGGGCTTGATCATTTATTTAAAAAAGAAGGGAACTTTTTGTCTTGTTTATCTTATGGTGACAAGGTCTTGCACAGTTTTTAGGAGTCCAATTAGAACTCCAGTTCCTGTTTGTGTTAAATCAAAATTGTATTTTCCTTCGACTTTCCCTTTTCTTATGCAAGTAGATTGTCTTATATCTAATCTCCTTAGAAATATCTCCTGAAAAATAAATAACTTGTACTTAATGGCCATTTTGACTGGAAATTAAATAAATGAAGGGTGATCTTAGGCACAGTATTTTATGCTGGGTTTTGACCTGACCAGCAACTTCAGTGCAACTAAGAAATTGAACCATGGATCTACCTGCTTCAAAACACACACTGCCCACTGCCCAGCTTTAACAAAGACATAAAAGCGAGATGGGCGGCACCTGCCGAGGGGTGGGAGGGCGCCTGGCTGAGGGGCTTGAGTTATGGCCCTATCACTTTCAACATGACCTTTCAATACCTCTCAACACAGGCCCTCCCAAGGCGACGCCAGCTATCTCATCTCTCCACCTCCTAGGATTCACAGCCCCTGACCCTGCGACCCTGACCACACAGTATCCTCTTGCTCTATTTATACCCACATTTCATAAATAAGCCTGCCACCAAAGCACCTTGTGCTTGTGCTGCCCCTAACAGGACATGCCTTTAGTTTATAAGTTTAACACAATGATCTTTTGGTAATTCGGCTGACCATAATATAGCATAAAAATAGGGTTGCACCTGGCTGACGCTCATCCCTTTTGTACAATGGCAAAAAAGTATCAGATTCTATTACTTTCCTACTTTCTGAGAAATATCCCTAGTTTTTTTTATTTTTCAAGCACGTAAATTTAATATTTACACTGGCTTCAGCATGAATTAATAGTAAAATTGTGTGACATACATTCTGCTACACAGCAAATACTGTCAGACACAAATAATGTTTGTATGTGGCTCTAATGTCTTTCTATTAGATGATGTTCTAGTCAATGATTCAAGTCCATCAACAGAGGGCAGTTCTCTCCTTTTAAACCTTATTTACAATATAAATTCGACGTCCTGATGGGAGCCTAGATGACCTTTAATGAGCAGCAAAAATCAATAGGCTGGGGCAATTTTCTTTAAAAACAAGGCCCTAAAAAGCTATTTAAAAGCAAGCCAAACTAATGACGTTATTCCCAAGAGCCTCTTCTCCTGTGAATGCTGCCTCAGGCAACACTTTTATTTATGATCAAACCTCTCAAGTCTTGCTTGACATATAACATCACCGGCACTGTCAACTTCAATTACAGGCCCATCACATAATGTCTGAAGAAACTTCAGGCTTTTTCTTAGACAGTCCAGTTATGTATTTTCTTGTGCAATATGAAATGTGGCCTAAGCAACCTGAGCTATGTATACATACAAATGATGCATGAAATAATCCATTTACCCTATAGGTCTTCTTTTTATTTTCCTGCAATATGTAAATTCCAAGAGGGGTCAAGCAAAGGCATGCATTTGATTGACATTGTACCCCACTGAAAGATTTATTTCCCTTGCAGGCCCCTATCACACCCCAGCTGACGTCTCAGGTCAGCAGCCTAATACATTTGACAGGCAGATTAATTACTGTAGGGCGCACATGTCCACAACACTGCACCTTTCTGTCAGGGCCTCATGTTCACAGTGTTGCAGGATGTGTTTGTTTCACACCTCCAAAGCGCTGGCAGCAGGCCAGTGAACAAAACGTACCAGTATGGTGTTTAGCTATATTCTTAATTATGAGGAATGAATGAACACTAATTATTTAAACCCACGAGCTGGCAGCAGTCCTGTGAACAGAACCTACTAGTACGGTGCTGGGTTAAATTTCTGCTTAGGAGGAATGACTGAAATGTAATTACTCTAGTGTAATGCTGTAGTTCATTCCTATATTCTCAACAATTTTACCCAAACTAGAAGAGCTGAAAGAGTAAAAACACGTTATTATTACTTTTTGTTAAAATTGGTTAGTGTTTTGTTAGTGTTCCATTTTCTATACTATATCACCACCTAGTGGCGAGTACCTATAATTACATGTTGTAAACGTTGCCTTTATAGAGAAAATGATTTTTTGGTATGTAATCAAGTGAGAATAAAATATAAAACATATTTTGTGCCAACAAAAGGATGCATTTATTTAATAAGATACTATCCAGATAACCCTGTCGCTGGCTACAAATGAATGAATGAATGAATAAATATATAAATAAATAAATAACTCTGTCGTCCAATTAGGCGCCTAGATTTGTTTATGGCAACAGTA
This sequence comes from Colossoma macropomum, assembly GCF_904425465.1. NCBI lineage: Eukaryota > Metazoa > Chordata > Actinopteri > Characiformes > Serrasalmidae > Colossoma > Colossoma macropomum. The sequence continues at coordinate 17,360,048 of NW_023494788.1, forward strand.
GTCTCCCTACACAGAACTAAATTAGGAAACATTCTTTTTGTTCTGTTTATGAATAACTATATTATTTTGTCTAAAATAGTCTGGATTAAACAAACTGCAGCACTGAGTACGTAGCTTCAGTGTCAATCATTTTAGCTAACAAATAATGTGAAACTTAAAGTGCGCCAACATTAAATCACTTTCTTGAAACTGAGCAGAATATGCTAAAAAAGGCTAGCCACTAGTTTTAGCCATGGCTCTTGACTGACTGTAGTATTAGCAAAAACTTTGTTTTCTCCGGGACCTGGAGGCTCGGTCCTCTCTGACAAGGCGAGGATAGGTCACTTCAGGCGTGGTCAGCTGGGCTAACTGCACCTCCGGAGACTGAGCAGGCTAAGCTAGGCTAGGCTAGCGCTCATGTGCGGCAGTGAGGAGCCTCTTAGATGCAGGCGAGCGTGGAGCCCGTCCGGCTGCCGCAGAGCGTCTCCGGCTCCTCACAGTGCCATGGCGCCTTCGCCACTACTTTTGGACCAAAGTTGGAGGAGCGCCCTCCGGAGCACCAGCGCACTTCCCCCTGGAGGAGACCGAAGCCCCGGCACCCGGCTCCAGCAGCTATGAGCTCCCTGCGGGAAAGGGACCACAGTCTGAAGTAAGACTTAAAGGCGTTTACAGGAGGCAGGACTTCAGATGATTGACCTGGCTCTTACTTTTCCAGAGAAGTCTAAGATTTAGCAGCTTGTATCTGTCTTTATTTATGTTTTTCTGTTTTAAATCTTGTGTCGAAGTAACTTACTTTACATTGCACTTTGCTTGCTCTGACTCCTGACGTCACGAATAGTTAAAGAATAAAGTGCTAAAGTAGAGTCTGGCTGCAGACGAACTCAGGAAACTGTAGATACAAAGCCAACTTTTAATGGAAGTTGTACTGAAAGTAAGATATCAAGCAAGGCTTAATTAGCCGAATTTTCCTCACCAGTGCCACACACTGGGATAACTAATTAATACAAGGCTCATGTAAAGGAATCAGGGTATTGTCTTTCCTGTGGTGCAGGCATATCTAATTGCCCCATCTACACTAGCATTTAGTTACGCCTTAGGTCCCACCTTGCCTCCACTCTGGAAATAAGAGCTCAGGCTTAGTTCTTTATTTTGGATTTCACATATGTGTAGAAGTAATTTATGGGGAAAACATGCATTTCTATCCATAGGATTGAGATCTGAGTAAGCTATATAAATGATAATTTGAGTTGAAGGGGAATTACACCAGTTTTTCAAAAATTCTGAATAATTCAGTCCTTGAGGTGTAAACAGTCATTCAAAGTGGTTTGATGTAAGATGGTTTATTGTAGAGAAACTTACAGACTGATTTCTCCACAGTGGTGACGATAGGAACCAGGGGTCGCCATGTCAGAAACACAAATAAAGCCATTTTATTTACTTTCCAAAACTACCAGTGAACCTACATATGTCTTCTTATGTTTTTATATGTAATGTTTATGATGGTAAAAAAAAGTCATAAATCTGAAAACAATAAGTTTTCTCTTGGACACCATCATAAAACAATGTGTCCGACATCACAGAACATATATCTAACTATTTCACGTTAATGCCAACATATATCTAACTATTTTTTAGTTTAATGACTCTGAAAACTCACTCACAGAAAGAAGGCATTAAACTCTTCAGAAGTCTGGCTCCTGTCACCACCACTGTGAACAATTCTGACTCAACCATCTCAACCATTTAATTAAGTTGAATTTCATCTTTAAGCAAACTGTAAGACAGTTTGAATTAGACTATCCTAAAATCCTAATATTTAAAATAAAATCAGTCTGAGCGTGATTGATATGAAGTCTTTTTAAATATATATTTAGTAAACTAACAATTAAATAATGTTAATAGGCTAATTAAATTATTGCATTGAAATAAAACAGAAGTAGTTTTATGAGGGAATTGGAGCAAAGGGCTTGGTCATTGAGACCCTATGTGCATGTCCTATGTTACCTAACACACTGTACTTTGTTATGTGTCCCATGATACCTGAATCCACCCTAAACATATTTCATGAGACAATAATTGTGTTGTAACTGTTTATATTACAGCTATGTTTTTATTTATATACGACAGTATTAAACTGTTAAATGACAAATAGCTGGTAAGTTACACTCTAGTGTAAAAAATGGGCCTAGCCCTCAATACTAAGGATTGCCTGGCCAGATTTAAACTCTGTAGAGCATATTTTTCAGATCAGAAATCAGAGTGAAAAGCTATCCCATACTAAGTCATTTTATCTATTTGTGTAACTCTTGCTAATGTACTGACTGATGATTTGTCATTTAAGACCATTAAAAGCTTAATGTTTTGCTGTTTTTTTTTTTGCATGGCAGTGTACTCTCCAACCTCAGTGCAGTTTAAACCATGTAAGGCTGTATGATTAAAAAAAGTGAACTCAGAAAAGTAGAATAATTAAACTTACATAAAACTTTACCTTAACTTTAAATAAAACTAATTTGCGTTAAGCTAATTCAGTTGTTTTGAGGATTAATGATAGAAATGTGCTTAAAATGCATTATGCATGGCTTTTTGTCTTATCCAAAGTCAGTTTTAGTGACCAAATGTTTGTCTTTAAGCAGCATTTGTCCTTGTACATGTTGCTTCTATGGAGGCTGGACAAACTGGTAAGAAAATAAGAGAGAGAAAAGTGTAAATATAACTAATGCTATCACAAGGTAAGTTTGCTTTATCAGTAACAGCAGACACAAAAGGCTGATTGTTACTCATTTATTCTTGCATAGCGCACCTGTTCAGCAGCTGTTCATTCAGTGACATCTAGCGTTAGCCTTCAGATCTGCAGAATTATCAAGTATCAAACCTCCAGGAAAACCAACTGATGTCCTTGGGGTTTTTTGACACTTTTCGGTTTGAATGGCAGTCAGATTCTACTGGGACAGGACCCAGATGCATTCAGTGTTCAAATATAAATAACTCAAATGGTCCCATTCAGTTCTGTACAGTCTGTGTCAAAGCCCAGTTTGTGAAATGGAGCTGAGGAGTTACAAGGTGTCTCTACTGTGAAATCACTGTCCCTTTGTGTTTGGTGGTAACAAGCTGACGAAAAATGAATCCACGTCAGTCCGCAGAGTCTATCGGCCGCCATGCAGGTCATGCATGTTTCATAAGGACCTGGCGAGCGGGCTGCTGAAATTATTTGCTGTTTGCTCTGTGAGGGAAACCCGAGCTGCCGTCGGTGCCAGAGTTCCTCTTTGACCTCCGCCAGCCGTTAAAGCCCTCACTCTCCCGCTAATTAGTTTTCCTTTCTCTTGTCTTCCCTCCCTCTTGTCATGGGTTTTGGGTGTAGTTTTTGTGGGAGCGTATCGATCCTTTTCCCTCTTAAGTCTCCCTTTTTTGTTTTAGCAGTGAATGTGTATTTTTTATTTCAGTAGAAGTTATGCGTTGGGAAGAATTGCGTCTGTGTAAGAGTTACTTCTAGAGGTGGCACCGATGTTCAGTATCAGTATCAGACTGATACCAGCAGAAAATGCTGGAAATATTGGAAGAAAAAAGACAGAATACCATTCAGTTCTTTAGCAGATAAAGCATTAAATATCACAAAATTGCTTGTCATTATTAAGGATGAGTTGGAATTTTGGAATATGCAAATATTCATTGAAGTTTAAAAAGTCACATAGTAATTTTTTTTAATGCAGTTCTTGTTAACATTATATGTTCTCATATTTAACCCCTTTAAATCTCAGGCTTATTACATACTAAGGCTTATTATTCAGTAACGACAGGGACTTCAGTGCAAACTAGTTTAGCTGTTCTCAGGTTATAGAAGCATGTAAAAAAACTTTGGGCCTGCTGGTGGGCCCATGACCATGTAAGGGATTAAGCACCATGACATGTAAGTCTACGTCTTACATTTTGATCAAAGGTTTTAATCCGTTTAGCTCAAAAAGGAAGCATAGAAAAACTTTGCAGCTATCTAAAGGCTAGTGCACACACAAAGACAAACTCCGCATCACGCAACAGATAGTACAAAGCACAGCTTAAGCTCATTCTAAGCGTCACAGAAAAGTGCTGATAAGCATCAAGCTTATTTTATTCTTTACTTTATGAAGTTAATTGAGTAAAACTTTAGTTTTTATGTCGTGAATTTATCACGTTTGGTATATATATATATATATATACACGTAACGAATATATATATATATATATATATATATATATATATATATATATATATATATGCTAGGTACGCTAATCATATGTAGCCTAGCACTAACATAAGAATAATGATTAGGTAGCTAACGGTTACACTGTAATTACATCCATCCATCCATCATCTAAACCGCTTATCCTTCTGGGTCGCGGTGACTGTAATTACAATTCCTTTATTTTACATATTCTTATATCTGTGAGAGTTATGTGGTTGGCTATATGTTTCCATCCAGTTGAGTACTGTTTGAGCAGTTTGAACACAAACTGTTTTTACTGCCATCTGATTAAAATAGCTAATTTTAAAGCTTAGTTGGATCAGAATTGGGCAAAGGTGTCAGTACTGGTTTCAGTATCAGAGAAAATGGTATTGTGCCATATCTACTTATAACAGTGAAATGTGTTTTGGAGCTTTAGGAGAGTGATTTTGTTTCACCAGAGGGTGGAGTACTTAGCCTTTCTGTACATCTATGTCTTGGCTTATTAGAAAGCCAACAGCATTTAAGCTCATGGAAGAACTCTCAGCTCTGTTTAGGACATTACTCAACATGTTTCCATGCTTTCTGGCCAGCTGTGTGCCATGAACTTGCATCCTTCTGTCCCCCAGGTTCTAAATTTGGGCACCTAATTCAGTTTTCATGTTTTTCTTCTGAGGATAGAGGCCATTATCAGACTTTACTTCTTGTGAATGGAGGCCAGTGTAGTGTTTCTTGTGTAACCTGTTTGAAAGAGGTTACTCTGCCCTTTGTGCCTGCCAGTGCACCTCTGTTGCTTGGAGGCAGAGTCAGGCAAGGATGCAAATGGAAAATGAAAGAGGAAGGGAGGGGGAATGGGAGGGGAGAGGGAAACTCCCAAGAGCAGTAGGAAGTCATGAGTGTGATGCGTAGAAGTGCGTGAGTCATCTGGGGCTTGGTCGTCCCATCAGACACCTGTAGTGCTCAGGAGAGAGGCACGGTTGAGGAAGAGCACCTTCCATTGATGGAGCTAAACAAATGGGGCATTAGACCTGAAGACTGGGTGAGGAGAGAGGGAGTCCGAGGGAGGGAGGGAGGTAGCGAGGGAGCAAATGAGTTTCTGTGGCTGATCTGGCAGTCTTAACCCTGGGGCTTGCTCTGACCTTTTGGAGCTGAAAGAGCAGGCAGGTAAACAGAGATTCTCCTGTGGACTCTGGAGGTTATCTGGATGGACAGGTTAGGAGGCTGTCGGTAAATGCACTCCCCTCACTGGGTTCTATACTGGGGGCACAATAGCAAGTGGTACTCATGCGTGGTGCTTTGGGAAGCTTTGAGTGTGCCCCTTCTGTACCCAGCCTGGCCTCCCTGCTTAGTCACGTCTACCCAGACTGCTACAGGACAGGGCCAGATTGCATGGGCAGGGGCGTAGGACTCATTGTCGTTGGGTAAGTGGTTTACACATTTATGGCATTTCGCTGAACCTTCAGTTCCGCAAGACTAAGGGAGTTATCTGAGTTATCTGGAGAGGTGTTATCCATAAATATGTTTTATATATTTTGCACAATACCCACACACAGCTGCCATGTTCAAATTATGTAGAAAAATCATCAGAATAAAAGTAAATTGTCTTTTTAATAGTTAACTTAATCTGCATGCATTCATATGCAAAAGTTTGATGGCCCTTTTAGTTGAGTTAGTTTCTAAGTAAAAAGAAGTACACATTTTCTACAAAGAAACCACTTCTGCTTATTTTAATGCAAATTTACTGTTTATTAGATTAATTTAACATATTGGAGGAGAAATATGTCCAAAAGTAATTATATTTTGTGTTTGATTTTTTTCCAATGTTATAAACACAGCCAATAAATAGAAATTGTGCAAAAATATTTACATTTGTTTCCTGTTGAAGATGCTTTATTTTCACTTCAACAACACATGTAATTCGACCAGAGCTGATCAGCCTTTTGCATGTGATTGTATATGGTTGAACGGTCACACCACTTGACATTTACAGACTTGAGAAAGAATAAAAGGCCTACATGATATTATACCATTTCTCTTGGTTTATTTTTCATTAAACGTTCACTCAATGTAATAGGCCACTGGCGTTTTCAAATATTATGAAAGTTTTAAATATGAGTTATGAGGTTTTGGTATGGCGGCAGCACTTTGACAGTGAGTTAACAGTATGTTAACTATTTAGCTATGTTTAGCTATTAAATATTATTTTTTAAGTCATTTTAAGTATGTCTTTGAAACCACTTCAAAATTCTACTTATTTTCTTCTTATTGTTTTAGTAAAGTGAACTGATATCAAATGAGAACTTGTGCAAAAATTAGCACCTATGAATCAGCATTCATGAACACCCTTCCATTTTAATAGATGCTACATGTCGTCATAGTGATAAATGTGACACTCCAGCATGGCTGTATATTGTGCTTTGATCTTGTACTATCTAAATTATTCATATAATAATTACCAGCTGGATAAGGGGCAGTTTCAGACAAAGAGTGAAAGCTTGGAGCGGCGCATTTTGCCCTTTACAAGCTGCTGACAATTAGAGTGTCAAAGAAAAATGTTTTTTCTTTTCAAATCTATAGAAACTACAATTAAAATGTTAGAGATTTTGTTATTTTTAAAACTTCCTCATTCTGCCAAGCAAGTAAAAATGATACCTGTTTTCATGATATTCTTTTATGCTCTGAACTATGACAAGTGTATAACCACACTTTCTGTCTACCTGTAATACTAATTAAAACTGAGGAGTTATGTGTATTTGTATCTCTCTTTTTTGTACTCAAGGAAGAAGCTTCTGAAAGAACCCAACAAATACATTTGTTCAGTTCCTCTCCAGCTCACCAGAAGCATTGACAGAGGCCTATCGAGTGACCAAAGGTAATTTGTCCATGTCTGCATAGAGCTGCAATTCTCTCACCTTACAGCAGAGAACTAGTGATATTGTGTTTCATGTCCAAATTGGGCAGTATCAGACTCGTGCTGTCACGCATGAGCTTCATCCTCCAAATAAATATCCTCTATCAAGCAGTGCTGTAATTGGGATGCCTCTGGCCCTGTTGTGTTGGCAGCGTCTCGGCGTGTTCTCAGTCCTCCGTTGGTGGTGCTAGCCCAGTGAGCCGCCTCACCTCCTGTTCAGGCAGCGCTGGCTGTGCCACGGGCTTCTCCACCGAACACAGCTCCATCTACTCCTGGAGATACGATGTAAGAATTATTACACCATCTGTTCTCTTGCTATATCCCCTGACCATTTAGTATATGTGATTCCAGAAACATAATGTGATTTGATTAATCCCTTATAGGGCTCCTGTCTTGCATTTTTCTTCAATTTTGAATTAAACAGATTACTTTGTCACTTGACTTTAAGACTTCTGTGCTGATTGGCTGTCCTGTATTGTGTCACATTCAAAAAACATTAACATTATAATTTCAAAATAAATGGGCAGGAGTACACAGCTTGAATAAGCCTGAATAAACGTATATGCTTAAAAGGTTGGTTCCCATGACAGTGTATTCAAAACAGGCTGTTTTTGCAGCTTAGTTTCCATGTATGGGCTCTATGGACTGAGTAATGAATGCTATGTTTTGAAACATTAACATTTGAACACGTTAATGTTTTTATGTGCTACATCTAACTCTTTTATTTAAAATAAATGAGTAAAATTCATTTTCTCATGATACTGACCCATTAAACCCTAATGGCCTGTATGTGGGCGAATAGTTAAATTCCTCACTTTCACAACTACATAATAGTTTCAAAGTAGTTGCTAAATAATTATAGTAGTCACTGAATAATACATCTTAAGAGGCAGTTTATTTCAGCATGGATAGTTTCTTTTATTTATTTATTTACTTATTGATTTTTATCTCTTTTATTTAACCAAAGAACTCTCACAAGGTTACTCCTGCAAAGGAAGGGTGGAATGAGGGTCAGAAGGCTGTGTTCTTTTGAACAGTACAGCGAACAGTGCAATTTATCAGCTGCATCTACCAAGAGGGAGGAAAGTCGTACAGTGATAGAAATTGTTCCACCTTTAAGTTGGTGAGAAAAGGCTCGGTTTTCCTTTTGGGATAGTGAAAGATTGGGAGCAGAGCTAATAAATTTAAGGTGGTCTTTTGAATGAAGAGCAGAAGTATAAAGTGAAAGCTTTGTAGGTAGAAGGACCTCAACCTTGTGGTAGCAATGGAATCCTATTTACTTTATCGACTGGGTCATACTGGTGGGTGAGCTGTCTGCAGTTTGTTGTGACTTTTATATCATGGGATAGAGAGTAAATAGTGTTCAGTGGTTCCAAAGTGGTGTTTGAGGCTTGCACACAAATCCTTTCTTTTATAACTGGTGACTATTTCCAAAGGGGTTCAGCTCCAGGTGGTCGAGTTTGAGATGAATCAGAGTGGTGTCATCCACTGACCTTATCTTTAAATTCATAACGGGGTCACTGTTCACAAGAAATCAATTAGATATAAATTCAGGTCACTAATGACCTGAGATGTGTATGAATGGTTGGCAAAACACCTAATCCTTTAAAAGGGAATTCTATCAGTTTTTAAAATGTCTGCAAAATTGAATAGCCATGTAAACAAAGTGATTCAGAGTGTTTTGAAGCCATTCTAGAGAAAACCGTGTCACAACGGTGATGAGAGGAACCAGACATCCAAAGGATTTAATGATGCCAGTACGTTACCTGATGCCTGAGACATTGTTTTGAGTTAAAGTTTGATAAAACATAGTAATCAGTTCAGGGTGGACATGCAGGGTTTTGTTAAGGAAAATAGTTCCCAAAGAAATTATTTTTGAAGAGCAAATACAATTGCTGTATTTGCGTTTTTATGACATTACAAACTCTGGTTCCTTTCACCACCAGCTCCAGCAGTATTGCTTATTTCTTCCTAGTGCTGAAGAAGATGTTAAGTGTAACATGGTCACCCAACCTGATGTACTGTTCCCTGTTGGTTAAGATGTCGTAGATCAAGGGGAGAACACCAGGCTGTCTCAGTTTGTCTTTAAGTAGGTCTGAGATGAAAGCACAGAATTCGAGCAGGAATGTGAGAGCTGTCCACGAGCTGCAAGATGTGCAGAGCCAGGCTGGTAGTGTCATTTACAGATCTGTTAGCTCTGTATACAAAATGCAGAGGATCTTGGAAGCCATCAGTTTTGGTTTTGAGGTGATTCAGGATGAGTGCCTTACAGTGATTCATAATAACTAAGCTTAACCCTTTGAACTCAACGCCTGTTATTCAGCTATTAGACTCATTTATTATTTATTGTTAATTCATTCTTAATTCAGATGACAGAATCTAATTGGTTGCTATTTCTGATAACAGCATGTTCTTTTTCAGATTAAAAGTATCATTCTGCTTATCACCAGATACTAAATAATGACTCTGTGGATACTGCAGCTAACTGTTTCTACCTCTGTTTCTACTTTGAATAAATTATAATATTGAATCTGCAGCCTGATTGGCTAGATTATGAAGAACAGTGTGACAGCAGGGTTACATCCAACTCTGACGACATTCAAGTAAATAAAAAAAAGCCAAGCTGAACTTGATACTGTGACAGTTTTGTGGCTCTGTTTGTAACGCAAAAGGCTACTACTTTTTTTGGCGAAAGATATTGCCAGTATCAAAGCATGTTTGCTACAGTGTTCAGGGCAGCTTTCCTTTACTTTTATACTATAGTATAAAAGCAACACATTCCCTCTTATGTTGAATTGCTTAAAAGACTACTATAAACTATTGTGCAGGAGCTATTAAACTAATATATAAGTTCTGTAGTTATGAGAGTGAGGAACTGAAGTGTGGGCCCATATGGACCCTTAGAGATTAAGGGTTAAGGCAAATGGTCTGTAATATTTCCGAGAACCGGAATAATAATAGAGGTTTCGAAACAAGGAAGTACAAAACTTGGGGCCAGTGACTGGTTGAAGAGATCAGCACAGTTGTGAGATAGCTGGTCAGCACTGTGCCTGAAAGTTGCTGCGAAATTATTAAAGTATGGGGATTTTGTAATCTTCTGATTCCAGAGCAAACAGCTACGACATTTCTTTTTCATTTTTCGAGTGAAGCATGGAACCAGTTTGTAAATTATTTCCAGAAATTAAATCCTAGTTTCATCTTGGATTTTATAGTTATAGCTTGTTATAGTTTGTTTTCAGGTTGTTCTTTAATATCCTAATCTCTAGGCTTATTTTTGGCTTATTGTTCAGATAGATATCTTTTTATCCAACCAAATACCCTCTCTGCAAACTATGCCTTACTGTCCACATGACTGATACACATAGTAAAGTTGATACATAGTAAAGTTGATTTGTTATCCTCATAAAAGCAAACTTTCCATCAACATTGTTATAACTACTGATCTTATTCTGAAGATTTGAAGGATAGTACAAACAAATGCAGGCCAACCTCCTCTCTTCATGGTGTAATGGTGTGGGATGTGCTGTGTGTTGTGTGTACAGGAGTTCGACAGGGCAAACACTCAGCATGTAAGACAACTCTTCACTGCACTGGATGAGCTGCTGTACGAAGGGAAGCTGAGCAGTAAATCTGAGGCCCTGCAGAAAGAGTGTGAGGAATGGAACACACACTCTCCCCACCTCAGGTACACAACCAGCTTGCCCAAATACATAAAAAAAATATTACAGGTGCTGATACCAGTTTCACTAACTGCACTTGCTCCTGACTCAGGATTTTAGGAAATCAGTTGGAGCCTCCGAAGCAGGAGGGGGTGCAGTATGTGCACAGGAGAGCCACTAGTGCTAGAACTGCTCCATCACCTTCCTGCCTAGACAAGAGAGAAGATCACAGCGAGTAAGCACATACTCTAACAGTACACATACACAAGAAGAGTATTTCACAAAGCAGGATTCCACAGCCAAATGTGAACACTGTCCAATGAGAATGTCCCTTATGTCTTATTTTATTCGTATTACACTGAGTTGCTTGTTTGTGAGGTACACCTACCTTGTATCTACATCCACTGGTCATTTGATCAAGTATACGTACTATATACAGTCTCTAAAAAGGTGCCACCTCTTCAATTGATGCCACAGAAGAAACACTTTTAGTGAAAGAACCATAAAGAACCATGTTTGAAGGGCTCATATCCTACATTTTTTATATTTTTTTCTTTTCCCTTGAGGTCCACGTAAGTCCTTTCTGTGGTTTATGGAACAAAAATGGTCATTATTTAATTTTACACCTTTCTTCATCCCTTAAAATTAAACAGGCAGTTTTTGTTACTGTGTCTTTAACACTGATTTAGGATAAATTAGATCTGTTTTGACTGGCAGTCTGGTACTGTAACTCATTCAACTCAAAAAGAGCTGAAACTCTCCTTAGAACTTCAATATAAATGTGTGGGGCTAAACTTCAGTAGACTGAATAAGTGGTTTCCCACAATATGGGAACTTTGAAGGCTCTTTCTAGAACCTTTACATTATGTAGTGGTTATTTAGACTTGGAAAAGGTTCCTCACACCCACACTCACACATTTCATTTTTGTTTTTAGGAAACCAAAAGTGGTTCTTCTATGTCATCATGCGACAAATACTTTTTGGCCCCTTTTCCTCAAGAGTATAGATGTACTTTTTAGGTGTACCATCACTGACTGTAGCCCATCTATTGTTGCACAATTTGTCATCCACACTGTACCACCTCCATCAAAGGAAAGTGACCCCCATAGGGCCACTGCTGACTAGATATTGTTTGGGTGGTGGTGCCTAGGAGTGATGTCAGCATTGTAGTGTCAGTTACAGCAACACTGTTGATGTTGTTAAACATTGTGTACATGTACTGGCCACTTTGTTGTACACCTTGTAGGTGTAAAGTTAGAGGCTATAACTCTACATTTTCCATGGGCAGTTTGTTTTTGCCATCCTCTGGCCCTTTATCAGTCAGTTTCTGACCACAGAGCTGCTCTTTCTTGGATATTTTTGGTTGATGCTGAGATGTTGAGAAACCTCAGCAACACTGCTGCATTTCTTACACTTGCACCGACACAACACAGACTACCACACTGAGAATGGTGTACCACCCACATAATATGTGGTCAGCAGGATCTTAAGGTGGAGTACTGAGGGTGGAGTAGAGGCTGGCTGGCAATTTGTGCAGCAACAGATGGGCTACAGTCAGTAATTATCTGCCTGCATCACTATGGTACTGCACCATTATGGTAACTGGAACTGATAAAGTGGCCAATGAGTGTTGAACATATGAACATACCTAATAAACTAGGTTATAGTGTATATTGTACATACTGTTAAGATAAACCTTTAAAAGACAGTACAGCTGAATCAGACAGATTAAGCACTGAGTTCTGAAAAAAACACAGCACTAACTGACTAATATAACATTTCAGTTTAGTAATAGTACCGCTGTGGAGCAGTGGCGTAGCAGTGTGTGAATGAATGAGGGTGAAAGCTTGCTGGGTGGTAGAGTCTGATGCTGCTGTCCAATGAGAGCTATCTAGAGTGCAGAGCTATGATGACTAGCCCTGGCGGGCATGAGGCCAGCGGCACACAGATAAGACAGATGGCTGAGGGAGGCACGTGCTGCAGAGCTGCGAATGGCCAGATTAAAAAACATGAGGCACCCATTTCCAGCCTGCCTGACCATTTTGGTACTTAGAGACTTTTTTTACAGACTTTTTGCTCTGTGATTATTCCTTCAAAACATCACCAAAACCTCTCTTAACCTGCTCAAACTGTATTCTGGTCTTCGTTAGCATCATGCAGACATGTTGTGCCAAAATCCATTTGCATACACGCACATCACGCAGGCACATGAACACTACAAATTACTGCAGCATTCAATTTAAAACTAAAGAAGCAAAATTTGGACACCGAACATATCTTGGTTAATTAACTATATCTGAGGAACGTGGAAAAATTGTAAAAAAAAATAGAGTTTTTGTTGAACCATTCCATTGAACAAATAATGATTTAACTTTATTTGAGGCAGTTTTAGTGAGTTAGGGGCGCAGTTACCACAGTGCTAATTGGTAGAGTATAAACTTCTATTGCTGTAACTTGCTAGTTACGTTACTCTCGTAAGTCCAATGCAAAACTTGTATAACTGGCATATCTTATAACACCTGGGGAGAGAGCTGCTGTCCAACGACAGCTACCTAATGGCAGCTTACCTTATGGTAGACCATTAAAAAAGATGTGACAGGCACACAAACTAGAAGTGGCCTTTTTTGCCATATATATGGACAGCAAATTGCACAACCTGGAGTCTAACCTCAATCCCAGCTGTAGTGCGGCAGTGTGTATAAGGCTAACCAGCACTTCATCAGAGTGTGCCCTCAGGAGCTCTCTTTCATTTGATGCTTTCAGGTTTTTTGACTTCATTGGTCATTATTGAAGTTCCATATAATCACTCAAGCAGGTAAACTTTTGAACAGATACTTTACTTTTATGGCCAATCTTTTCTTTTAAAGTACCTTTTTTTCAGTGCCCCGGCTCTTGATGAATGGATTCATGCTATTGATTGGTTTCAGGGCTCTCTTTTTCTTCACCAGACTGCATTCGTCCACTGGCACAGAAAGTGCACTGCAAATCATATTTTTATTTTGTCTGTTTACCCACCTACCAGCCTTCTAGCACGAGGCCTCCATACCCGATTTAAAGTATGCACTGCTGTATGGAGTAATGGCATGACATGACACTAAAAATGCCCATAAGTGGCGCATTTATCAGTCTGGCCCAGCTATGATGAGAATTTTCTCTCTCATCTTTCTCTCTGCAACCCTGCTCCTCTTTCTCTCTCTTTTTCCCTGTAGTCTGTGTGTGGAGGGCCACAGACTAGCCCCAGGCCCCTGGTCTCTGTGCTCCAGGCTGCATCTTTCGGAGCTCTCTTTGTCTCATATCCAGCAAGAAGAGGAGGTCTATGAGGCCGAGGGCAGGATAGAGGAGTTCCTTGCTTACGATGGAAAAGAAATGTAGGCCCCAAGAGTTTGTTACACAACAAATGTACTGTTCACCTAATTCTATCTCATTCAAATTCTGTGCAATTTATATTATATTAGCATGGTTACTATTACTGATATGAGCTTCACTATAAACTGAATAAAACAGTAAAATAAAACACTCAGTACTAATTAAAACAGTTTTTTCTTACTATTCTCTTATTATTCAAGCAGCCTATAATGGTTGCTGTAACAGCAATTCGGTTGCAGTTTTAATGATTTAATCTTCCTTTATTTGTTAGCTACATAAGCCTTTTAGCTCCACCACAAAACTAGAGCAGCAAACTTCATGCAAATGTAATTTTTTATTTATTAATTTTTTGGTCTGCCGAACTATTCCTTTAATGGGAAATCAATGATGTTGATAACAAGTAATGCTATTTTTCTGTTTTCCTTGTATGATGTGATTACACCAGCAGGGCTGTTAGTGAAGTGTGTGTGGGTGTGTTTTGACAGTGTGGCTTCACGCCATTGTGCGTCATTCTCCCCACCACAGGGAAAATGAGGGGGTGGATCAGAGGAAGGCCTCAGCTGCGGCCTCCCGGGACGGGGTCCCCCCAGTGTCCCCCAAAGCTTGCATCCGCGACGCAGTGGCTGATGAGCTTTTTGATGACGTATGGCGGGAAGTAGTGGGCCTACTGGATGAGCTCTTACACAAACACTGGGAAAAGCAGAGCTCTGGTAGGTCTGCATAACTGAAACTGACAGTGCACACTCATCCATAAGTGCTTCTATATAATAATGGATGCTTTTTGAGTGCATGTGAAGTAGGCACAGAATTGTAAATTGTATGCTAATTTACAGGCAACAGTTCAACAACATAATTCAACACTCTATATAGAGATTTGGGCCCTACCTAATTGGCCATTATTATGGTTACATGAATTTATCAGTATCACCTGGTGTGAACACACTGCTGTAATATTAATAGAATTACTCATTTATGAGGATTTTAATGGTTTTATGCTTTTACTATAGTCTTTACACTCAGTGCTCAGCTGGTAATAACCAATTGCTCGCCTTTATTACAACAATATAGACTTGAACTTAACACTAAACCCTATTGCATCTATACCTGACCTGTATAACATGATGTAACAAAAACCCTTTGTCTGATAACAATGGATGAAAAAATAAGCCAATTAAGAGAAACCAACAAAGCCACTAAGAATGCTGGGAAGCTCTGCCCAGGGGCTGCACTATTTACACTGCTGTTCAGATATTTGGAGTCATCTGTCTTACAATGATTAAATAATGTTCAATAATTCAATATTCAGTAATAACTTATACATTGTAGATTGAAATGTTAAACACTAAAATGTAAACTGCTTTATAATTTAAAGGATTTTGGGAACAATAAGAAGTTTAGTTATTACATAAAAACAAATTGTGGATGTCATTAAATAATAAAACTATAACTAAATAAACTACAAAATTATAATTATACGTACCTATGTGGTGAGTAAGATTTGGTCATTGCTTTTCAAATATGAGCTAGTTTAAACATTAGTTTTATTGTAAGTTCATTCACAATGGTAACCAGCTTTCTCAGTTATGTATTAAGCTTTTTACAGCTTGTGAGAAACAATTTGAACATTAGCATCATGTTAGAATCATTGTATACATGTACATGCAACAAATTTATGTTTATATTGAAAACTGTGATTCCAAGTGTTTGAATGGTGGTGTATATTACTTTGAGTTTGTGAGTTTCTGTTGAAAAGAAATTTGACACTTGAAAACTGATAATCAACCATATCAGTCAGTAAAGCTCTGTTTAGTTAAAAATGTTGGAACTGAAATAGAAATTTTGATATTGCAATTTTTGCCATATAAATTTGTCAGACAATATTATCAGTTATTAGTTGTTAGTGACAAAAGTTTCACAGTGGTAAGGCCCTAAATGCAATACTAAGATAATTGAGTATTGTTGGATGCACCCTGTTTGAACTCTCTTGTGCTTCAGTTAGTTTTTTATTAAATTTGGAGTTGCTAATGTGCTTAAGCACTTAAGCTCACTGAGGAAGATGTCCCTTGACCTTGAAATACTGCTTTGGCATCAGATGGACCAGCACAGAGAAGGACACTGGAGATCTCCAGCCAAATTTTGTGTGAAACTTCGTCTCACCTCCCGTCTCGGGGCCATCACGTTTCCCCTAGCCGAGGCCCTAATAGCAGGAGCATGTTCCTATGGGCCAACAGCAATAATGCACAGGTAGAAACCTACAACAAAACTACCATAAACATAATTACAGAATGCTAAGTTCTGCCGTTAAAAAGTAACTCTCTCTTATTTTGTGTTTGATTAGGACTCAAGTGTCTTGAAGATTAATTTAAACGGCGTTATGACAATCCAGGCAAAGCCTCTGCAACAGAGACAGCAGGGATTTGGCGAAAGGTCTCTGTAAGTCTGCTGGATTTCGGAAAGCTTTGTCTGATCCCCACAAAATCAAACAAATCATTGCAGCCCTTCCTGCTACACTGGAAAATACTGCTACATAATAATAGCCTATCCAGCGGACAGTGCTGCAGGCCTCTCAGGCTACACTACGAAACTGCCAACACTAAGCAATGTGTTATCTTGATGTGCATAATTAGTGGAGAATATAATACTTTGCTGTCTTTTGTTTAGCCAAAAGGACCATGATATCATCTGTAAAGGATGTTAGGCAGATAATACCTCAGAGCTATTTTGTCTATCATTAAGAAAAGTTTAGTTTTACTGAAAAAGGGTCTTGATTGTGTTGACTCTGTTGAAGGTGTGACTCAGACGATGGAGCCAGCTCACTGACGTGTGTAAAGACCCAGGGGCAAAGAGGGACGAGTGCACTCTCACACAAACCTGCAATCCAGCGGATGCTCCCCAGGCTCAATGGCAGAGCCAGGCTGCGCCAGATTCTCCCAGCACAAAGCACCCAGGTCCTACGAGGAACCAGACTGTAAGTTATAAACTCAGATACAGGCACTTATCCATCCTATATTATCCCCAAAAAGTAGGTTCATTTTGCTCTTGTGGGTACACAATAAACAAGCACAACCCCATTTCCAAAAAAGTTGGGACGCAGTGGAAAATGTAAATAAAAACAGAATGCAATGATGTGCAAATCATTTAAACCCTGTATTTAAGAAAAATATATGCACATTTTGAGTCTCATGCCAGCAACACATTTTAAAAACTTGGGACAGGGGCATGTTTACCACTGTGTTGCATCATCTCTTCTTTTAACAACACTCTAAGCATTTGGGAACTGAGGAGACCAATTGCTGTAGTTTAGGAACTGAAATGTTTTCCCATTCTTGCTTGATATAGAATTTCAGCTGCTCAACAGTTCAGAGTCTCCTTTGTCGCTACGAAAACTATATATATCATTCAGCATTAATGGTGCCTTCACAGATGTGCAAATCACCCATGCCATATGTACTAATGCACACCCATGCCATCATGGATGCTGGCATTTGAACTATACGCTGATGACAAGCCGGATGGTCCCTCTCTGCTTTAGCCCGAAGGACGTGGAGTCACTGGAGGCACTTTTCCACTTCTTATCAGTCCATCTTAAATTAACTTAGGCCCAGAGAAGGTGGCAGCGTTTCTGGATCCTGTTTATATATGATTTCTTCTTTGCATGGTAGAGTTTTAACTTGCATTTATGGATGCAGCAACAAACTGTTCACAGACAGTACTTTTCAGAAGTGTTCCTGAGCCCATTATTTTCACCACAGAATCATGTCTGTTTTTAATACAGTGCTGCCTGAGGGCCTGAAGATCATGGCCAGCCAGTATTGGTTTTCAGCCTTGTTCCTTGCATACAGAGATTTCTCCAGATTCTCTGAATCTTTTAATGATATTATGTACCGTAGGTGATGAAATCCCCAAGTCTTTTGCTATTTTACATTGAGAAACAGTATTCTTGAATTGTGGCACTATTTGCCCATGTGGTCTTTCATAGAGTGGTGAACCTCTTCCCTTCTTTACTTCTGAAAGACTCATCCTGTCTGGGATGCTTATGTTTAGTCAATCATGTTATTGACTTGTTGGCAATCAACCTAATTAGCTGTGAAATGTTCCAGCAGGTGTTTCATGTAGCATTACACAACTTTACCAGTTTTTTGTACTATGTTGTCTTTGTACTATTTTCAATTAAATGTAGGGTTTAAATGATTTGCTTATCTTTGTATTCTGTTTTTATTTACATTTTGCACATCACAACTTTTTTGGAAATGGGGTTGTACAAAGTATATCCTGTGAAGTGTATTTTGCCAACATTCTCCTTATTCGATGTAAACTGGACAGTCCTAATCCTGTGGTTTGTCCTGCCCTATGGCCTCTTTCTCTCTGTTAGACTCAGAGAAACTTACTGAGAACTGATGAAGAGCAAAAGCTAACCTAACATCAATTTGCTCGCACATTCATCTGTTCATCTTTCTGTCCGCTTGTTTGTTCCGTTCTTTCGTCTTTCATTTGTTCGCAGTACAGTGAATGTAACCTTACCTTCCTTAAGACAGCACCATATAAAAAGTATCTGTTTTAGTGAGTCATGGACACAGTGGGATCTACAGTACGACTTGAATACGTTTACTCATCTCCCTTCCCACTCGCGTTGTTGTGTTTAGTTCTGCTTCAGTGGTGTATCAGGCTGGGAGTCTTAGGCCTGTTTACACCTTGCATCATCATGCGTTTTAGGTGGTCCAGTCACGCTTGGTTTTCACTTGACTGCATGAAAAGCCAGGTGTAAACACATTCAGGATGTGTTGTGAGCGGATTATGATTGGATGACTGAGTAATTCAGTCATTACAATCAGGTCACCTATTCACTTCATTCAGAGGTTGCCACTGTGGGGTCTTGACGACATTTAACACAAGCAAAAATGGAATGTGTTTTTGTTATCTGCACACAATTATGAAAGCATAAATGCTTGTGCTTAGTGCTGACTAGCAGGTGAGATAATAAATAATGAAATGAAAGATGGAGAATGTGTGAAGCTGGAGTTCCCCCAACAAAGAGCCTTCTTGCACTCTGGGCTGATGAAATTGTCCAACTTAGCTTGTTGACTTGTTGTATTGGGAAAACAGTAAACAGAAGTAGGACAAAATGACATATGCGTTGATGTGCTTTTTACGCAGAAATAAAATTGGATCTCATCTGGTCACAATGGGGATGCGTTTTAGTAAAAAATGTAAAAGGAATTTGGCCAAAGTATATCCAGGTACGAGCCGAACAAAAAATACATGGTAATGCAAGGTGTACATGCAGGTAATTGACTGAGGGCAGTCAATCACCTCAATCACCGGCATGCATCAAAATACAACCCCATTTCCAAAAAAGTTGGGACGCTGTGCAGAATGTAAATAAAAATAGAATGCAATGATATGCAAATCATGTAAACCATGTTTTTAAATGAACATACTGCAACATATCAAATGCTCAAACTGAGAAATTGTATTGTTTTTTGAAAAACATATGTCCGCTTTGAATTTAATACCAACAACACGTTCCAAAAAAGTTGGGACGGGGGCCTGTTTACCACTGTGTTTCATCACCTCTTCTTTTAACAACACTCTGTAAGCATTTGGGAACTGAGGAGACCAATTGCTGTAGTTTTGTAAGAGAAATGTTTCCCATCCTTGCTTGATGTAGGATTTCAGCTGCTCAACAGTTCAGGGGCTCATTTGTCATATTTTTCATTTAATAATGCGCCAAATGTTTTCAGTGGGTGACAGGTCTGGACTGCAGGCAGGCCAGTTTAGCACCTGACTCTTTTAACAGCCATGCTGTTGTAATACATGCAGAATGTGGTTTGGTATTGTCTTGCTGAAATAATCAAGGCCTTTCCTGAAAAATGTCATCTGGATGGCAGCATATGTTGCCAAAACATATATATATATCATTCAGCATTAATGGTGCCTTCACAGATGTGCACGTTACCCATGCCATGTGCACTAATGCACCCCTATACCATCATGAATACTGGCTTTTGAACTGTGCGCTGATAAAAAGCTGAGTGGTCTTTAGTCCGGAGGACACAGTGTCCATGATTTCCAAGAAGAATTTCAAATGTTGATTTGTCGGACCACAGGACACTTCTCCACTTTTCCCTCAGTCCATTTTAAATGAGTTCGGGCCCAGAGAAGGTGGCAGCATTTCTGGATCCTGTTTATGTTCGGTTTCTTCTTTGCATTTTTCAGTTTTAACTTGCATTTGTGGATGCAGTGACCAACTGTGTTTACAGACAGTGGTTTTCAGAAGTGTTTCTGAGCTCATGCAGTGATTTCCACTACAGAATTATGTCTGTTTTTAATGCAGTGCTGCTTGAAGGCCCAAAGATCATGGCCAGCAAATACTGTTTTTTGGCTTGGTCTCCTGCATACAGAGATTTCTCCAGATTCTCTGAATCTTTTTATGTTATTATGTACTGTAGATGATGAAAAGCAAAAGTTCTTTGCTATTTTATGTTGAGAAATGTTATTCTTCAGTTGTGGCACTATTTGATCGTGCAGTCTTTCACAGAGTGGTGAACCCCTCCTCATCTTTACTTCTGAAAAATGCTCTCTCTGGAATGCTCTGTTTATTCCCAATCATGCTACTGATCTATTGCCAATTAACCTTCAGGTGTTTTTTTTAGCATTACACAACTTCACCAGCCTTTTGTTGCCCACGTCCCAACTTTTTTGGAACGTGTTGTTGACATCAAATTCAAAAATGTGTATATATTTTTCAGAAAACAATACAGTTTCTCATTTTCAACATTTGATTTGTTGTCTATTGTTATTTTCAATTAAATATAGGGTTTAAATGATTTGCACATCATTGCATTTTGTTTTTATTTACATTTTTCACAGCGTCAAAACTCTTTTGGAAATGGGGTTGTATTAGGACCACACACAGACAGTTCCAGATAGGTCTCCTCATTGGTTTCAAAGCTTTTATCATATTTCTATCTTGTTTTTTATTAAAATGTTGCTAGATGTTTAATATAACACTCATTTTTAATATCAAACAAACATTTTGATACAGTGTTCCCTGGGACCAAAAGTGTCTATTTCTGCCTTTTTTTGAACTCTTCTCCCTTGATGATGTAATTTCCCAGTGCTGTTGTCTCATTTATTTTGTTATTAACGGACACAATTTAACAAAGCTGAAAACTCATAAATATTTTGTTTGTGTCACAAACTATCATTTTCATCAAGCAAATCTATGAATAGAAATTCACACTTCAGATCAGTCTTTTATCTATCTTATCTAACTTTTTATATTTTATATAGTTATAGAAAACAGCAGCACACAGAAGGTTCCACAATTTCACATACTGATACCTTTCACTACGTTGAATCTGGACATGTAAGCATCCCAGTTTTGAAAGTGCAGACGTTAATGGGCTCAAAGACAAAAAGCCGAAGTCTTGACTATATAGCCAACAATACATTACATAAGACTATGGGCACTGAAGCTAAAGCAATGAAAACATGTTGCTTTTTCTGTTTAGCGTAGATAGTTCGCTACTTCTTGTCTTTCTGTTTTCCACAACATTGTAGTATGGCAAACTTGTATGATGCAACCGCTTCAAAATAATGTGACGACTGCACATTTTGCACTGTAAAAGGTCTTGCGGGGTCCTGCTAATCACAGACAGGGGCTATCTTTTGAAGTGCATACTCCTGTGAAAAGCAGCTTGTTAAATTGGTCCCTAAAGCTGCATTGCACCCTATTAATTGTAACACTTTTAACCTTGTCATCACTGGGAACGATCACAGAGCTAGCTCAGAGCATCTGCAGGCATATTAGGCATGAGTAAACATGCTACTGCTAATTGGTGAGTGTGTGTGTGTGTGTGTGCTGCAGATCCACTGTGGCTGAGGACCTGCTCTCCTCACCTGTGAGTGCAGTGCAGAACAACAGGCTTCCTCTCATCCACAATGATTCTACCGAACAAGACTATAACACTTCTGCTCCCAGACATACGCAGGTAACACATTAGACCAGTCTGGCTGGATCTGGCTGCCTAATTATTAGACATCTACAGTTAATACTGTCATTTTGCTACATTATATAAGTGTAATTATATACTCACATTATTAATTGTAGTTATGTTATGAATTACGTTTATATTCAGTTTACATCCTGTAAATTACATCAACATGTTTAACTTGCAACTGCCAACATTTTTCCGTCTGTTTTATGTCAATAAATAACAAAACAAAACATGGCAAAAACAAACAAGATCTGTACACATGACATTAACTTTTCATCAGATTTATAAAATAAAAAATACCTCCTCTTCTACTTCTTCTTCTGCTTATAAGTATGTATGTGGTATGGATTGAATGTTTAGAATCCACACTTTTGACGGAATGTTGGCACTCGTTTCAATGAGTTACGAATGAGAAACAGTATCATAATTGCTTCATGCGTTTGATATCGCTGGCAGTCAGAGGCCCCTGTGCACTCTGACCTCGTCAGTGATCCTTCCCTGGTACCTTTGCACCAGTTTTGATAAATCATTGCTTTGCCCAACACTGTAGGCTAAATGTATTCTTGCATATATTGTGATGGAACTGTATGGATGGCGTGAGCTCACCTAGCTTTTGTTTAGCAGCTCAGAGGGAGGATCATGAGAGGTGGAGTGGCTGGCACCATGAATGCTGTGTCCAGCCTGCCACCCCTGAGAGAGCCCACTCTACTACTGGAGTCCCTGTCCCGACCCAACACCACACACACATTCAGAGTAAGACTCTTACCATGTCTGCACTTGTAAGCAGTCCAGAAGTGTCCAGACACATGCCAGTTAAACATCTCTGCTCTTCTGGGTAGGCTTTACACAATATGTTATGATGGGATTCAGCCACAAGAATGCTATTGAGATCAGGTACTGGTATTGGATAATTATATCTGGAACACAAATGAGACTCCCAAAGGTATTTTATGGTGCTTTGACTATTCATTAGTCAATGACTACAATTTCATCACTGACTAATGAATAGTCAATCATGACTGCCTCCTTGCTCTCTTGTTAGAATCTGTATTAAAGGTGATGACTGTTGATGATCCCTGCACTCCTAATCTTTTTCTGGACATTGTACATCTGCCTTACTGTGTGTTAAAAACTTCTTACCTACCATACTCTGGAATCCAACACAGTATATATTCAACGTTATTGCTAACCCAGTGCTTTTTTGGACAATCTAACATTAGTGCTTACATCTAACATTAGCTCATACATCTGTATCATGCGCTAATGTTAGATGTAACATTAGCTCATATGAATATCGTGTAAGATCTGAATCTGGTTAATGTTTAATTAAAATCAAACTGGAATTCTAATTTGTTTGCCATGAATTGGGCAATTCAGTGTAAACCAGTGAAGGATGAGTTGAGTTTTAGTTCTTCTCATTGTTTCGTCCTCATGTGCTTCTGGAATTTTTTAGAAATGCACCACTAAGGGAATTCGGGACCAATGCCAATATACAGTATTTTTCGTGTACATATCTTATGATGCCAGCGCTGATGCGTAATATATATGCATGTATAAAATGTAGAAATCTAGACTAACCACCTAGATTATCATTACAGAGAAATGTAACAGTTTGCAGGTTACAAATGCAGTAAAATGAATAAAATGAAGATATTTTAACATAATTTAATTCCACTGCTCTATAGTCCAATGCTGAGGAGCTTTACAGCCTTCTGACTGGTGTGTGGCATTGTGCATATGTGATCTTAGGATAGTGTGTGGCTGCTCAAGAACATTTCATTCTACAAATAGTGCCTTTCTATGGGAATTATACAAGCTGTGTGTGCACATTTTTACATCTGTGTCAGCAGTGGGCGCACCTTAAAGTAGCTGAATCCACTAATTAGAAGGGGTGTCTGGATATTTTGACATACAGTCTGTAATTTTGATGAGAGTTATACATGCATTGACATACACAGTGCCTAATCAGATCTCTTGGTACACTAGCTTGAAGAGGCATTCAGCTGTTGACACAGTATAATTATGAAGTATAGCTGTAAATTACGGTTATCAGTGTTATAAATTGTAGGATTGTTGTTTTTTTAATGAAGAGATTATAGGAGTGAATGCTCAATGTTTATGTTGTTATGTAGTGAGCAAACAAACTTGGAAGGGCAGTGAATGCTTAATGGTCTTTGTTGTAAACAAATAAAGATAAGATTCTGATTGCTATTATTACACCAAATATCAATGAGTTGAAGTCCCACAGAGTCTAATGGCGTCGGTGTGTTCTTTTGTTGTTTGTGCAATGCATAAATTCGCCGAACCATAACACCAGATCCCACCAAGACATGTTACTAATTCAACTGCTGCTGTAGAAATGATGCTTTATATGGAGGGTGGAAAA
Organism: Colossoma macropomum; assembly: GCF_904425465.1. Lineage (NCBI taxonomy): Eukaryota > Metazoa > Chordata > Actinopteri > Characiformes > Serrasalmidae > Colossoma > Colossoma macropomum. The sequence goes on from NW_023494788.1 coordinate 17,384,545, forward strand.
ACCAGAGCCTGTTGTAATGCATGTCATGCTTTGCTCTGCAGTCGGATACGCCCCTGAAAAGTTCTTTCACACCTATGGACTTTGCCTGTAATATGAGGATGGGGAGAGGCCTTCTGGCAGGAGATTTCTCCAGAACAGGTGGATGGTTGTGAGCTATGGCCAATATGTGTGTGTGTTTGTGTACAAGGTTCTATCAAGTTATTAAATGTATTTTTTAATAACTTTAAAGGATCATGCATCAATGCCAAGAGCACAGTACTGTACATTTCCAGTCAAAACACCCTTTGAATACAAGTTATTTATCTTTCAGTGTCAGGAGTGAAGCAGAAAACAATCAGAAATTTTCCACACCTCCAAAGTTCTTTGAAGGCGTAGAAATGTCATTTTCTTCCTCTCACAATCCAAGTAATCTCAAACGCATTCCGCAGTGTGGCGGTCATGACTCTGGGGTGATCAGTCCCTTGTTCTGAGAACACCAGCAGCTTCTTTGAGTGATTAGCATTTGCAAATTTTCTACTTTTTTGTCTATTTCCTGTCCTTAGTAACAGCTTCTTGACAGCTGTCCTTGCAGACTCATAGCATTGAGTTGTCTTCTCACAATGGAAGGATGGACAGAAACACCTGTGAATGTTTTCACATCTGAAGCAAGAGAGGTTGATTTTCTCCAGTCTCTAAAAGATGAAAGCTTTAAGCACTGTTTATCTGGTTGTGACAGTTTTGATGGTCTGACGGGTCTTACATTAGTTGTCAGTTCCATTTTTTTCTATATATTCTAGTATTTTTTGAATCCAGTTTTGGAAACTCCTGTTTTTTCATTTAATGGCTGTTTTGCCTGGAAATTTATGAGAAAAGGAAATGGAAAGAAGAAGAAAGGGTTCAGATTTTTTAGATATGGGTTCATTTTTTATCAACTGTCTCAAAGTAAGAATGCACTCAAAAAGAGTTGCATGGAATTTTCGTGATACAAAGGTATACAGTGGTTTCACATTAATAAAATACATTACATCAACACAATGCTTGCCAGAAGTAACTTAAATGAACAGTTGCGTTAGTGTATTATATTTCATTCGTGTAGAACCGGTGTACACATTTGAATCAAGTAAATTCAAACATCGAATTTTTAGCACTGAATAAAAGTACATGAAAGTAATGGTCTTAGGTCAGGTTTCTTAGTCTGAAAGGCTTAATGAGGCCATAACCTATGTATATAAGCAAAATGATTCTGTATTTCAGGTCATGGCACACCTATGGGTGTGACAGGCTTCAGCATCACTTGTTCCACGGCCAGCGGCTTTTCTGAGTGTGCCACACCCCTAAAGAAACGCACACACCTCCTGTCCTCCACTGATGGGGAGGGACGGAATACACCGCTACTCGGATCTATAGGTAAATATCAGGGATATAAATCTCTGATCTCAGAATATATTTCACCACGATGAGATTTGGTTGATTTATTTTTCAGATTTATTCAGAATTATTTTAAAAATGCATTGAAATTCTATGCTTGTAAATAGCGTATATAATAATAAATAAGCATATGCTTTATTGACAGTCATTTATAAATGATTCTAACAAGCCAAAAACAAGCTGGAGACATTGCCAAAGTCAAGTTTGGTACATGGTTAAGAAAAAGAAATGCACTGGAATGCAATGAACTTAGCACTAGCAAATGACCTGACAGACCACAGTAGTCAATGACTGGAGAAAACTTTCAATCGTGAAGAAAGCCCCCTTTTCAACTTAACAGATCAAAAACACTGTCCTGTATGTTGGCACAGATGTGTCAAAGACCATAAAGAGAATAACATACCAGCATGACCTGAGAGAGGGTTTACCACAAGATGCAAACCAGTTATAAGCCTCAAGAACAGAAAGACTAGGTAGGTCTGAAAAATAGATTAAAACATCTGCAGACTTCAGGAACAGTCTAATGGTCAGATTACATAAATATTAACCTGTACAAGAGTGGAGAAAAGAGGAAAGTGCGGAGGGGGAAAAAACCTTTCTCTGTTCCAAAGCATACCAAGACACAGTGGGATGGTCAGGTATCACTGCCTGACAGTGGAACTGGTTCTGTATTGACGATGTGGTTATAAATAGCAGAAGTAGGATAAATTCTGACGTTTATAGAAGCATCTTGACTGCTCTGGTCAAGTTTGTAATCACACCAGTCATGAAAATATGTAGTTGCGCAGTCCATGTGATTTAAACATTTGCCTGTACATCAGCAAGTACTTGTGGCACATTTTTGCCTTAATGAACACAATAAGAGACAAGAGACCTATGTGGTAAATGTGCACGGTAGCTTTCCTCCAGTCGTAAATTACGATCATAGGTGGTCATTGGAAATGCATTTCACACTCCTGGGAATACTGTGTGTAAACTGCAACACATCTTGCTGTCCACTCGTGATCACTCGAGACAGATGTTAATAACAAGTATGAAAAAGGCCAGCGATACGCATTGGGTAGGGGGCCCAGGTAGAGCAGCAAACAGGCCGGGCAAAGCATTGTCCCAGCATCTTATCATGTCTAAGTTACTCTTGGTGTCCTAAAATTGGGGCAGGATGTTTTTAGAAAAGCTATGATTTCTGTATGGCTCACACAATATAGATATATCAGCAAGCCACACTCATGACTGAAAATGGACAAACAGATTCCACGTCTGCAAAGGAGACTACATACTGTAACCATAATTGTTCTACCTGTTTTTTATACACATAATAAGAGAGGCAGGACTGAGGGAAGATGATTGAGGATTCAAGATTAGTAGAAGAAACATCAATAATCTTGTAATAAGTAGTATGTGGATGACACAATACACATAGTGGAACATCAGGAAGACCTGAAGGCCCTTACAAGTGGAGTTCAGGAACAGAGTGAAAAGATTGGTCTTCAGCTCAATATGAAGAAAACACAGATAATGACACAGATTGGCACTCAGCAGAACAAGGATGAAGGAGCTTGAAATGATCTTTAAACGTAATGATGTTTTTCTTTCTGTGAATGTGGAAGCTGGACGATAAAAAACAAGACCAGAACAATTTTGAAAACAAATGGATTCTTGGTGAAATCAAGCCTTCCCTCTCTCTGAAAGCCCAGATTACCACACTGAGGCTTTCTTATTTGAGACATATAATGAGAAGAACCAGTTCATTGGAAAAAGGCAGTTATGCTTGGAACAGTCGAAGATAAAAGAGGAAGAAGCCAGCCGCAAGATGGATTGAGACAAACAGAGGAATCACAAACAAGCCATTAAAAAGATTAAAAACACAAACATGATATACTGGAAGAACACTATTCATTATGTTCGCCAGGAGTCAGAACTTGACTGCACTTAATAATAATAATAAAAAATATCCAGTAACACCCTGCTACATAGCATTGGCATAACCGTTCTCTTTAGTGATATAACAGTGTCATGTTACCATAACGCTCATTGTCATGACAGATGCCACAATGTTTGATGTCATGAGAGCTTACTTAGCATATGACATAAGCTGTAATATAATCAAACATTATGGCATCTGTCATGACAGTTACTGGAAATGGTTACATGACACTGTTACATAACTAAATAAAATCTGTAATGACAATTTATGACAGCATGTGACATCTTCCATGACATGTTTATGGCATTGTTATGTCAATGTTACATAGCAATGTTACATAGCAAGCTAGGTCAAGTAAAGTGTTAACAAATATCCAGTGTACTTCAGGGCAAAGTAAAGCAACAAAAATCATCACTATCTAGTTGTTTATGCTGCTTCCAGAAGTAGACCCAGGATAATGTGATGCGATGCCTCTCATGTGATGTCAGTTCTGTACGTGTAAATCAGATTAGCACAGGTAAGAGGCTTGTAGGACTGCATTATCACCTCCATAACAATAATGCATACAGTACATTATTCCAAAGTAAATTATTAAGAATCAGAAATGCAAGAGAGGGTTTTAATTATGAAAAACAGTTTTAGAATTATTTATGAGAATGTTTTGTTTAGGTGATCCTGGGATTAATTAACATGCCTCATTAGGGAATGTCACACAAGGACAAAAAACACACAAAGCCAAGCTTTCTGTGGTATTATGTGATTTTTTTGATAAACAATAAACTCAAAGCTGTCTTCACATTTCTCAGGTCCTCGGAAGGCATTGAGTCGGTTTCCAGTACCTGCGCGAAAGAAGTTTCAGGTGGTATTGTCATAGACAGCTATTTTTTTACCATATTGTGGGACAGTCTGCAGTACTGTGTATGGATGAAATCATTTTGGTGCTTTTTTTGTTTCTCTAAAATACCCATACATAACAGTATGCTTCCTATTTGCACTAACAAATTGCGTTGCTGACCAGATTGTATATAAGATGAGCAGTACACAGTGCTTTTAGCAGTTATGTGAACATGCTGAAAAGGGTTAAAAGATGGGATTAACACATGGAACAGTTGTTACAAATTTAGTCTTTTTCTATGTGCATGTGTTGAATGCCAAATCACTCTGTGTGTGAAAAATGTGTTGATGCAGCTCAATAAATTGACATTTTTACTGCAGGTGTAGAAGTGTGTATTTTGTGTTGCTGAGCAGCCAATAATTTATAGCTCAGTTTGTATCAGAACATGATTGGTGGGGACTTCCATGCAATAAAACAACACTGGCGTCTGTGGTATTCTGTCCAGCAAACAAATCAAACTGCAGCCGCTGACTCAGTGGTGAAAACATTTGTTGTGAGATTTTTTTCACTTCTGTAGAAAAGTTTCAGATTTTGGCTACTAATCAGGAAATACCCTGTATTCAGTGAGCTTGATTTTTTAATCGATGGCAGTAATTAATTGGCAGGGAGCTTGATAATGCATATTTTAAATGCAACCAGTCTCTTTTACAGTACAAAACAGAGGACACACACATTTATATATATTTGCCACATAGTGTTTATAGTGTTTACATGTGGTTTTTATGTTTACATGTGTTCATATTTAATTTTTTCAATAAAACATTGGAATCTTTGAAAGGCTATTGTTCATTATTCTTCAGTTCAGTCTATTTATTTACTTTTAAAAAACCCCAAAAATAATTTTAAAAAACAACTCAACCAACAAAACAACTTTAGAGGACATTTTAACGCCCAGCAGTACCAACTGGGCATCAGATCACAGAGCTCAAAATCCAAATCCCCAAATCTGCAAAACTGGATACCTGGCAACCCTTGTTAGACATATGTAGGTGTCATACAGGCAGAAGTACATCTTTATATGTACAAGCTTTTCTTTTTTCTAGCTTTGACAAAGTAAATAAATCTAGACCTACTAAACTATCTAGCTAGCTATCACTCACGTACTAGGCTTCAGTGTTAGTCTTGTTAATCGAGGGGAGAGCTACAGCTTGCGGTAGATAATAAGCTAGCAGTGCTTATTATCTACCGCAAGCTGTACCTCTCCCCTCGATTAACAAGACTAATGCTGAAGCCTAGTACGTGAGTGATAGCTAGCAGTGTCTAAGATAATCATACATAGTCTGTTTAGTTTAACTCACTTTTAAACATCTTTGACAGCCTTGAAAACAGAAAAGTGGAGCTGGCTCAGTCTGCCACAGTAAAGGAACAGGAAAGATGCTATTGCATTTGCCAGTCTGTGTGCCAGGACCTAAAGACATGACAGAAAATATGGGTTCAAACCAAAGAACCTTTTTGAATTTACCAACTGAGAACCACCACAGCACACTGTTAAAAAGCAAAGTCCTGTGTGTTGAGAGCAGTTCAGTGACGGGGGCACCACCCACCTTATCCCTCTTAAATCTATGTCTGTACAATCAATAGTGGATAATGATGCCCGTACAATACAAAAATATGTTTAATCGTGGTGAAGCTCTTTGACAATCCCAAAAAATTAACAAGTCAAAATAACTTTTCTTGATATGCTTTTCCTTTTTAGGGCAGTTGGACTGTCTTCCTCTTGTTTTTCTCTGGGACTTATGCAACACTTAAAAGGTCTTAAAATGCTGGTGTGCAGTCCTGTGTCTCTGTTGAGTTCTCTACATTCTTGTATTGTCATTCTGCTCTGCTTCTCTAAAAACACCATGGCAACAGAAAAAAATGGACTTGGCAGAGCAGTGAAATGGGGGGAAAACACCACTGATTGTGGGAGACATACATTGAGCAATCATCCAAATCAAAGCACAGATTACATGGCAGCACAGCACTTGGTTCTTCTGTTGCCCATCTCCTATCTGTCAATGATTTAGCTACAGGCCATAAACACACGCTGTGACCCAATAATCCTTTTTCTCTGTTTGTAAAGCACTGAAACAGTTAAGTCTGAAGTTCACATAAGACCAACTCGTTCACTGTCTCAGAGGCACTTGCCGAAGCCAACTCCATTACAGCAAAATGGCCATTCTGTTTGGATTATACACCCTGGGGAGCATAACTTCAATCATCCTACTTATTCTGCTGGCATGCATCACATACCATCCACTTAAAAGGTATATACACAAATGGAGTGTGATGAGGCCAATTCCAGGAATGGAGAGTGCCTTCCCAATCATTGGCAATGCTCTGCAGTTCAAAGCCAATGCAGCAGGTAAGGTATTTTGGCCATCTGTTTGCCTTGCCGAGGATGACAATTTGAATAAAGTTGAATGCAGCACGGATGACAAAGAAGTGGCATGTTGAGTTTTATGTTTGTCTGTCTTTTCCAGATTTTTTCAACCAGATTGTTGAGGGCACCAATGAGAACAGGCACAGGCCCCTGGCGAAGGTTTGGGTGGGACCCGTCCCCTTCCTCATCTTATATCATGCAGAGACCATTGAGGTGTGTATTACGGAAGCATAAGCAGCAATATCTGTCCTGCTCTTGCCAACATGATGCGATGAATCATGTTCATATGGTGACTCTATGAGATGCTGAAAAGGCGCCAGCATTTGTTCGATGTTTACAAAAGGGGTTTAGGTCTTAACACCTTAAACCCTTGATCTGTATTTAGATTTTCATTCTAAGGCTTATTATCCAATGAAGTCTTGATCCACTGACAGCTTCCTGCAGTTTAAGGGGTTAAAATAAGTTTTGTTTGTTTGTTTGTTTGTTTCAGGTGACTCATTCCAAACCCTGTTTTTCTTTCAGCCTGTCCTAAGCAGTTCCAGACATCTTGACAAATCCTTTGCCTACAGATACCTAGAACCCTGGCTTGGCACAGGTCTACTGACCAGGTAAAGGTCCAACACCAGATGACAACATATTATTGCTGGTTCTATTATCTACATCAATGTTTTTAGTTAAGAAGTGGCTTCATGTACAGGCAGACCAACATTCTGATCTACCATCCTGTCTCACAAGGGTCTGATATGAAACAAGTACTTTAAAGTGAAATTGAAAGTTTGCTTTTCCTGTATAAGACAGCAAGGCTTGTACAGTCACGACTAACACCGCACAAGAGCTCGTGCCAGTTGGACTGCAGAAATCATACAGGTTCACGGTCAGCAAGACCGGACAACAGGTCACTGTTCATCTGTTATCTGTGGCAGTCTTGACCAAGCATCCACTCTGCTTCCCTCACAGCAATCAGGAAGCAATGGCCATCTAGAGTTTATGGCAAAGCTAGGCTGCAAGAGCTGTCGTGTGCATCTCATGATTTGCCTCCCACACGCTACAGCACAGGAGACAAGTGGCGGAGCCGACGCAAAATGCTGACCCCGACTTTCCACTTCTCCATCCTCACCGACTTCCTGGACGTGATGAACGAACAGAGTGATATTTTGATCCAGAAGATGGAGAAGCATGTAGGCGGAGAGCCATTCAACTGCTTCAGCTACATAACACTCTGTGCTCTGGACATCATATGCGGTTAGATTCCCTCTCTGTAACATCCTCTTCCATTAGCAGTGATTTTGTCCTAACATATCATTATTGAAATTACTTGCCAAATTGTATCGCTAACTGTTTGCTAAAAACCCAACAGAAACTGCAATGGGCAAGAAGATCTACGCTCAAAGCAATGCTGACTCGGAATATGTCAGAAGTGTGTATAAGTAAGTCACATCATTCTGAAGAGCTGTACATTAACAGCTTGGATGGGTTGTTTAATTGTACCCTGGTGCAATACACACACTGCAACATCTGGCCAAACCCAAAGTAGAGAAACCCAATGAACATTGTGAAGCATGCCAACTCACAGTGAGAGCTAGCCAGGCTAAATTACAGCTTCCACATGGCGGGGTTAGTTGTAATGCAACGTTTACAACTAAGCCTCCCCAAATAAACAATGAGAAAAGTCTGTAAATTCAAGTAAATTCATAACATATACCTTTTTGGAAGTTTTATGCAAAGATTCATCAGAAACATACTACAGATGTAAATAAAATATATTTCAATTTTATCGTGCTGATATTTCATGATTTATTTTCTACTTTGTAGTCAAAAATAAATTTGCTGTTTGACACAACCTCTTTTCACTAATCATGCAGTCTTGTGCATGTTTGAAGCTCCCAAGTCAAATTGCTGAGTTTAACATTAAAAATAAAATGTGCCATAACTTTTGCACAGCTTTTGCACATTTTTTGTCTTTTTTCTTTTTTTCCATTATATTATTTTTTAGCAAATAAACAGTAATTGTGCATTAAAATGTGTACAAGTGTGTTCTCTGTGGAGGATAATTTCTGTAAAGCTTCAAATATGTTAAACTCAGCAAATAATTACAAATTATGCAGTAAAAATGCAGAAAATTGCATATTTAAATTTGTTCACTGTATAGGATGTTTTAACTTCTTTTCACTTAGAAAATAAACAAAATGTGCAATTTGACACATGGGGTGCCCAAACCTTTGCATATGACTATATTTATGAATTCTTATGTATTAAGGTTGGGAAGCTTTTCTTGCTCAAACAACATAGAACAGTCCTGAAATAACTGTTTGCATCAATGTATCAAACTTTTTGCTGACTGTTAGAGCCAGACCCTATATCTTGTACAGTTAACCGCGCCTGTAGATTTAGCTGTAACATTTGCGCTCGCTCTGCTTTCAGCTGTATTGTTTGTAAACGGAGGGCACATTGTTCCTTTGCAGCAGAGATGTGCAGATTGCTTGTATAAATTATTTAGTAAAAAAATAAAATGTTAGATTGTGCTTTAGTCTGTCCTACTGCTCAAATGTAATTATGTAATTTCATTGTTATATAATGAATATAATGAATTACATTTTACATTGAATTTACCTTCTGTATCAACAGGTTCAGTTCTTCCCTTCTGTCTTTTTCTATTTGTTTCAGTGTCAAAGTGGCTAAAATATAAAGGATAGTTTCCACAAAAACAAGACTATACAGAACAATAACTTCATCTGATTCAGATGATTTTAAAAGGTTTCCTCTTCTGCGAATGTGGTATGGATTGAAAGTTTAGACAGATTTCTATGTTTATTTCAATGAGCTGCGAGTCAGAAATAATAAAAATCCTTTTGTTATTGCTGGCTAGACAGTGGTATGCAAGAGTTTGGGTGCCCCTAGTCAAATGACATGTTTTGTTGAAGAGAAAATAAGTTAACACGTCCTCTACAGAGAACACATCTCAGCAGAATAATGCACAATTACTGTTCATTTGCTGAATTTACATGTTAAAAAAAATAAAACATACAATGTGACATGCAAAAGGTAGTTTTGTTTTTTCCAATGCATATGCAGAAAAAGGCATATTTAAGATTGTTCCCTGTAGAGGGTGTTAACTTATTTTCATTTCAATCAACAAAACATGTAATTTGGCCAAGGGCGGTCACACTTTACATCTCATCTATGAGTTAAGTTGGCAAAGAAAAATAGCCTGTGGGAGAAAGACACCATGTTCCAAGCTAGAATTTCTGCAAATGACTGAAGCTCTCCATCGCAAACTGCAGTCACAGCAGGTTTATCACGTATGTGAGATATAAATCTACTATAAAGTTGAACTATTCAACCTCTGTACATTGTTTCTGAGGGCATTTAGGTAAAAGCACATCCAAAAAGCCTTACATGCATGGATTTGCACAGCATTTTACAAATATAGATGAAGAAGAAAGAAAGAGAAAGGATGCTGACATTGGATTATAAGCATCTTTTGTTCTAATGTATACATCTCTCAGGAGAATATCTTTATACATATGCCTCATTCTGCAGGCCTAGCAATTGTACTGCTAAAACAGAGCATAAGGGAAAGAGGGAAAGAAATCAGCAATCTATTATTCATCTTCAAGTGCATATAAAAGGTCTTCTTTCTACACAAAACTAAACCATCTTACAAAACCTCTGAGGAGAACTGAATCATCAAAGAGCACAATGCGTAACAGCATATACCTGCCATTCTACTTGGATATGTTAGCAGTGCTTTGTAAAATGTAAACAGATGTACACTGTGACCCCTGTAGGATGAGTGACATCGTCACTAGGAGACAGCGAGCGCCCTGGTGGTGGCCAGAATGGATTTATAATACATTTGGAGAGGGTCAAGAACATGCCAAACGACTCAAGGTCCTGCACTCCTTCACTGCAAGTGTAAGTGACCTTCTCAGCTACAAGATCAAATGATCAAATATTTTAACATGCAACAGAGCCGGAGGAACGTGATGTATTTTTTAGGTAAAAAAAATGGTGCACACTAGACGCTATTGGATGCGCACCAGATACTATTAGGTGAGAACCAGAAACTATGTGGTGAGCTACAGATACTATGTGGCGAGCACTAGATACTATCAGGTGAGAACAAGATACTATGTGGTGAGCACCAGGTACTATCAGGTGAGTAACAAATACTATGTGTAAGCGCTAGAAACTATAAGGTGAGCACCAGATACTAATAGGTGTGCACTAGACACTAATAGATGTGCACTAGATACTATGTGGTGGGCATGAGATACTAATAGGTGTGCACTAGACACTAATAGGTGTGCACTAGATAGCCCTAGTTAGTATAGGGTTTCCGCCAGTTTTAGATGTGCACCTGATAGTATTGGTTGCTCACCACATAGCATGCGGTGCGCACCACTTAGTATCGGATGCTCACTTGATTTTAATCTAAAAAAAAACACTACGTCTCTTCAGGGGCTTCATAATAGTATATGCACTGGCTGTCAAAAAAGTTTGGGGTCACCCTTCTTTTGAATATGTTTTCAGTTAGTAAGCTTGTATTTCTGATCTACCCTCCTGCTGAATTTAAGTCCAGTCTAGCACACCTGCTAATGAACTTCTTCAGCAGTCCTTGATGGCTGGATCAAATGTATTTATGTCGCTAAGGGGGTGGGGGACAGCATGTTAGATGCAGGCTGGATCTAAACTCTGCAGGAAAATAGATTTACAATCGTAGGGAAACGTACCAGGTTGGATTTTCTTTACAGTGGTGGTAATAAAAACCACAAGCTGCAATGTCTGCAATGCAAATACAGCTGATGGATTTATTATCCAAAATAACCAGTGAACCTACACATGTCTTTTTAGTTTTATATGTAATGATGATAATGGTAAAATAGTGGTAAACTGTAGGATTTGCCTTGCATGTACATCTCTGCCATTAGTGTTTTTTAAAAATACACTTAAGCTCAAAAGCTTATGTAAAAAGTATCATAAAACGTGTCTCAGGCATCAGACAATGTATGAACCATTTTATATAATATCGTTCTGTGAGGTACTGTTTAGAGGCATTAACCTGTTTGGATGTCTGGTTAATATCATCACAACTGTGAACATGTGAACAATGGTGTATAGCTGAGAAACAGCAAAGAAACTGTGCTGTTTCTAAGCAATACATCATTAATGTCAAACCACTCTAAAAGACTTTATTGCATTACCAAGAAATGTGGAATTCCCCTGGGAATTAGTCAGTCCAAAACTACAAAACAAAGCTTTTGTATGTATCACACATCACTCAGAAAAATTAAAACGAAGGCAAGGTGTCCCCAAACTTCTGAGGACCCTATATTTTTTACTCTATATTTCATTGAAAATAGTACAAAGACAACATATCAAATGTTGAAACTAAGAAATTTTATTGTTTATTGAAAAACATTTGCCCATTTTGAATTTGATGCAAACAGCACATTCCAAAAAAGTTGGGATGGGGGCAACAAAAGGCTGGTAAAGTTGTGTAATGCTAAAAAAAACTCCTGGTGGTGAATTGGCAACAGGTCAGTAATGTGAAGTTAAGATGGGGAGGGATTCACCACTATATAAAAGGGCAAATAGTGCAACAATTCAAGAATAACGTTTCTCAACATAAAATAGCAAAGAACTTTTGCTGTTCATCATCTGCTGTACATAACAATGTTAAAGATTCAGAGAATCTGGAGAAATCTCTGTATCCAAGGGACAAGGCCAAAAAACAGTATTTGCTGGCCCTCAGGTTGCACTGCATTAAAGACAGACATGATTCTGTAGTGGAAATCTCTGCATGGAACACTTCTGAAAACCACTGTCTGTGAAAACAGTTTGTTGCTCCATCCACAAATGCAAGTGAAAATTCTATAATGCAAAGAAGAAACCATATAGAAACAGGATCCAGAAACCCCGCCACCTTCTCTGGGCCCGAGCTCATTTAAAATGGACTGAGAGGAAGCGGAAAAGTGTTGTTTGGTCTGACAAATCAACATTTGAAATTCTTTTTGAAAATCATGGACACTGTGTCCTCCAGGCTAAAGACCACTCAGCTTGTTATCAGTGCACAGTTCAAAAGCCAGTATTCATGATGGTATAGGGGTGCATTAGTGCACATGGCATGGGTGACATGCACATCTGTAAAGGCACCATTAATGCTGAACGATATATACATGTTTTGGCAACATATGCTGCCATCCAGATGATGTCTTTTTTAGGGAAGGCCTTGATTATTTAAGTAAGACAATGCCAAACCACATCCTGCATGTATTACAACAGCATGGCTCTGTAATAAAAGAGTCCGGGTGTTAAACTGGCCTGCCTCCAGTCCAGACCTGTCACCCACTGATAACATTTGGAGGGTCATGAAATAAAAACTTTGACAAATGAGACCCCAAACAGTTGAGCAGCTGAAATCCTATATCAAACAAGAATGGGAAAACATTTCACTTTCAAAACTACAGCAGTTGGTCTTCTCAGTTCCCAAACACTTACAAAGTGTTGTTAAAAGAAAAGGTGATGAAACACAGTGGTAAACTTGCCCCCACTTTTTTGGAACGTGTTGTTGGCATCAAATTCAAAACGGGCATATATTTTTCAAAAAACAGTAAAATTTCTCAGGTTCAATATTTGATATGTTGGCTTTGTAGTATTATCCTTGAAACTTGAATGGATTTTGTATTTGCAATTGCCCAAGTGCAGTGATAGCTTTGAGCAAAAACACGTACCAGATGGAATTTGACCTAGACTCTCTGAGTCTGTGATGATGTTTGGATGTTTGTGAACTGAAGGTGATCAAAGAGAGAGCAGTGCACATAAGTGAAGGATCAGACAGTGAGTCAGACCACGGCCCAAGAAAGCGTAGGGCTTTCTTGGATATGCTGTTAAAAACCACTGATGATGCTGGCTGCGTGCTGAGTCATGAGGACATTCAGGAGGAAGTGGATACCTTCATGTTCGAGGTAAGAGAAAACACAGCACCATGACAGGTTACAGTTAGCTAGACAAGAAACAAAGATGTTCCTGTGAGCAGAACTGGGCCAGAACATGCATTTACAATCTTTTTATTTCCTCTGAAAGGGCCATGACACCACAGCAGCTGCCTTGAACTGGGCTTTACATTTAATAGGCTCTCATCCAGAGGTCCAGGAGAAAGTGCATGCAGAACTGAAGGAAGTGTTTGGTAATACAATACAGCTTTTGCACCACAGTACCACCACAATGCAGCACAAGTGCTCTTGTAAAATCAATTAGTAGTTGTTCAAAATTAGAGACAGTCATGTGATCTAGCAATTGTTTTGATGATTAACGAGTAAGGTTTAAGATGGTTTATACTGGTTTATACTGGTTTAAGACAGTTTAAGATTGGTGTATACCGGTTTAAGCTGGTTTAGACTTGTTTATACCGATTTAAGATGGTTTATGCTGGTTTATACGGGTTTAAACTGGTTTATACCAGATTAAACTGGTTTATACTGGTTTAAGCTGGTTTATGCTCAAAAAAGCCAGTTAGTGACTTACTGGTTTATACCAGTTTAAGGTGGTTTATACCGGTTTAAGCTGGTTTATGCTCAAAAAAGCCACTTAGTGACTTACTGGTTTATACCAGCTTAAGCTGGTTTATACCGGTTTAAGCCGGTTTGTATCGGTTTAAGTTAGTTTAAGCTGGTCTGAACTCTTTATACCGGTTTAAGCTGGTTTATACTGGTTTAAGCTGGTTTATACCAGTTTAAGATGGTTTATGCTGGTTTATTTCCTTCTCCTTTGATGCTCAGAAAAGCCACTTGGTGCCAGTAGCTCCCCCTTGTGGAGAATCTTCAGCCTGCCAAACACAGATTTAAGTGATTTAAGTGAATGCCCTTCAAACAGGATGTGATAATACTGGTATATGACTGTCCCCATATTGGTAATAGGACCAGCATGTGAACTGTACAGTACATGTAGCTTATTTACAAAAGAAATAATAAAATATTAAAAATTTTCAAAATGAGTTAGATGTCTTTATCCTTCAGTAACTATTATATGCATTAGACAATTATATGCATTAGACAATTTGCGATATATATTGTTAGGAACAATGCTGGCTCTACCCAATAAGTTACATAAGCAGGTGCTTAGGACCCTATGGCTCCCTATCAAGAAGTTTTTACTGCACCATATATGAGAGAGAGGAAAAAAGCAACTGGTTAATCATGTCTCAAAAAAGAATGCACGCAACTGGAAATAAAAATGGACAAAAAAAGGAGGCGGAGAAAAAATCCTGCTTAAGGCCCCTAAAAGGCCAGCTAGTCCTGGTTAGGTAATAACTGACATTAGCTTGCTATTTTGACAAACTGCTAATCTAGGCATGATTCAGTAGTGTGAGGTACTGGGGTGTGATTTGCCATTTCCGTATAGTGCAAAGCGTTAGTTTGATTTGAGACCAATACAGACAAACAGGTACTAGATATTGATGTGTATCTATTGTATAGTACAAGAATATAGCAGTCCCTGAAGAGACTGACTCTCAGTAGTTACCCTGAACTCTTGGTGAAAGAAACCAAACTTAGCATTACTCCTGTTATTGACATTATGGATAAATTACCCTAGGAGTGATCTCTCAGATGCCCTCTCTCTCTCTCTCTCTCTCTCTCTCTCTCTCTCTCTCCTGTCGGGCAGGTTCATCAGAGCGTCATGTGGGGGTGGAGGACCTGAAAAGGCTGCGTTACCTGGAGTGTGTCATCAAGGAGAGCCTGCGCATCTTCCCCTCCGTGCCGTTTTTTGCACGCAGCATCTGCGAGGACTGTCACATAAGTAGGCGACAGCAGACTGTCAGTGTGCCAAACAGCGTGCTGAACGGCACAAGATCACAAAGAGCCGTGCCGTTTGAAGTCACTGCCATTATATGCATCTCAGTGAAACAGCAGATGTCAGGGCTTCTATTTTCGTCTCCCAGTGTCAGATTCTAAGTGGCCCCAACCTTTTTACCTGGTGCAGGAGAATGCATTCAGCCACAAGTTAAATGGAAATGGGAAGGCATAACTGTGTTTTTACCAAGCATTACTCTGGTGTTGCATGGCACAAAGAAATACATTCAGGCTTTTGTCGAGGAATTGTTCATTGTTACATTATGTCAGCTTATTTTTAATTGCTTGAATATCTGAACGATCTCTGACAGTGTTGTTGTAAAACAGTGCTTTGCTTTTTTCCTGTTTTCTGCTACTTTTCTGCAGATGGGTTCAAAGTCCCAGAAGGTGTGAATGCTATGATCATCCCTTACGCTCTTCATCGTGACCCCCGCTTCTTTCCAGAGCCCGAGGAGTTTAGACCTGAACGCTTCCTGCCCGAGAACAGCGTAGGAAGACATCCGTATGCATACATCCCGTTCTCCGCAGGCCCCAGAAACTGCATCGGTAAGAGACAGAGCAAAAGAACAAAAACAGAGACAGGAGGAGACCTTTGCTGTGTGCAGAATCGTACCCTAATCACGATTCCCTACACTGGAGAAGCAGGAGCACTGTATAGAATATAGAACACTATATAGGAGCATTGTATAGAATTCATGATTCAAGAAATTTCGTACACTAACATTGCTTAGTTATACTCTATGTCCGTTGCTTTAACTTCAATAAATTTATTTTAATTTATTTTAAATATATTTTATTCTCTTGTTTTCCTCTGTTTTCTCCTGTTTTCATTTTATTTTTAATTACACTTGAGCATGGTTGTCCTTTCTTTCATTTTTTCATTATTCTTTTATTTTGCTTTTATTTAGGTAAAGCACTTTAAATTGCCTTTGTATATCAAATGTGCTATACACACTGTGCAAAAGTCAGATACGACCCTTCATTTAGGAGATATTTCATATATATTTCATGAGATATTTTTGCTCAGCAAACTGGGTGGCACAGTAAATAATGAATAAAAATTATATCTACTTTTTTTCCTGGTGCTAATAAAGGAATAACCTACTTACTATTATAGTTATTAGCACGTATTAGCCACTTAAATGGAAATGAAATGAAATAAATAAGGGTGATCTCTGACTTTTGCACAGGACTGTAAGTAAACTTGCTGTGCCTTTCCTTAAAGTTTAAGGAACCTCCACATAATTTAAAGGCCCAATTAAACTAAAATAGTGCAATATATAGTGAAAAATAATCAGTGGTCCCTCTTGCACTTCTTAAGCATGCCAGGTGTCAACATGCTTATTAAATGTACAGGATCTCTAAATGGTACCATGTTGATTTGCCAGCATAGCCTTGAATACTATACTATAGTATAGTATACTACAGTACTATCGATATATAAATACTGTGTAGTATCGCAGAATCGCCTGCATGGTGATATCATTGTTATGATAGTATCATATCACAGGTAACTTGGTGATTCCCACCCTTTGTAGTGAATAGGGCCCAGTTTCTGAAACAGCCTCACTCTCTCACTCTTTATGAATTCCCATAATGGCATAAAAGGCCTATAAGGCTGTGACCTGTAACTTTGTGAAGGACTGTCACAGGCTTCTGATCGCAGTGACAAACTTGGTGCTAAATTTCCAGGCCAAGGTTACTGTGTTTTATCAGACAGGTCACATCACATTACCGGCGCCACTTGTTATGATATGGCACCCCACCGCCATCGCACTCCAATTCTTCCGCGGGCGTCTACTATGCCCCCGGAATCAATCATCCGTTTAGCGCAGCCCCGCTGAAAGAGAGGAGCGCTGCTAACTTCTCTCCCACATTCATCTCCAGAGAGTGCGGGCCTGTCTCCCACCGCTGAATGAGACAGATTGTCTCTCACCAAGTGGTGCTGGCAGCTCCAGCCCACTGGCCACACAAGAGGAGCAGCATCTAACGAGGGAGAGAGGGATAGAGAGAGAGAAAGAGAGCGAGAGAGAGAGAGAGAGAGAGGCAACTTGCCTTTGGAGATAAATCGTTTCAGCTCTCTGTTGTCATGTCCACTGCCTCCCAGCGCTCAACTGAAACTCAGAATGCAAAAGCTCCAGATGAGAGCATAGAGAGGTATAAATTAATTCCTGTGTATTTGTGCATGTGCGTGTTTGGTTTTGTATGTTTTCAGGACAAAAATGTCCGAAAAATCAGACAACTACAAACTCAGAATGAACTTTTTATAGTGCATTTAAAAAAAGGCTAGATTTTTCATGTTAGAAAGCTGAAACTGTTGTTAATGAGGTTAAGGTAAGGGTTAGGGTTTAGGTTTAGTAAATATACATATGTGTTAGGGATGTAACAACACCACATACCGTATTGCATCAAATTGCATCACAGCTTATCATATTCATAGTATCATAGTTTTTCCACCGGGCATTGCAGAACAATACGGTACGGTTACAAATCTGTGATCACACACGTTGTCATTTTCACTGTAAAGTGAGCCGTACTGTACCTGAGTACCTGTGCTGAACTTGTTTACCCTTCTCACTGATGCACCAAGCATACTAAGTATGAACGTGTGGGTGGTGCTAATAATAGTTAATAGGTCAAAGCAATCATCACACGGTCACTCCTCACTCGCCACTCGCCTATAAGAGCTCCTCTATTGTTGCTGCTGTTGTTTGTGTTTACTCTTAATGCTAAATTCATGTGAGAAATCATGTGACCACACAAAGCAAAGAGGATTCCACCTACTCAACCAGGGTAGGGATAGTTCAGGGTTTGGATGTGTAACTGTACCATGCTGTATTGTACTGTCCAGTGGAAAAAAGTTATATTACATTGTATCATTTTATTGTGACTAGCATGCTAGCTTGTGGCTAGTGCATTACACTTAAAAAAATGAAATGTTGTTTAGTTATTACTATACTGCTGAGCTGTTGTAGAGTCACGCTCAAGAGTAGGGTAACTTGGGGATAGTAGGGTAGATGGTAACTTGCTCTTATAGCCAACAACGACATGGCTGGGCTGTTAACTGTGGAGTATAAGAAAGATGCACCCACAAAGGAAGGTTTTCTGGGGGCGGGAACAACACAAGGAGGTGGAGTAAAACAAGTAAAACAGTTTGCAAAATAGATGATGCCAGGAGCCGATGGGAAAGACGTTGATTTATACTCAACAAGCTTTCGCTTGTGGCTAGAGCATTAGACACTAACAGCAAAGCTTTTGTTTCAAATATTGCACTTTTTTACTATCGCTATCATAAGAAAACCTCATATTTTCCAATGCAAGTTAATATAATGAGATTATATTTTATGTAGTTTCTTTGTTCATTCATCATGAAATGTTCCCACAATGTGAAGGGAAGCTGGCGCTATCAAATGATTGTTAAAAAAAGGGTTTAATATGACAGCATCTATCTATGACTCCACATTCTGACACTGTGTAAAAGCAAGTGTATGTGTGTGTTGTGTGTGTGGCTCCAGGCCAGCGCTTCGCTATGATGGAGGAGAAGGTGGTTCTTGCTGCTGTATTGCGTCACTTTGACGTGCAGGCATGTCAGAGTCGTGAGGAGCTGAGACCCCTGGGGGAGCTCATCCTGCGTCCAGAGAAGGGCATTTGGATCAGACTGAACAAAAGGGCCAACTGAACCTCAGCCACTAAATCTTCCATGCAAGCTCTTCATGTAGTGGAGACGTCTTTGCCATTGCTCATTTTGTGGTAAATTATAGTCTGTGCAAACACCTACAAGGCAAATATGAGGCACAGCAATTCTCTAGTAGCCCATTTAAGAGCCAAGTGTAGTATTCAGTGCACTTGAACTCACTGATCCAGTGCTTTTATCAAAAATCAATAGGTTGTCAATATTATCCTACAGTAAAAGCTTCAGTCAATGCATTATCCAATACATTGTATGTACACAGGATAAACATTCATAAAGATCCAAATTGTTTCCTGTTTTCCTTATGCAGTATTAGAAAAAAGATGGTTCATCAGTCCAACCTAAAAATACTTAATGTGGTAAATAGTTCTACTAGTTTTATTCAACTCAAATAAACTTTGAATGAAACAATGCGAAGAAAAGTTTATTTTAGACGAACAAAAGGAGTATTTAACATCAAATAACACCACAAAAACACTTAAACTCAACTTCTACCCTGTTCTGCTTGTAACATTGCAGAAATATAGTGTGGACCTCTGATTAAGTACTTAATGCATCTCAAACATGTGTCCATTGCTTGGGTTTAATTGATGACCACTTGGCTAGACTGTAAAATCACTCATATCAAAGTTCTTCTTCTTCTCATTACTATTATTGTCATTACAGATATTTGTTTCAATGTTCAGATCAGACAAGCTGATTTTAACTGAATGCTTTAAAAAGGATCAAATTAAATCCGAAGTTTTGCTTATAAACATCTTTTGGTGCTGAAATAACCCAGTATGTATTTTGAATGAGCTCCAACATAGTTTCAATATTGGTCAGACTATTAGCTTCTCAAATTCCCCTTGTCTCCAGCTCAGCTGTAGAATATCCAAACAATAAAGCTACTGGCACCGCCGTCCTTGGAGCTCTTCATTACTGGGCCGGCCCCAGGATTTGTTTTCCGTAGGTGAAAACAAACCTTTGGCAGGAGAACCATCTGACTAAATAGGCTTCGGTGCCATACTGATTTCCCTTATTGCATTCCTACTACACATTTCCAATATCAGTAACATTTTCACCTACGTGAAGCTCGTTACAATGGAATTTATTGTGTATTTTTAATATCATTCAGGCACGACCATCTACTTGACTGCATATTACCTTATGCCAAAAATCATTCTAGGAAAAGCATCAAGTGGGTCATTTTTCATTATTTGCACTCAAATATCGGTTATGAATTTCAAAGGGTTTAAATTAGCTGAAGTGCATTTCCATTTCAGTAAAACAAAGAAAAGAGGTCTGTTTGCTAGACGTCAGATTGTGCCCAGTAATGGCAAAGCCAGGTTCAGCACGGTCAGGCCTTTGTTGTTGATTGGGACTATCTATTATCTTTCTATAATGTGAGGCATGATAATTGTTCAAATACTTCTATTGACTCACAGGCACGATAAAAAACCTCAGCTCAGATTCCGGCACACATTCATTACAGCAGGTGAGTGCAAGCAAATTGCATTGTGATATGGAGGATATCTTATAATCATCTTCTAATTGTAGTGTAATTAGTGCAGCAATAACAACACCGTCTGGGGGTAAACACACAATTAACAACACAGCATTTCATGACATCTGTGCTGTCATTATTCCTCCACTGGTGCAACGTCAACATCAGTCACACTTTAAGCTTGTTTTGATGCCTCTCAACTAATTAAAATGATATCAAAATCAGTTTTGCCGCATTCTGTGTCACACAGCAGTGCTGGATCACATTTTTTTGTGGGGTAACTAAATGTTGACTGAGAGTCTAACTTTTGGCTCTAGCATTCTGTGTCAATCTAGGACAAACTTTTAAAGGACTCACATCCTACAATGTTCTTGTAGTATTAACCATTATTTCAACTGAAAGCACATTTAACGTCTCATTAAATGGGTTTGGTTAGCTTTCTATTGTAGTCCACTTATAGCATTTGTGTGGAAAAATTTATAAATTAATAATTTATTTTTATGTAACAATTTTTCCAATCTCTTTTTTATCGCTTAGAATTAAACAGCCTGTTTTCGTGATTGTGCCTTTAAGACTTATGTGTAAATGAGCTCTGTTCAGATTTGCTGCCCTGCATTGAATACCATTCAGAAAGCAGCCTGGGCTGAAACATTCCTTATAACTTTAGTGTGAATGGGCGGAGTTAAACTGCTGTGGGCTGAATAGGCTGATATACGTACAGTTAATACAGAACAAGCTATCTTTTGCAGCTTAGTTTCAGCATATGGACTGTACAGACTGAGTATATTTGGAAATTTTAACGTGTATATTAATGTTAATGTGTATATACTACATTGTTTAGTCGTTTAGTTCAGAAACGTGAGGAAAAGGTTCTTGACACTTGCACGACTCATTTACATAATACATTCTTTAGATAATTATACATTTTAAGGTTCTTTAGGGAACCAACCATATGTCTCCTATGACATCAGCACAAATAATGCTTTTTGGCACCTTTATTTTTAAGAGTGTATCAGTTTAAGATTCTTTACTACTAGACAACATTGGTGGCGTCTGAATTCGGTAAACCTTTGTATGTGCATAAATCCACAAATCCTTTGGCTCGATGTTTAGGTCTCAAATGCAAAATCAACATTATACTGATGAAGATATGATGAAAATACATAATTCCTTCACATCCTTGGACGACACATCCTTCCCCAAGTGTTGACTGAGTTCTCTTTAAATACTCTTTAAGGGTGATTGCAGTCAACAGAATCATCTATACAGGGAAGAGGTCTGAAGCACAATCAATGTCACAAAGTGTTCTTTTGCAAGTTTCATGCAAGTTGAATTACACATTTCCACCAGAGAGGTCTCCAAATCCACACAAAGCTGCAATATTTTTTTCTGTGGTTTTGGGATTTTTCTTCATATACATGAAAACCTGAACAATTTATGACTGCAAACATGCATTAGTGAGATCTTTTGTTTTCTTTCCTCCTCCAAGCTAAAATCTTTCCAAATAGAATCATGATTTATTTTCTCCACCCCTATTAGAGACATAGCTAATGAATAATGACATAACACAATTAAAAGAGGAACGCATTGACTGCATACTGCAAATATAGCAGAGTGATACCGTGTAGTATGGGCTAACATCACAATAATGCAAACTGAGAAAGACAGTAAAATGTAGCAGACATTGCAGATGGCAGGACGGCAGTGCTAATCTTCATCTTGGGGCATTTCTTTAAATCATGATTTATCACAGTTTCTCACAGCGAGAGAGAGACAGTATCATCCTACAAACATCCAACATTCGTAAACTAGAGAACCAGACATGTGAAGGTCAAAAACAAGGGAAACACTAGGAACAAATTCAGGAACTAGAAAACCAGACAACTAGAACAGCCTGTGTCCAGAGTCCACACATTTTTGTTGTTTTACCTAAGTGCACAGTAATGTGGTGCACTGTTTAAAAAGAAGGTTCTTTAGTAAAGATAATGGGTTGACATAGAACCATGAACACTCAAAGAACCATTTGACTGCTTATAGGGTTCTCTGCATCGTGTAAGTGGTTCTTCAGATTGATGAAGAATGTGTTGTGTTCTATAGCACCAAAAAGGGTTTTTCTATTGTTATGATGTCAAGCTTGCAATAATAGGAAAACTATTTTTGGTGCTATATAGAACCCTTTTGAAAAAGTTCTATATAGAACCATAAGCAACACATTTTTCATCAATCTGAAGAGCCATTTAACCATTCAAAGACCCCTTTAAGCATGCAAGTGGTTCTTTCAGTGTTCCTGGTTCTATATAGAACCATTGTCTTAAGAACCATCCTTTTTAACAGTGTGTATTTCCAAATTTGTCAAAAATGTGCACACACTTATAAAGACTGTAAATGTGCACATATGTGGGACAGGCAGTTGCTGACATTCTTGCAATGTTAACATTATTCCCTAAAAGTATTCCCTGATATTTCTGAAACAGTGCCTTGGAAATTCATTATTCTTTTGAACTGAGATATTTACTTAGGCCAGGGTGCATTTAGTGTGTGTTTAGTGTGATCTTGTGCACTGTGCTTTTTCACATTGGAGAAATGGTACACAAGTTGGAACCTTATCAGAAAGCACATAAACATGCACACAAGTGCACAAAACTGTGAGTGTGAACTTTGAGACACGACAAAAGAAAGCTGGAAATGTAGTAGAGATGGGCAGATGGATTCTGAAACATCAATACTTGTGATACTGGTGTTTTGATCCTCATATGAAAATATCAGTACTATGTGTTTTCTTCAAACTGAATATTTATCTTTTCCTTCCACCTTCTTCTGCTTCACACAGTGGCACAAACAGCCACTCGAGATGCTCAGTAATGGTACATCATCTGGAGTTATTTCACTAAACATTCAATTTATATGGCAATTAGTGATAATAATGCAAAATATAATTTTTGATGTCCAGATTGGTGCGTTTTTTCACAGTGGAAATCATAAAGAATATATAAAGAAATGTGCAAGAAGACTTTTTAAAAGGACCAGCATCAGTATTATCATCCATCCATTGAAACTAGGAAAACACAGCACAGGCGCTAGACAACAGTTGAAATTACCAATGACAAGGAGGGGCTAGGGCAGGGCCAGGGTTGAGCCATGATGAAGTAGAAAGCTGGAGGCAGAGTCACGGCGGAGATTTCATGACAATTAAAATGTTAAAGTATCAATAATTCTGATGTTGGTAATACAAATAAATACAGGTGAATTTAAATGCACAAAACAAGTAAGACTGTGTTTTAATAAGTTGTCATTTAGAGACGTTCCTGCATAAGAATGACCACAAACCAATAGAAGGGTAGAAAGACAGTACCTTCATTCACTCTGTCCTGCTGTCTTTGGCACGGATGGTTGAGTATTATTGGAGAGGCAGGTCCTCCACAGAGAGGCAGTGTTGCTCCTCCTCATTCCCTTGTCTGGCCAGAGCCAGGCTGGCGCGAGGAGGGCAAACCGGGTCAGCAGACTGCTGCCCAGGACCACTACCGCGACTTCATCAAAAATTAATCAAGTTCACAGAAAGGACCTGAGACTTAGAGGTTACGCCAGGGTTAAGATTTGTTTCCAGTAAAACAAAGTGCTGAACAGAAGCTGACAAAACCCATTTAATATGATGTTAAGTATGCGTATGGTGGAATTTCAGTTAAAAGAACAGTTAATAGGAGGTCATACCACCGAGTCTCTCTGGGAGTCGGCTCAGCGAGGCCTCTGTTTGAATTATCTGTTACTTTTCTTTCATAACCGAGCCTGCCAGAACACCAGATGGAGGGTGTTGGATAAGAAGCTGTTGGTTACGGCGCAGCCATTAGTGTGGTTTATGCTCGGTTTGTACTCGCATGCAAAACATGTTCTGCAGCGCGGTGGAGAAAGTTTTGAAGGCCTCCAGACATAACTGCAGACTTAAAAAAAACACATTTGTTTATCGTCTGTCTGGTTCATTGCTGGATGAAAAGTCTTCATAGAACGAAAAATCAAATGGTAGAAATCTAAGAAACAATATTTTCAAGGTTTCTTTGCTGATAGTGACTTAAGTGAGTAACGGGGTTGAAAGTAAGATGGTTAACGTTTTAACGTAGAATTAGCAAATACACAAAATGTGGTTAACTAGCATTCTAATGAGGTATATAAAATTAAAAACTTTTTAAAGAATAATTTAATTTCAATACTTTGAAACTCACATTGTGAGTCAATATCACAAGATCACTGAAAATAAAGAAAATATATGCGTATAATAATATGCATATTTCTTCTTGCAATGATCTTCAGGAGATTTAGGTGATGCTGTTTGAACATTCTAGAAATTTTATAGGTGTGTACAGGTAAAAGAGTTGAGTGATTGTTAAGGGACATAAAAAGTACATAACCTTGTTGTCATAACCTTGCTGTCCAAAAAAAAACAAAAACAACAACAAAACAAAATATATAAAAAAAGTATATCCATTTTTTTTTTATTTTATTTTTTTTTACCTTATTTGAACTTGGCAGTTGTGTGATAATTTCATGATGAATGGAATAATAGGAATACTCATAATAATAGCAATGGGCTGCTAGATATTCTCTAAAATACTGTTGATATATTTTACCTAAGCACATGATTGCCATTTATCTTAAAGGTAAGTGTGTTTTTGCCTGTAAATTATTATACATAAATACAGAAAAGGCAATAAGAGCTAGTAATATCTTGTAAGATTTCCCCTGGATGCCCCCAGCCATTACATAGATTGGTTGAATTCCATCCACCAGCACACTTCATTTCACATAATCAGGGCCGTAACTAGGATAAGAATTTTAGTGAGGTCTATTTCGCAGAGATGTGACATACATCCCATACTGAATAAAATATCTGCCAAATATCTGAGTGTTACACTAACTGTATGTTTCTCCTTTAGTTACAAAAATCATTGTAACAAGGTAGCTACTCATACAGTTAATGAGACAAAATACAGCATAATGTACCTGCTGATTTCTAATAATGTTGGCTGCATGATACTATACTATCAATATTCTGGTTAACAGTGAAATTTCTCATGTCAGTTGTAGTATGTTATGTGTAGGTAACAAAAAAAAGCTTTAATTTCTCATTTAATCAGTAATCTAGCCTACAACAGAGCCTGTAGCCTAAACTGAGCAGCTACAGGAACTAGACTAAAGCATGCTGATTTAGCTAGCAATGTTGTAAGTGCTCAGAATAAAATGAATAATAAGAATTTTGCATTTTACAAGCATAATATGTACATTTTGCTCATAAACTCTTACATTTTTACCATAGCGATGTTATATGTTAGCTTATAGCATGTGTGCTGCAAACCTGAACATCTCAAGAAGTCAGTTACTCTGGTACTCAGGGTTGTATAGCATCTCAGCAGTTCAGTCTAGGGCCAAACCACAGCTGTTCTGAGGTCAGCTGAGAACCTCTCATTGCTCACTGTGTGGTTACATCACTTTTTCCACACTGAAACGCATAAAACCCTTTAGAAACTTCCCAGGACCTTGATGTCCCAACGCTAGTCACGAACATAACGTACTGTTGCAATTGTGGACAGCAACAATTGCTAAGCAGTGATTCGAGGGTTTAGAAAATAATACAGAGCTTGGCAGATTTTGATTGGGTATAATACAGTGACAGCACTCACAGAAAACAAAACAAATTTCATCATTCCAGGAATGCAGCATAATAAATATTCTGTCCCCATTTGGTTGGGTTGGCCTGTGATACTGTGGCTGCACGCCTGAGTAGACTGTATTATCATAATGCCGCAGTTTCTACGTTTAATCTCATGAATGGAGGAAAGTAAAATAAAAAAACCCTTCTGAAACTACTGAGCTCTGGACATCGGTGTCCTCATTTTGGCCATGCACATAATGAAGCATTAATTAGCCAAACCAGGTATTGGATGATTGGGTGCTTAAAACCTTTGCACTGTACTGTATTTGTAAATGTGTGACACAAATGGAACCCCAATCGTGGAAACACCCTGGTGTTAAAAGGAGCTGTTCTGCTAAGCACACTGTTTGCTGGTTTCAGTATTCTGAATGTCTAAAGAAGACATTTTTATTCATATTGTTAGATTTCAATGTGAACAAATGAAAACAAACAAACAAAAACACTGCTCTTCTGAAAGCACTGATCTTTTCTGGGTTATTGGCTGTCTTGGTGTTTTTGTGACGATGTTAAGGAGAAGCACATTCTCAGCCACTGTGATCACCCGGGAACGGCAACAAGGTGCAGAAAAAGTAAAGAGAGACACACAAAGTCAGACACACACATGATGGTGGCAGCTGTGTGTGAAGTGTGGTGGGAAGGTGACCGTGTGCTGCTGTTTGGTTTAGGTGGCTGGCAGTCATTACAGAAGCAGGAGATTAGCGGAGATAACGGCGGGTCTTAAGTGTTCTATTCTTCAAAGCGCCCGCCTCATCAAACGGCTCTACCTACGTCTGCTACTGCAGAAGGCGGAGATCAATGCTATCCAATACATAAAGGAGGATGTCAAATCCCCTTATTCCGGAAATAACTTAGCGAAATCACTGTGTTCTGTAGAGGGAAGAAAAAAAGTCTTCAAACTAGTTTGCAGCTCTCTGAGAAAGCCTGGAAATCTGGAGGACAGACAGTCATGCTTTCACTTTCATTCATTAACACTGCTGTCACTGTGCTTGAGAGTTATATTCCCCAACAGAAAGGGGTATAAAAGGTAACTGTAAGTTTATTACCATTTTTGATAATTGCTTACAAATGACTTTATTTTTAGTTTACCATGCTCATAAATGTAGCTACCATCGTATTACTGCACACTGACATGGCTATAATATCAAAGAAGGTGGTAGAACGTAACTGCTTTGTCTTTGTCCTTTTTGGGGTATTTCCTCAAATCATAATTACAGTCCATGGCAGGGGTCAGAGAACTGGCAGACAGTATGATTCTTGGAACATCCAACAACAATAAACTACAAAAACTATTGAAACAAAGCCTGAGGATAAAGACAATAACTAGGAAACTGAGGAACTAAGAGGAACAGTAACAGGAAAATAACAGCTTAGAATTGAAAACATTGGCCTGTCCCAAAGTCTACACTTGTGGTTTGTGGTTTTGGTTAAGTATGCACTAACATGGCATATTTTCTAATATATCAAGTCCATAAGCACTTGTTAAGACCTGAAATACAGTGCTGAGGAAAACTCTTAGGCACCTAAGCTGTTTAAAACCATTTACGTCAGCACTAAATAAGCTCACTATTTTCCTTTGCCAGTGAAAATATAACATTAGAATAAATGCAAATACAATAAAAAGTAACAAGGATTTCTTGTTTAAAAAAAGTAGTTGAGATGTTGTGAGCTGGTTAGAAGAACAGAGGTTTCGTCCTGGACTTTGATGCCCCAGCCATAAATTTGTTCAAATCCACCACTCTTAATTCAGTGAAGCACTGATTAGCCAAAAAAGGTATTCGATCTACAAATAATACCATGAATATCATCTTCCATGAGGTTTGGATATGGTCAAATGAACTCATTGACACACTTGAAATCACTGCTTATTGTATTAATGTTATTGGTAATTCTCACAGGTGTCTAAAACTTTTGCACAGTGCTGTATATCATATCTTTGTGGGACAGGCAGGCCAGTCACCAATAATTGAGAAAGGGAGCATTTAATGTGTGTTTAGTGGTCACACGCACTATGTTTTTACACACTTGAAAAATTGGACAGACTACTACTAGACTACTTACTAGAAAGCACATTAACGCATACACAAACTACAAATGTGAACTTTGGGAGAGGCTTCATGTATAAACCTTTATGACAAACACAGAGATTACCTAAGCACAAACATAACAAGACACAGGTGTAAAGATTAGTTACAAGGCAGGGCTGGAGCCAGCGTGGGGCCATGCTGAAGTGTGGGTGGAGCCAGGACAGAGCTATAATGTAAAGTAGAAAATAATTCTGATAATACAAATAAATTCTGGTCCTGGAGAATTTAAATAAAAAAAATATGAAAATGAAATAATCAGGATCTTTAGAACATCTTTAGCAGTTGCTTTATGCATAAGAATGAAAGGATATACACAGTCGCATGCTGGTCTTACATGGTTTGTTGATTTTCTAAGTGCATATCCTTTACATAGCACAAATCTAAATATGAAATTTCTGCAAATCTTAGGACACAGTTTCTATTTATTTGCTGAGTTTAAGCCCTTAACAGGCCAACGTGCTATTATACACTTCTATAAACTAAGAATAGCTCAACCAGTTTGCATTGAAGTCCCTGTAGTTACTAAATAATAAGCCTTTATATGTAATAAGCCTGGGATTTTAACATATTGGAAAAAAAATACAAATAAAAACACAAAATATAATATGTGCCATAACTTTTGCACAGGCCACATTTTATGTATTACTTAATTTTACCCAATATGTCACATTCATCAAATAAACAGTAATTGTGCACGGAAATGTGTTCTCTGTTGAGAATATTAACTTACTGTCAACAAATTTGACAAATTTGACCAGGGACACACAAACAAATACCAAATATACACCAGTCAGGCATAACATTATGACCATGTGTTTCTATGCTCATTGTCCATTTTATCAACTCCACTTACTATATAGGTGCACTTTGTAGTTTCTCTGCATCCACTTGTACCAGCACAACACACACTAACACACCACCACCACGTAAGTGTTACTGCAGTGCTGAGAATGGTCCACCACCCAAATAGTACCTGCTTTGTGAGGGTCCATGGGGATCCTGACCACTGAAGAACAAAGTATGCAGAGAAACAGATGGACTACAGTCTGTAATTGTAGAACTACAAAGTGCACCTATATAGTAAGTGGAGCTGATAAAACGGACAATGAGCGTAGAAAGAAGGAGGTGGTCATAATGTTATGCATGATGGATGTATATCCATTTGTAACAAATTTGGATATAAAGAGTTTTTGTAAAAAAATAACAACTCATGTTAATGATGTTGTGTAGATATCCGTATTAACTTGACTAAGAAGGTCGGTACGCATCATAAACACTACCATTTCTTCTGTGAAATTACAGTAAAATTACGAGTTAGGCTCAATTACACTAAGCTTGTCTCTAAACTGAGTAAGGGGAAAAAAAAGAAAAATAGCGATCGATTTCTGTGGGGTAATCTCAGGGTTAGATCTTGTGTTTTTCTTCATTGCTGTCTAACACTGAAGGAAGCAGTGGGTTGAGGGAAAAAACATGAAAAATTGAGGGGCTGAATTGTTGAAAGAGAAAAAAAAGAAGGTAGTGATGTTTGAGGAGGGGGTTCTTGATATGAAGGTCACCTTTTTAAAACTGAACACTCTTCGCTCCTTTTTATCTCAGCTGAATGCATTTACCTAGGTTTGATGCCTTGCTGTCGTTTTTTTCCAGGGATTCACGTGTTCTGCTTAGACTGAATAAGTACGTTAAAAGCATTGCTGGATTGTACTCGAACCCAAACACATACATCATTTAAGTATCACGATCGCTGTTAATGACAAGGGCCCACCGCACACCAAACATATTTTGCTTGGTGTCTTTGTGATAAGCGCCCACTCTTGGGGTCTTCCTCATTCGGCTACAAATGTTTTGTTTTGTTAATCCCTTGTTTGCCTTATATCACACTACTGTGCAGATACTGGATCTTTTAGTATAATTAGAGCTTGGGTTGGATCTTGGTGTTCAGATGAAACAAACTGACTTTTTCAACTGAATCAGAAGAGCTAAACTGAACGTATGTGGTCCCATGTTTGTTCACATGTTCCTATGGATAATTATAACTAAATTAGCAAGCAGATCCGCATTTGGTGAAGTATTCACAAACCATAGCACAACATATTCCTTTCGTGTGCTGAAACGGCCTCATAATTAAACCCTGGCTGATTGGAGTGTGACTCTAGGTCACACGTTCTCTGTGACCTGGACTCTGATTCCCCAGCAGCTGCGTGAATGCACTCCATTTCAACCTTAATTTGGGCCTCCGTGTGTCGGATCTGCACAGATCTCCAACATGAAAGAGGAGAAGAAATTGATTTTCTGGAGTCTGGTTTCCATGAGCTGAATATTTAAATTCCTCCAATCCCTTCTTTAGCTCAAGGCCTTGGGAGATACTCAGCGCCTTATCGATGCACGCGCTAACTCAACGGGCTCTCATTGGTAAACATCAAGGGTCCGTTGCAAAAAGCCGACACGAGAGATTTAAGATTAAGTCGTATTTCGACGTACTGTATGCACTGTATATGGAGCTCTAAGGCTGATTCTCTCCTCCCAGTAAAGAAGCGTTTCAAAATTAGACCTCTAAGGAGTCTGTGTGAAACACTGAAGCAGAGGACTCGTCAGGCATTCGCTTGTGTCCAAATGATAAACTACAGTATTAACAGAGCTTTCTTGTTGGAAACACTTGAAAACACTTGCTTCTTATCCGAAGTCGAAGACAACAAGACCCTTTGCAGATGCAGGACCAAACTCCACTACCACGAAATGGACTCATTTGAGAGTCTTGAGTCTACATAGTTCGGCTTGTATATACATTACTGTGCAAAAGTTACAGGACGACCCTTCGTTTATTTGAATTCCAGGCAAAATGGCCTTTAATTAAAAGTTATTCATTTTTCAGGTTTAGGAAAAAAGCAGAAAGCTTACATTTACTAGAAAATGACACAGAAGCCTCAACAAGTAAATATAACTTCAAATAGTTTTTAATTTATACTAGTATTTAGTTTGTCCATGTTACATCTTTTATCCATTTCAGGAGACTTGCTTTCAGTTGTACAAAGAAATCTGCATGGATATTTTTCCAAAGTTCAGTCTTAGAAGTTGGTTGTATTTTTTGCTTCTCATGATCCAAGTAATCCCAAACACGTCCAGAGATGTTGAGGTCTGTACTCTGCGGTGGTCAGGCCATTGTTCTGAGAATACTAGCACCTTTGTTTGCAAATTGTCTTCTTTTTTGTCTATTTCCTTTCCTTAGTAATGGCTTTGACAGCTACACATCCTTTGAGACCCATAGCTTCTGAAATCTGCTCACAGTGGAAGGATGGGCAGAAACACCTGGATTTCTTCAGATCTAAAGCAAGAGTGGAGCTTGATTTTTCACCTATTTCTCAAAGGCAAATGCTTTATCTGCTGTACTATGCTATGCTATACCTTCCTTATGCGAGTCAGGTGGATTATCTTATATCCCATCTCTTCAGAAATGTCGCCTGAATAATGAATAACTTGTACTTAATGGCTTTTAGTGATCAAACATCTTTATGAAATTTGCATGAATCATTTGCATAAATCATATCCCTTAAACAAAGTAATCCAGGCTTCTGCACAATTCATCACATCTTTACAACTTACAGTGACTGTATTCTGTGAAGAGTGAATGAAGATCTTATTGCAAGAATCTTATTGCTACTAATGTGAGACTTTACTTAAAAACGTTTACACAAAAATGATTAGCTCAAATCGGAAACTGTGTTTCTTATCAGAGAATGGGATATTTTTTCTCTGACAGCTAAAGAACAGTCACAACTTGTGTATATTTCATGACTATTTTGATAATAGAGAGGAAGGAGGAAGGGTGTGCATGTGTGTGTGAAGTTAACTAGCCTAGAACCCACCTGTTTTGAATTTTGTAAGATTCAGGATGAATCTGGCTGAATGTGGCACAAGTTCACTGTGGAACATTCACCCTAAGCATCAGAAAAAAAGTCTGATTGACAGCAGTAAATAAGTCTTGGCCAGGTCTTTGTGGGCGTTTGGTCATTTGATCTACTAAAGGAAAATGATTTGTTTGTATATGGCAGACCCAGTTCCAGTTTGGAAACACAACTTGTCCACAAGATCAGCTGGAGAGTGAAGATAGCACTTTCCTTGCTAGTGTTACTGAACACAAGTTAAAGGGGAATTCCGCTAATTTAGTGGTGGAATTAATGTAATTTAACATGTATGTAAGTTAAAAGGGAATTCCATCAATTTTTCAAAATGTTGATGTAAACAAAGTCATTCAGAGTGGTTTAATATGAAATGTGCCATTCTAGAGAAACTTCTCAGAATTGTTAACAGTGGTGGTGATAGGAACCAGACATCTGAAGAATTTAATGCCGCTAAAAGTTCCCTCACAGGAAGTCATAACATGAACTGGTTACAAATATGCTGCCTGGTGCCTGAGACATTGTTTTTATGATAGTTTTGAGATAAGATTTTGGCCTAAAACAAAATTTATTAAAAGGTATTCATGGTGGAGAGATACATGCTTGGTGCTGTAAGGCAAAATAATTCCCCAAAAAATGTATTCTTTCAGATCTACCACTATTTTATCATCATCAAACTTTTCTTACTTTTAATGTTCGCCAATGTAACCAGACCTTTTTTTCCATTTATTTCACTTATTTCTACAAAGTTGTAGCTTATTTTTCCAGATAGAAGAGTTTGAGGTAATACATTACCAGCATAGTGTTGTGGTTTGAGTTTTCACAGACTCCACCTGATCACCATGGATACCAGAAAATTTGAGGGAAAACAAAAGTAATCGGAACTGCTCTTTTACTGTGTTGCTCAAATGTTCAAAATCTATATAAAACTTCAAAAGAACAGCTTTGGTAAGACCTTCTTTCATGTCTGTCTTAACTGAAGACCTGCAAGACCAGTATATTGGCCATTTTATTGTTTACTGATGAAATTCAGCAACTGCCCGTTTTCTTTTCAGTGCAGGGACAAACATCAAAATTATTATCTATGGCAATCAACAGTGTAAAACAGATATGGCAAATAGAGACTAGGCTGAAATACTGTAATATTCCTTTACTGGAGAGTAACTTTAAGAAGTCAAAACAGTTAAAATGATCTTAGCAACCTAAGTTTTTTAAGAAACTAGGCCTGGGTGATTTGACTGCTTCTATGGTTCATTGAGAGCTTCTCAACCCCAGTCTTCACCTCGCTGCACAATTTCTTGTTTTTCCTGTCTTAATGTGCTTGATTCAAGGCATGAAGGACTTGATAATTAGCTGATGAACTGAATTAGGCACATCAGAGCTGAGAAAACAAGAAAGTATGCAGGGCAGTGGGCCACCAGGACTGGAGCTAAGAACCTCTGAACTAGAGTACATAAAGGGATGAAAGCTGGTGCTTATTCATGGCTAATAAAACTCCCTGGACCCGTCTCTTAAACCTGGATCGAGCCTGGAAATTGACTGAATTACACAGTGAATGGAGATTAGCTTAGTCTGTGCCCTTTTAAACTCAAAACACTGTGTAAACAGATTAAAGGTAAAGTGTATTTGTGTAAAAAAGAAACCACGTTCAAGAATGCATTTATCACACCGAGCTTAAAATGTGCTTTGACTGTGAAACTGAGCCCAGATATTGCAGTCTCTTTTAACATGTTGTTGTTAGATGTCTACTGATAGTGTGTATCAATGGCCCCAGTGGCTGAAATGTTGAAAAGTCTGAAACAGGTCAAAAGATTCGAATTGCACTGCAGGTGGAAATTCATGCTTACAGCTACTTCTACTTCTAAAGTAGAAGATAGACTTCAAGAGATTAAGCATTACCCACTGCATTAAGATGTGGACAAACTTAATGGCATCCTGAGAAAGTGCTGATGCAATGTCTTATATTGTTATGGACCCCTGTGGAACTCTAAAAGGCAATAAGATGTGTAGAAGTCTTAATGTGCAAGTTTCCAGGCCAGCTAGACCGTGCATAATGTCTAACTTAACACTTTAAAGTTTCCTATGGCTAAGTATAAACATAAGCAGACAAATTACATTAACATTGTGAATGTTTAGTTTAAAAAGAAATTCATATATATATATGAAATTTACTTAAAATATATGCATAGCAGGTATTATCTTCTTATTATTCCTTTTATATCTTGTTTCCTTGTTTTAAGTGTTACTCCTTTTTCTTCTTTCTGGTTCTTCTTTGTTAACCAGCATTAATACTAAAGCTCCATTTATGACAGTCCAGTAAATGCTGTTTACTACATCTTCTAAGGATGGGAACAGAATAGTTTATTAAAACAGGATTTGACTCTAAGAGAAAACCAACTCTGTTCTTTTATGATCTGTACAAAGGGTCTTGAGAGGAGGAATTGAGTATAAAACTCTGTGTCTAAACCTGCTGTCCAGACCGGGTTGTTGCAGACAGACAGTGCACTCTTCAAATAAAGACATTATTCCTGCCAGCTCCGCTCTCCTGAACTCTTCATTGGCACAGAAAAAATTACAACACTGCATTCTTTATATCAGTCGTCACCAACTCTTCACCTCCAACACAAAATCAACACACCTCGGTCAGCTAATTAAGGACTTCTAAAGGCACTAATTAGATCAGGTGGGGTCAATCAGAGTCGCAGCTAAAGTCTGCAGGGAGTTGGATCTCCAGGAGCAGAGTTGGTGACCACTGCTTTGTACACAATGGAAGTTTTATGTGCACTTCCTTAAACTGTCAATTTCAAAGTCAATGTAGACTTAGTTCAAAATAGCCTACTATATACAGCTTAAATACTAATGATTTCAAAAATAGTAAGTAGTGTACAGTATATCGCTGCTGTCTGATCAAAACCTTGTATCTCCAAAACAGTAACTTTACAGGAGAAAGAAAAAACATTTAAAAAAATCCTTTACTTTTAATGTAAGTCAATGGAACCAGACATCTTTTCTTGTCATTTTGGGCAGCTTCTTTTGGTCTGTTTATCATGAAATTTACACATAATGTAAAAGGCAACAGGTATTTTCAAATTATGCCAAAAACTGAAAAATGGAGAGAAAAGGTTTCCTTCCGACAGCAGCGATATGATCAACATGACTGTCTCCAGTACACCTAAGATATATGGATAGCTCAAGCCAGAAAGCAGCCAAAGCTGTCTTCACTCTACTGCATCCCAAACAGTTATTTCAGGAGAACCACCTGGGTCTGAGCAGGAGTAGCAGTGCTGATCTCGAATTTTGTAACAGCATTAAATAGAAATCTGATCTGAAATCAGCCACGTTTGCAAAAAGGGTATCTTGGCAAAGTAAAATTATCTTAAATCTAGTTGATATATCTAATATTTGTCAAATTTAGATTGTTGGAAGCTTATTATAAGATTATTTAACTTATTTCTAGTCATCTTTTATTTAAGTCAGTTTATTAAGTGATATTGTTTCACTACACTGAAGGATAATGTTGCTTTTTTCAAGCATATTCTTAAAACAAGCTAGATTATGGTAAAATAATATAACAATAATATATTAAATATTTTCATTTAGCAAAATCACTTAAAAAGTAATTTATTTCTAGAAATAAGTTAAAAAATCTTATGATAAATAAGATTTAAGGCATTTTCACTTTCTAGAAAACATTTTTTACAACGCAGCTCTGTTTGGCCCCAAACACTTTTTCATAGCCCCAGATCTTTTTCTAAGATTAATATATTGTTACATCAGCAGAGTAAAACACACGAGTGACCATGCTTCTACTGCAAGAAGTGTTCGTTATTCAACACACCAACAGAAAGTCACATACACAACACTGAACTCACAGGAAAGGTCATCTGTAGCTAAACACCATCTCCCTGACGGTGCCCCCCAACCCCCACCCCCACTACAGAAAACACCCACACAGTAATCCTGACACAGATTGAGTCATTAACACATACACATAACTTAAACCACTCACAAGCAACACTAAACAACACAATTAGTTGGAGGACACATGCATGCCATGAGCCCTTGCATGTGGCCAGCTGCATAGCCACACCTCCAGAGTCTCTCGCTGCCAGCACTAGCCTGTCGCTAAAGTGTTTTCGGTGTATCCAATATGGATAAATAAATGATGACCAAAGAAAAATATTCCAAATGGTACCACTCACACTGTAGCGGTGAAGCCCCATCAGCTTTCCCTGCCTGTTTTGAAGGTTTGCTTATTCACTGTTTAGTAAAATACTACATAGTGTGGTCAAAACAGTGCTAAAGTTAGTCTCTGCTGAGGAGAAATTTGAATGGTTTGGTAAAGGATAACTTATAACATGCCTACTTTTGAGTTGTTGATTTTACAGGAGTTGTTTGCTCATCACATATTACTAGTTCACCTTAATTATTCAGCTTAACTAATCCACTCAGAGTATCAGTTTTTTTTTTTTCAAAAAAAAATGTGCCTGTCCATCAGGCACATATATTACTATAAACAAATAACTATAAGTAACTATAAGCCATATCTATAACTACAAACATATCCATGAAAATGCTGGTGCGTCATGGATGAACTAAAAAATGTTTAGCAACGGTTGCTAAACTATGATTGGAGGGCTAACAATGACATGAATGATAATTATACATTACAATGTATTTATCGCATTATTGTTAATGTATTTACGTTATTCTCATTGGCTATGTATACATGCAAAGATTTTTGCCAATCCGATTGAATACAATCTAATTACAGATTCAGACTGAGGTGTTTATATGCACACTCTCCTCAACAATCTGATGGAAAATCTTCGTTTACATGCTCACTACAAGATGCAAAATGACACGCATGCGTGGAGTAGCGCTTAGAGTAAACGTTACCATGACAGCGAACATCACGTGAGGTCCAGTCCGCGTGAGATGAGTTTCCAGTTGACGCGCTTGTGTTTTAATTGCTTTAAAATGAGGTCAGACTCAGGAAAACGTGCTTCATATGTACTTATAAAGGAAGCGGCGAGAGGAAGACGTCGTGTTCTGAGACACATAAGCTGGTCGTCCGTCCCACCGCCGTCTTTTAAAGATCAGAGCATAAACTTCGTCTCCTCTGCAGACCCGTTTCTGCTCCGCCATGCTGAGCGGTATAAACTTTCGCCACGCACATGCGCAGAACATACTTACACGTTCCGATTGGAATGTAATCGGATTCAGGCGTTTACATGGCTATTATTCTTCTATTTAACGGATTATTTAGAGGTTTACCCACCTCGTTCAATCGGATAGAAATTGTATTCCGAATGGCCTCAATCCGACTAGACTGTTCCGATTGAGGTGTTTACATGGACGTGTTCTATTCCGATTGAGCTAGTAGTCGGATTATTAACGGATTATCAGGCTGCATGTGAACGTGGCTAGTGTTCTAGAATTAACCAACCACTGTGTCTGTATGTTGACTGATCTAAAGTAGATATTATTATAATCTCATTAAAAAAAAATAGTAGTACTTTCTTACTACTGACACTGTGAGCAGCCATGTTGATATGGTGTCTGATAGTGAATTTGGGCTTGAAGCTACCTTTATGACTTTGCGAGTAGGAATTCCCAGTTGATGGGGAGATTTCTTTGGTTCTTTGGTTTCTCTGGTCAGAGGCTGGAAATTTTGAATTACAAGCTAATTGTCTCTGTCAGTCAGTAATATAAACATCAGTGTCATGCTTCATGCAGTACCTCAAGACCACTTTGGTCATAAGCAAAATAAGAACATAGTATGTCTAAAATATCTTATAAAGACGATGTGGAAATGAGGACGGGGTAAAATCTCTGAAAATGTGAAATGTACTGCAGGATATGGAAAAGAATTTTCTTCATATCTTTCCCACTGGCTATATTCAAGATTTCATAACTTGCTTAATGTTTTTTGATAGATATCCTCGAGGCTGGCCATGTGTTTCTAAAGCGAGTCCAGTTCACTTTGTAGAGCTGCAGTATGTGAACTCAATTTACATTCTCTGCCACAATCAGAGTTTTAAAGAGTTGCGATGATTGCCATGTTCTTTTGATCCTTTCCTTTTGTGCGAGTGAAGACGTAGGTCAAAGCGCATTTCGTGATGAAGATGAGCACCCCTTGACTTGTCTCGCCTGGTCCATATGATGTGAGGAACAAGCTGGAGGGGAGCCCTCAGAAGAGAAGTTTGAAAGGAGAATGTCTGAGCATTCATGCTTTTGTAAAGTAGAAGCGAAGCTTTGAAGTATGAGAACTTTCAAGTCTTCTTCATTCTTGCTTAGAAGGCTCATAGTCTCCTAGACCATCTGTGCAGTCTTCTTGACTCAGTGCATTAAAAAGATCATCTTGCTGGGCTAATATCACAATGTTTGCACACATGGATAGGAACTGAGGAGAAAGAGGGATTTAAAGTCTTGCTCTTTTGTAAGACGTGGTGCACTGCATTCACTGAGAAGCAGAAGTCGTTGCTGATTTTATGACAGAAAGGAGAATGTTCACAGAGTTCTCTTGAATCCAAGGAGGTTTCATGAACTGCTGGGGGAGGGTGTCTGGTCAAAACCCATACGGTAAGAAGCATCAGTAAAATCGCTTGAGTAAGACAGTTCTAGTCCAAGTGGCCTCAATTCTTATAACCCGTTTCATCCAGATAATCAACCGAATTGTAGTATATCTCTGTAGCTTATGCAGCATCTGTCAACCCAAGTGGAATCTGGGACTCGTGACAAAGTACAAAGACTAAAACTACAATAAAGATGCAAATATTAAATTATGAACCATCAGTGGGGAATGTTACTTTAAATAAATGTAAGCTAAAGTAAATACTTTCTGTTGAGTGTGCCCAAGGGCTAAGTAACAGTGAGGCTTCTCAGCAGGATTTTGGTTAAGTGATGTCTGCTTTTGTCTTTGTGGGAAACCTCAACCATGGCTGCGGGCAAAAGTACAGAGCGAAACTGAACACTTCTTGTTCTGGTTTAATTGCACATTATGGAGCACAGACAAGCACATCATATTTAGCTACATATTTGACATATTTGACTACACATACATTTATAATGTTAAAATTTTAAAAGATTTTACATTTAGTAGTTGAGATTTTTGTGTAATCTTCTGTTAAATATATTTTTTCTGCTTTTTCTTGACTTGAAAAAATGACTCTTTTTAACTAGAAATTAAATGGATGAAAGGTGGTGTCTGACTTTGGACAACATGAAAATAGGAATATGAAATGAAATATGCTCTTTGGTCCATAGCCATGTCTTTTCTTTCCTATGCCATAGGTGGAAAAACAATGTGTTTCATTAATGATGTTAATGTCCATGTTTTATTCAGAGGTAGGCAGAGTGGGCAGAATGATGTCCGAATACAGAATACACCATCCTAATTGTATTCAGTAACATATAATAAAGGTATTGTCTTCTGAATACATTCAGAAAACATATAGAATACATATTGATCGGGCATATGGGAAAATTACTGTTTCGTTTTGTAATTATTACTTAATTCACACTGTTATTGGCAGTTTTCTTGCTGTTTTTGTCCTGTTAAAAATGTTTTATTATCACAGTTTTCTTGTCATTTGAATGATTTTACTACAATCCCTTGAGCATGAGTCCAGTACCACACATATGCTCAGTTTATCACTAGTGAACATTCACAATTGAGGAGACTGTCCAGTTTGATCACCCCTTAAAAGAGCCCAGTGACACTGAGATTAATAACTGGCTCATCACAGTGATTTATCAGTTTACTCAGGCTTTAACAGTGTTTGTAAAGAAACTGTTTGTTGAATTCTTCTTCAGAGTTTGTCTAACAAACATGTTTGCTAGGCAACATACACTCCCATGCAATAAACTGGGTCACCACTGTTAAAAAAGATGGTTCTTTAAGGGTTCTTTAGTAAAGACAGTGGTTCTATACAGACCCAGGAACACTCAAATAACAATTTGCATGCTTAAATGGTTCTTTGCATGGTGGAATCATTCTTTACATTGATGGAGAACCTTTTTAAAATGTTTCTATAGAGCACCAAAAAGGGCTTTTCTTTTATTACAAGCTTGACATCATAACAATAGCAGAACACTTTTTGGTGTTATATAGAACACTCTCAAAAAGGTTCAAAATAGAATCATATACAACAGATTCTCCATCAATCTGAAGAACTATTTCACAATGCAAAGAACCCGTAATGCACACAAATGGTTCTTTGAGTGTTCATGGATCTATATAGAACTGCTGTCTTTACTAAAGAACCGTTGGCGAACCATATTTTTAAAGAGTGAAGCCCAAAATGCTAAGGTTTTATACTGATGGTTTTGGCCTGGTCAGAGTCCAGTTTTAAATCTTACAGAGAATACTTGGTCTTACGTTAAACTTTTGAAAGCCATCAGTGCTGAGTGGAACAATATTGACTCTTCTTTCAGTAAAAGGTTGTCTGCAAGTTTTTTCACAAGACTTTAACATTTAAAGAAATCAAAGGCAGAAGATACTCCATAGTAATTTATTTTATCTATTTGTTTAATTCTTGCTAATTAACTGACTGATGATTTGTTGTTAAGACCATTAAAATCTTGATGTTTTAACATCATGTTGATTTCAAAATATCTAATAAACAAGCATTGATGGTGTTTCTTTTAAGGACTGTATGTAGTGGGTAAGTATTCTAAAAGTAAGCTTCTGAAATGTAAAAGGTAGCTGTATCTGAAATGCAAGATACAGATGCTTGATTTTTATATTCTGAATATGTAATCTGAATACTTGCATTCCATTACACCCAACCTCTGTTTGTATTGATGCCCCCGTTTTCATTTTCAGTCTATCAAATTTATAAACATACAAACATTGTAGGCACACATTTGGCATCAATTTTAGAAGAAAATAAAAGTATTCATTTAGCACTGTCAGAAATGAGCAGCTGCGAGGCGGAACATGGGAAAAGCATTTAATAATGCTGCTTGACATCATATAAAACTCCTTTTACCCTCTCAACAGAGATAAATTAGCAATACAGCAAATGGGAAGAGGGTTATTCATCAATTAATGTATGATCATATTCAGTATTATTAGAATGAGTTATTGAAAAAAACGTCCTTCAGACAGTTTCTGCAGTATGAATCTGTCCTCATTGATTTTATGAGCCTAGTACTTTTGGTTTCAGGATACGCCATCATTATAATCGCACTAAAGGCATAAACACTGTTCTTGGAAGACTGATGGACGAGAAAGGATTAAAGAAATTGTAATTCTCCTCCAATATTCAAGATAAGCGGCAAGGCTTTTTCTTTTCATACTTTTTGAAGATACAGAGCCTGATACAGTACATTTTTAATCATTAAAACAATATGAGTTTTGAGGAAATAGCAGCACTGTAGAAAGAACAGGCTGAGCAGGAAAGCTGACCGGCACCATTGGACGCATGAGTGAGGTCACTGATGACATTTGGAAGGTCATGTAGTTCAACATATACGCACAGAGCCAACCCTTCTGTCAGTGCTAAAGGTCAGCTACTCTCAGAGCACTGTTTGGTCTTACCTATTCATTGTCTCCATTGTTGCCAAAGTTTGTAGGTACCACAGGACTGTCTCTGAGTTCATAAACATAGATGTCAAATGTAGATATTATACATTTTACAGGGTTTGGCACAGTCTTGCAGCAGCGCTGTGTTGCTGAATTACCAAAAAGCTGAAGTTGTAATTGTTATTTTTCTGTTCATGCTCTGCCCAAACATGTGTTCTTTCATAGCAAAAGTGAACAAGCTTCATAGAACACTGGTAAAAAAAAAAAAAACACTGGTAAAAATTCCATTCACCCTAAAGAGTAATTGTAGTATATAACCCTTTTTTTGGAGGGAATTATTCATTTCAAATGATATTTATTTCATATGCGTGTGAAAGGTTAAGGTAGAAAAGGTGTAGTTTTTTGTCATGTCATCAAACTAGCATTAACATGGGGGCTATGTGATATGTTTGATTAGCTACAACACTACAGTGTAGAGCAGGGCAGTATCTATCATTATTGTGATAAATTACATCACAACATGTCTGAACATCTTGCGTATGTCATCAGTGCTTAAAAATCAAAGTCAAAGTCAGCCTCATTGTCATCACAGATGTGTTGATAGAGGAATGAAACGTAGTTTCTCCAGGACATGGTGCTACATTTAACACAGAACAGCAGCAGACAACAGTGCAGATGGACAATAAATACAGACAAATTATACAGACATTATACAATAAATTCTCCTCTAAATATGCAATAATTACAACCATATACAACCACTGAGCACAGGACAACTGAGAAAAGACCAGCTGTTGCTCCACAGCAGATATAATAGTTATGTATTGCCTGTATTGTTTATCAATGTATCTGTAATTAACAATAGTTTTAGCAGTGCAACCACAGAGATTAATAAAACTTCAGACAATGTACAGCTTAAAGTGACTGTGCATATGAACTGAGTGACGGAAAAGTTTCACAGTAAAGTGGCTGTGTGTGGAAGTTGCTACAGATATTGAAACGGATCACTTTCCAACTGAATGTTTGGTTATAAAGAGGGCATATAGAGAGCTGTTTACCTGGATTTAGTGCAGCACAGTGTGTAAAATGTTGAATACAAATAATTGGATGCAACTTTTTTGAACTGGGGCCTCTAAGGTCCATGTTATGCCACAGACACCTGTGTATTTATCTGTAAACATCTGCATTCTGTTTGAC
Organism: Colossoma macropomum; assembly: GCF_904425465.1. Taxonomy (NCBI): domain Eukaryota; kingdom Metazoa; phylum Chordata; class Actinopteri; order Characiformes; family Serrasalmidae; genus Colossoma; species Colossoma macropomum. The sequence goes on from NW_023494788.1 coordinate 17,427,569, forward strand.
TCAGTGTAAAGGCAAAGCTCTTCATACAAAGTGTATGGATGAACATTCAATACTTGTACGTTCTAGTATTTTTGCAGAACATAACATGTGGACAAATAACTTAGCAGCAGTTCCTTAATTAAGTGTGGATTACATCTGTGTTATTGCTCACCCAGTGTTGCATTATGGGACTATGATGCTATTCGTTTTCAGCTGGATTGTGAAACAAACTCTGTGGAGACACATGGGTTTGTTAATTAACCAAGTTCTTCTCTACCCATAACTTCTATATTGGTCAGATCTGTCACGTCTGAACACTAACAGAGGCAGTGTGAGCTCAATCAGGTGGATAATAGCCATTCTTTACACGCTGATCTTACGACGCTATGTATTATGCTGCCAACCCGAAGAGAAGGCAGCATTAACAGAGGGTGGTGAGAAATATTCAGTGTTCATTTCCATGCAGCGTTACGCATTTGTGCCAGCTTTGTGGCTTTGTTTCGATTCATCACTCCTAAATGATTTTCTAATCACACCCTCAGGTAATCAGAGGATTCAACTCAGTCCATTTTACAAAGAGCTGCACTTGAATTCCAGCTAATGAAAAGAACAAAACTGTGTGTGGTACATGCAGCATTGTCCCGACAATGTTTACAGCAGTGTTTCTCAGTCCTGCACATTTTGACCTTTTCCCAACACACCTCATTCAACTAATCATCGAATTAGTTTTTCCATTCAACAACTGGGTGCATTACAGGAGGGTAGTGGTACTCCAGGACCAGGATGGAGAACCACTGGTTTAGAGAAAACAATTATACAGTAGTGTGCAGAAGTCAGAGACCACTTTCATTTTTTTCAATTTCTAGTTAAAACAGCTGTTTAGTACATGGAGATATTTTATATTTTTCACATAATGAAGTGGAAAGACAAAGAAAAAAAAAAGTAAAAAAAAAAACGGGTTTCCAAAACTAGAGTTAAAAAATTATTAAAAGGTGTAGTGAATATTACAGCTATATAATTTGTACAAGTTTTTATACAAGCTTTGTGTGTGTGTATATATATATATATATATATATATATATAGATATAGATATAGATATATATAGATAGATAGATAGATATATGGCTGTTTTGCAAAAATTAAATTAATGAAGAATGGTCGCTGTTTTTGCACAGTGTTGTAAATGTAAAGCTTTTCCCACCAAGGCTGTCTTCACAATGTAAGGCTTATTGCTCAGATTCAGATTTTTTGGCTAAGATCTGATAATTCTGCCTTCACAGTTCACTTAAGTCTTTGTAAGTGACCCATATCTGTCAGTGTGAACGCAGCTCTGGCCTAAAAGGACCCGTATACATTTTATCATCAAGTTAGCTGCTGCTGAAACACTGCCAACACTGGATGATGATAACATCAGTATGTGCTGGCATACTGAAATGCTGTGTAAGGAAAAAATAAAAAACACATAAATTCTGATCTGATCATTCAGATTACAGTTGCTTGGCCCCATATGTGCCCAGCCTAGAACTACTACTACAAGTGGATAAGGTCTGAATAAAAATAATTCTGTGATCACACAGCTCTGAAAAAATCTGATCTAAGTCATATTAAGAAAAAAACTTTTTCATGTAATGTTAATAGAGACTAAAACCTCATTCTCAGAATCTTTATCTCTTTCTCTCTTATTCACATTTGCTATTCCTAAACATTAGCTATTCCTTATAGACTCTTCCCATCCCACTTTTAACACCATCAGGAACAAATTCCTATATTCATCCTGAGTACTCTCAGCTTCTTTAAATATCTGCACTTTGAAGGTGAGAGGACATAGGTAGGCCGTGAGTGCTATCATATGCCGTTATGTAACAAAGTTTAGGTGAGGCGCGGTGCCTCTAAATCAGCACTAATGACACCATGTTGAGGGGGTGGGGAAGCACCAGCTGTTTGGATGTGTTCACACAGCACGAGTGTTTATATCAGCGGGGGGCACAGCAGAGGTCCAGAGCGCATCGTTCCGCGACTCTGCAGTCAGCTGATGGCGCTGGGTTAGCATAAACACTGCCAATTCCCACTCTCCACAGTCTCCAAACAGCCCTGCCTCCATAGAGGGAGTTATGAAGAGGCGTAAATTGGGCCAGAACAATACGCTGTTCTGGTACCCTCTAGGTAACTTAGAGGAAAAACTCTACCAGAGGTTCTGGTTTTGCCTGCAGCATGACTCAACAATTAACCATATTGTCTGTTACTGTGTCATGAATCAATCATGTTTTACAGGAACAATTAAAAGCCAATCTTGTATCAGCTTTGAGTTCATTGTCTGTAGTGTGGAGTCTGATATGGACCATTCTACTGAATTAGTTCAAACTGTGGTCCCACAGTAAAAATATATGAAATATTCGGACAACAGATATTCACAAGGACTATGTTATGATCTATTTAAACCAAGTGCATTAATTGAGATGGGAATAAGCTAATATATACACAAATGTATCATTTATAGGCTGTTTTCTATTAGGAGGTCTCTGTCCCAAATCCTTACCCTTACTAAATTTTACAATTTAATTTTTTCAAGATCTTTTTGCTGAAGCTGAAAGATTTAATGTAAAAATTCAAATAAAAACTTTATTCAAAAAATGCTGTACCACATTTTCATGTTGCTACCAACACACACAGTGATCAGTATTAGTCTATAGGCGGAGCCTTTATTTTAGCCACACCCCTGCATTTTAGAGCAGGAAGTGGCCACATGGTAGCAGTTAGAGCCCATTGTTTTGAAGTGAATGTGTCCTACAATCTGAAAATCACTGTGTAACTTTAAAATATTGGAGAGAGTGGTCTGTCCGCGCCCCCTCCTCCCCAGACTCGCAGCTCACGCGGGTTGCCAGGTTGAGGACACTGAACTTATACAATCGAGTGCAAGACGAGTGCAACTTTAAACTTTAGCGACGACAAGTCATACACCATTAGATGATCAGCTAATGTATATGTTCGCAATGTTTTAACTGTTTGCAAATTATAAACCAGCTCATGTAGATTTTTTATAACTCTGTAAATACTAGCTAGATGCAAAGCTGGATATGTACGGTAGCCAAAGCTAAGCCTTTTATCCCAAAAACAAAAACGATCTCTACTAGTACCCGTGATAAATTAGTTAAGGTTAGCAAACCTTAACTTAAGCTCAGTGCTTAGCTGTTCAGGAAAAAATTAGCCAACTCAGCATCGGTCTTAAAGTCCTTCTGGGCTCTAAGCTGTCTCCATCTTTTAAATGCATCGCCAATATTTACTCACATTTTACTATGTCTCTGGTCATGGAGCATTTTAGAAGGATGCCAAGGCTTTTTAGGTCAGGTAGAATCTAATGTTATCTCTGTTGATCCAGTCCATTTGCCTGCTTCCATGGTTGCAGCATGCTGTGTTTGCCGGTCATTTTTTTTCAAATCTGGCAACCCGGTGTGTCAAAACGGTAGTGGGAAGTGGGCAGTGGGTAGGATCACAGGCCAAACCCCAAACAGACTCTACACTCCAAAACGGGAATTTCGAGGGAGAACATTTTCAACTTTTTAGTATTTTCAACTCCTTAATCTCTGATGACATATCATGGTTATTTTATTATTTAGTACAGTAAGTATTCCTTTAGGAATTGTCACTACTGCAACCCATATTTTTTGCAATCAGTAAACCTTTTTTCTTTTAATGAAAACTATTATGATTTTATATGTGTACATCTATTCAAAGCTTGTTTTTGTTTATTTGTTTTTAAGTTCTGCTCAAAATTAGTTAAAATGTCCACTACTGAAACAGTCACTGCTGAAAATTTTGGTAAAGTTTCAGTAGTGTTTTTGTTGTTTGGGTAGTGGCTAAATGGAATGTTCTATCATTTGTTATAATGAATAAACATAATTAAGGTATAGGATCATTCAGAGCAAAATGGTTTTAGTCTAAATTCCTAGTCAGTTAAAAGTCCAAAATGAGTTTGAACTCTGACTTTAAATCAATTCGTTAGAATGACCCATAGTATATCAAGTCAAGTCAAAGTATTTATATAGCGCTTTTTACAACAGGTGTTGTCACAAAGCAGCTTTACAGAAAAATCCAGGTCCAAGCCCCCAGTGAGCAAGACAATGACGACAGTGGCAAGAGAAAGCTCCCTAAAAGCAAGAGGAAGAAACCTCAAGAGGAACCAAGACTCAAAAAAAAACAATAACATGAATAATATCATTGCATAAATCCCGCAATGCCATCACATCAGGCTATAGCTTGACATCAATGCAGTTATCTTAATACCTGTTCCAACACTTCTGCCAACAATAATCTATTCACATCAACAAGAACACATAAACAGTTTGAGTCTCTGCAGCAGCAGTATCATCAGAAGGGTCAGTTCATGCAGGTGAGGGTTACACCGCATTGTATAGCAGGAAGCTCCATGATAGTCAAACTGGTCCGCATAGAAACTCTTAGACAGTTAGTTCTGTTCAAAGAGACTAATTACAGTGTACAGTGTTAATAGAGTGCAGCAGAGACTGCGGCAGGTCAAGCTATTACAGCCGAACTAAAAAGGAGAGCCAGAAGGTAACAGAGACATGAGGGCTCTCTGAGATGTCAGCACCCCTCCGCTCCACCGTCAGCAAACCTGAGTGAATATGTGAGAGCAGAGGGACAACAGCAGCACGTCGTGATTTTTGTTAGTAGCGCCTCATCCTGGATAAACACCATCATCATCCAATCACTGATTTGTGACATCATTAGCCTACATCTTTGCTGTTTTTCTAATTCCTAGTGACGTGCTGGCTCCTGCTTGTGCTGCTGCAGAACAACAAGTAACACCACAAACAAATTGCTTGTGACCTATTTCCATACTGAAATGTATTAAGATAAAACAAATGGTTACAAACGTTTACTTAAGACATTTAATCCAATAACAGATTAGACAGAAGAACAGTGTGGATAGATAATGTTGAGTCTCTCATACAGGCTAGCCAGTTACTTTACCAAGTAGCATTGCTAGCCAGCTGTCTGGCTATGTAAATTATGTTTAGCAAACAGTCAAACTTAAAAAGTGTTACTTTTTAAGGATATGTTCGACAACATTGACAAATATCCTGGATCCTGGATAGTCAACTGGACATGATTCATGACTCTTTCTTCTGGATTGTCAGTGGAACCTATTGAACCTGCATGTAATCCTTTTAATGATTGTGATAATCTGAGATAGCAAATTAATCCCATTATTGACTGTATCAAACCAATTAATTTAGTTCTATATGACTATATTGACACAGGATAGTCTTTTGATCCATTTAATGACTATTGATCCTGGATAGCCAATCAAACCATGTTATGACTATATCAATCCTGGATAGCTGGTTAATCATATTTCTGACTGCATTGATACCGGATAGTCAGTTAATCTAGTTCACGACTGTATTGATCCAGGATAGCCTGTTAACCCAGTTCCTGACTGTATTGATCCTGTATAGCCATTTAATCCTATTACTGACTGCATTGATCCTGGATAGTCAGTTAATGAAGTTCATGACTGTACTTATCCTGGATAGCCTGTTAATCCTATTACTGATTGCACTGATCCTGTGTAGACATTTAATCCTATTACTGACTGTATTAATCCTGAATAGTCAGTTAAATCATGTCATGGCTGTATCGATCCAGGATAGTCAGTAATCCAGTTCCTGACTGTATTGATTATCCAGGATGAGGTGCCACTTATGAAAATCACAATGCGCGACAACAGCACCAACACTCCCAGTTTACCATAATACTCTAAGTCCATGAACCCCCAGATCTGAAACTTTTATCTAACGGGGAAAACTAATCACCAAAGCCTTGACTAAAGTAGGCTTTTAGCCCAGATTTAAAGACTGAGGCTGTGTCTGAGTCCCGAACACTGACTGGAAGATTATTCCAAAGCTGGGGGGCTTTGTATGAAAAGGCTCCACCCACTTTATTAATTCTAGGTACTAATAGTAAGCCAGTACCTTGTGATCTAAGTAGGCATGACGGTTCATGATAAGAGATAAGTTCACTCGGGTACTGAGAGGCGAGGCCGTTTAGAGCTTTATGTCAGTAAAAGAATTTTGTACTCAATGTGAAACTTAACTGGCAACCAGTGTAGGTTTGATAAAGCTGGGCTGATATGGTCAGACTTTCTGGTTCTTGTGAGGACTGAGGCTGCAGCGTCCCAGACTAACTGAAGCTTGTTCAGGCTTTACAACAGACTATTCACATCAACAAGAATACATAAACACACATAAACAACAAACACTGCAACATCCTTCACTATAGAGCATGTGTCCACCACTTTTGCCCAATTAAGAGAACATGAGTTCAAACTGGACAGCTGAGTTGTTTTGAGGAAAAACAACACAGCAACGTTAAAGTCTATCCCATCAAGGCTAATGCACACAGCCACTGCAAGCATGAAAAAATGTTTTTAGACCATTTATATCTTATTTTTGATGACTTTATGCATGGAAGGAGACATCTGAATATATTCTCTTTTAAACCTTTTAAAAAGCATTTTCTAAAAAGGCGTACAGATTATCTCATGGGGCTGTGCAATGATTAAAATTCATGGACTCATATAGCTGGGAAAAAATGAGAATAAATGGGGTAACTCAGGCCTTGTAATATCCAAAGCTGTCTGTCAGGTTATGTGTAAATGTAGCTGGCTAACTAATTGGCTTGGTGTGTGCATGGTAAAGGCCAGGGGTGCCCATTCTTGGTCCTGGAGATGTATCACCCTGCAGAGTTTATTTCCAACCTTAATCTGACACACCTGGACTGGGTTGCACTGGTTTTGCATAAGTTTATACTTAAGTTTGTGCATGAAGTCTTTACTGAGCCCTTAGTTAACATTAGTTAGTTTCAAACTATCCTTGTACTAAATTTGGTTGCATCACAATCCGTAAGTCATGTCTTCACTATTGACTAATGCATATGTCATTTTAACATGATGATAACATGTTTAGAACCAGATTATAAACCTGCTCCCGTGGAAATGCTGACTTTTTCCCATGGGAAAACAATGTGTAGAAGTTCAACTGAATAAAACTAGTTGTCTGTTGCCTTTGTCTGTTTATTCTTTAATATTTCCCTGAGACAACCAAATACACAGCTTTTCAGCAATGGTTTCTGGCTAACCGACACAACAGCAGCCTCAGTATAGATGCCTGGGCAGTTGCTGAGTCTACCTGAGCTGGAGCTGTGGGTGTTAGCGTCATGTTCAGAATTAAATATCAGGGCAATGATAGAGCTGTAAGTAAAGTCATGGCATTTAGCACTTAAAGTTTTTAGCTTGGTTAACCCGAAAAGTCATGTTTTTGGTCTTTTTTTGTGCTTTATGTGGTTTGAGATGGTTTCCCCAAAACCTACACCTGCTTAGAGAAAGGTGTAAATATTTAGTAACTACTGTTACTCATCGTTTAAACTAGTTACTGTGTTGCAACTAGCCTATGTTAGAACTTACACACAGCTGGTGCAACTGGCCATAGATCCAGGTAATGAAGGCCTTCAGGGGCACCTGAACATTAGAGCCAGATGTGTTGGTTCTAAACATTCCCCTGTGGTTTGACTAGACAATAAAATGGAGAAGTTGTCTTTAGAATGAAAGCTGCCCACTTTGCAAACACGTCTCATTCACTTGCTTTTGATAAACGTCCTTAAAGAGCTCAGAGAAACACAGAAAAAATGAGTGGAAAGAGGCAGAGAACATTCTCAGTGCAGATGGGAGAAAATGACCTCTTTTAAATGATGATGTAGTTAAAGTAGATGAGCTATTCTGTCATACTTTCTCACCATGATTTCCTTAAGTAGGTTTTTATGTTTATCTAATGAATGAAGTAGGCATTACTCAACATTACTCCTCCTACAGCACATTACCACTCCAGATCTGCACATCAACATGGATTGCACGCCTCTTTACATTATTACACTGCACAGACGGACCTCAACTGGCCTTTATTCCTTGCATTAATTCTTCTCATTTGACAGTTCATCTCGTCTAGACGACAGCGCATCACGAATGTGTGAATTGCTAAGAGAGACTACTTTAAGTGCTTATTTGACTACTAGACTATTTGATGAAGTTCTCAAGACACAGTTATATTAACTGCTGGCAAATGATTTTCATGATATCTTAGAATTAAAGAGATGATTTTGTTTTATGAGTTAGAGAGCTTTTAGTGCTCATGCCATTTAGAAAAAGGTCAGAAATTATACAAGCTGTGGGCTTTCCGCAAATAGGCATGGTAGCCTCACTACCTCGGAGCAAGGTTAGGATGAAGGAGTGGGCTTAGAAGCGGAGAGGGAAGACTGGGGCAAAGAGATAATCAGCTGCCCAGCAGAGAGTGGATTTAAAGGGAAGGGATACTGCGAGATAAGAGATTGGCGATAGGACAAACCCTTGTTGCCATTTGAGTCAGCAGTACAGTGAGAGAGCCTGAGGTCCTTAAATTGGATATGAGAGGAAGGAAGCTAATGGAAAGAGAGAGAAAAGGGGTCAAGGGATCTGCTGGGGAGCCATGTTAAGAGGTCAGGGACTGATGACAGGCATGTTAACAAAAGCATGTGTGCATCTCTTCTGGAAACAAATAAAAATAAAGTATACAGTTCTCCCTACAGATCAGATCTTTCATTTATTTAATTTCCTTTCAAAACCATTTTAAGCTCTTTAATTTTCAATGTCAGAAAAAGCAGAAAACATTATTAATTTAAGAGAAAATTACAAAGAAGTCTCAACAATTAAATTTAATATCATTGCCAGTAATTAGTGTGTCCACACTATAACAGCTACCATAGTTTTAGGGAGATTTGCTTTCAGTTTTTCAAAGAAATCAACAGGGACATTTTTCCACCCCTTAAATTTCAGTGTTACAAGTTGGTTGCATTTTCTGCTTCTCACAATCTTATAATCCCAATTACAAATGCATATTCATCAGTCCATAAGACCTTACTCTACCTCTCTAGTCTGTCCATTTTCAGAATTCTAGTGCAAATTTTCTTCTTATTTGACCATTTTCATTTCTCAATAAGGGCTTCTTAACAGCTACACATCCTTTCAAACAAAGATTTGAGTTGTCTTCTCACAGCGGAAGGATGGACAGAAACATCTGTGGATTTTTCAGATCTGAAGTAAGAGTGGAGCTTGATTTTCTCCTCTCTCTCAAAGATGAAAGCTTTAAGTACTGTGGCAGTTTTCTACCAGGTTTTGCTTGGCTGTAGGGGGTCCTATTTCTTCTATATTGATTATTAGAACCAGGAAGGCCCCTGCAGACTTAAGGTACTTGCAGATATTGCTTGCGGGCCTGTTTTATGAAACTATGAAAAAGCCAAATTTACTTCTTAACAAAGCTTTTACAACTGATGCAAGGAATTCAATCATATTAGATACAATTCTACTCACTTTTGTTGAGGTAATTACTGAAGAGCGCTTTTTCTTTTACCTAAGCTCATCTACTAAACTACGAAGATTTCTGGAACTTCCTCAAACCTGTTGGGAAAACATTCCAAGTGGCTCCTCATGAAGCTGGTTGAGAGAAGTTCACATCAAGGCAAAAGGGGGTTACTTTTAAGAGTCTAAAATGTAAGATCTTTTAGATTTTTTATAAGTTATTGCATAATTCCATATGTGCTTTAGTTTGATGTCTTCACTTTTATAGGCCACAAATAAGAAAAAGTTTTCTATAAGTAGGTATGGCTAAACTTTTGACTCTTATTTGTACATTCTGTTAAGGTAAATGTAACTAAAAGAATATTATATCGCAGACTGTGAAAAGCTCAGTGGGGTTATGCATAGGTAGCACTGCTATCTGGTCATTAAGTGTACATACATGCATATATCCAGTGATGTTTCCACTGAATGAAGAATCTCAGCAGTTTCTGAACAGAGATGAAGAGTGAGTAAGTGGGAGAAAGTGAAAGAGAGTGAGCGAGAAGTGGGATGAAATGAGAAGTGAATGAAAGGAAAGTTGTCACAGACTGTGGCTCTGCTGTAGCCGTGGTTGAGCGAAGAGCGAGGGCTCCCTGTGGACTCAGCGAGGGGTCTGAGGCACAACAACAGCACTGCTTTTGAAACACACAATTCACATGAGTGCAAATGGAATCTCGCAACAATACTCCCCAGATCCACAAGGAGGATGAATGCAGATGTTTCATTAAAACAACTAGTGCACTTTTTATATCTTTTTCCTTTTGAGAGAGACGCCTCTCCTGGGTCATTAATGCATTAACACAAACACATTTTAATATTTCCTACCAATATTTTCATTGAACGCAAGTGGAAAAGCGGGAATCTCAGCATGGCAGAAGCTGTAAATGGTTTCACGTTTTTTTAAACACAAGTCTGATTCACTCTTACATATGTAGGGGTATCATTTCTTCATGTAATTGCCCTACATTCATGCTGACTGGGGTGCTATGAAGCTGCACAAAAACACAGTGTAAGGGTGATGTTTACTAAACAGTTCAAGCAGAGGATAGGGGTTACAGCGGCTCTCGTGTCAGACACAGTTACAAACATGATGTTGCAGCAACCTTCTCTGTGAATTATTTACTTTACGGCTGCCATTCGCTTATGCAAAAGGTAAACGAAAGGCTTATAAAGTCTGTTCCAACAAACAGGTTTTATTTTCCCAATAAACTTGGCAATAGTAAGTGTTTACACACACACTGGAAACCCCTTTTGTGATTTTAACTGGTGAGAGTCATTGACCCTTGTGGTCTGTTAGGGCCAGTGGTCAAAGCATTGAAGTACATGCTGAAAATAACAATGAAACTGAGATACAAAATATACTATAAAAATAAAGACTGACAAATGGTTATTGGCTTGGACATGCAGTTCTAGAAAACACCTTTAATTGGTATTGGACTAAATTTTTTCAGAGATTTTTTTTTCATTTTCAAAGGTTCTACAGACTTGTACAGCTGTTGTTCTATGGCATCACTCTGAAGAACCTTTTTGGAACCTTTAATTTTAAGAGTGTATTTCCACTGATGATTTCTCACTCTTATTAGAGTGAAGTACAAACCTCAATTCCAAAACAAGCTGAAATGCTAATAAAACAGAAAGTAGTAATTAGTCATTTCTGTTTGACCTGTATTAAATTAAAACAGTACAAACTCAATATCTGATGTATAATCTTGTTAACCGTTATTTTTTTGTTGTTGTAAACATATGCTGATTCCAAGTTTGATGGCTGCAACACAAGCTGAGACAGGAGCATTGTTGCCACTGTGTTACATCAGCTTTCCTTTTAACAGCACTTAATCATTTGACAACTTAAGATGCCCATTGATTCATTTTTTAAAAGGGATTCTTTCCATTATATATGTCTTCAGCTGCACACCTTATGCACCACACTTTTCAGTGAGATACAGGTCTGTACTGCAGACAGGCCTCTCTGATTATGCAGCTGTGCTGTTACAACACAGAATGTAGCATGCAGAATGAGGCTTGGAGTTGTCATGTTGAAATAAGCATATAAGTGCTTGAAAAAGACATCATCTAGAAGGCACCCCTTTTGTTAACACAGCAGTAGGGGAAACCAGCGAGTCAGCACTATGAAGCAGGTTAGGTTACCTCCAGCCATACATATCCAGGCCATGGTCACCACTAAACCCAACCAACCAGCCCCACAGCCGGGCACAGAACATCACAAACAACACATATATTGCCCCGTTAGAACCATAACAACTATTTACATGTTTTTAAGTCTCTCACCGCTGAATAGTTACATAATAATGACAAGTACCAAACTGCTTCAGGAAGTACATGTCTATGTGATGCCTACGCGATAGAGAAGAGTAAGTTACAGGTACAGATGACTATGGTGTAAAATCACAAGGTACCTACCACTGAGTACTCAGTAACTACCTTTTTTCCAGTAAAGCAATTAATTCCATAGTAACTGGTATGTTTACTGGTAAATTCTCAGTAATGCTATGGAAACAGGACTGTAAAATAAAGCATAACTTTGTACACAGTATTTACACACTGGCTATTTGTTTTCTGGTATTTCTTGTCTAGACAGCATAACCATACACAGTGTTCCTAACCATATATAATGTTATAGATGAGATGTGGTTAAAAGGTGTGGTGTCTATACTGTAGTGTAAAATATGGATGAATGAAACAAAAAACAACACAGGATGAAGGCAAAAATGGAAATGTACTGAACTAGTACTAGCTAACCAGTAAAACGACTTTCAATACGCTGAATACATAATATACATGAATATATCAAATAATCAAATAATGCACCAAACTGGAGTACTGGATGTGGACTGGAGTGCTGGTTTGAACTGTACCGGTCTGTACTCAGTAATTCAGCCATAACAGCCGATCCAGTGCAATTGAGTACTTCAGTCCACTTCTGGGTTTCCTTGTGTCTCGTTTTTTTCTTTGTCTGGTCGCTGCACACGGGACTGTTTAAGATGCATCACTGGGCATTAGCTTCTGCTGCTGGACTCCATTTGTCCCATTTCCTCCACTGTGCTGTTTGCTCTTGTACTTTGGATTCTTCTGTGTTTTGTAGATGTTCTGTCTGTTTCCCTGGGTGTGACTGTGGCTTTGGGTGTGTATGTGTATTTGGTAGTCAGGGACAGAGAGAAGCTTCTGTTCCTTTTGTTTGTTGTTGTTTTGTTTTCTTTGTGTAAGTAAAGTAGCCACTGTTTTATTTCAGAGTGATATTTCACAAAGCTGGATTTCTCAGTAAGCCAGATAACTTAAGCCCAGAGATGAGGATTGTCCAATAAGAATGTTGCTCTTTTACTATTGGACAAGGCTTTTTGTTTGTTTGTTTCGTTTGTGGATCAAAACAGAACTTTAAAATCCAGTTAGTTGTGTAATGTAATTCACTGCATTTCCATTTTTACCTTAATCCCATGTGTTGTTTTTGCTTCTTTTGTCCATATTTTACACTACAACATAGACACCACTGCTGTGCTTTAACATAGATCAGATCCATAACATTATGTGTGGTTATGTGAACATTATGTATGCTCTGAATAAGATGAGAAAACAAGTAATTGCTATGTAAATACTCTGTATAAAGTTACACTTTATTTTACAGCCCAGTTTCCATCATATTACAGAGACCTTACCAGCATGTTTCTGGTAGTACACCTGGTGAATTTCTGCATATGATGACAATAAGAGAATATGTAGTTACTGTGTAATTACTACAATTACTACAAAGTTCCACTTTAGTTTACAGTCCTGTTCCCACAGTATTTCTACAATATTACAGAGAACTTACCAGTAAATATACAAAGTAATATGGTATGAGTTACTGTACTGGAATAAAGGTACCTACTCTGTCTTACTCTGTACTTGTCTGTCATATATGCATATAGTTACAGAAACACTGAATCAATAACATATTCATAGCACAACATATTCACCATTCCATTCTGAGGAAGTACTGTTCTATATACCTGGTGCTTTTCATATAGTGACTAACAGGGTTGGGATAGCTACTGAAAAATTAGTAGTTAGCTACTTTGTAGCTACTTTCCCAAAATTTGTAGCTAGATACAATTTAGCTACTTTTCCAGAAAAAGTAGTGGCTACTTTTTAGCTACTTTTTGAAAAGTAGTGCACTACTTTTTAGCTACTTTGAAAGCGTGATAGTCAGAATGTTTGTGAATCTCCACCTGACACATCAAACAAATATACAAAAAGATCACCAAAAAGTAAGTTGAAGTTCCATATACAAACCAAACAATTTTGTGCAAAGCACTGTCAACTGTTAAAATAATACTGCTCCAATTTAAACATTTCAGCAAGATATGTACAGACATGACATTCAGAGTCCTTTGTTAAACTTCAGCAACTCTTTAGCCTCAAAATTCTCATCAGTGACCCTGACTCTGTGCAGTACTATTAGTAATAGTATATTAGGAAAATGTTATTTCTGCTTTAGCTAAGCCAGGGGGCGGCAACATGTGGCTCCACAGCAGAATTAGATTTTTAGGTAAAAATAAAATAATCCCTCTTTGCTGTAAAATAAAGCTCTGCTGACCATTCTAACACAGTTTTAACAATAAATGATCTTAAATGTTGGAGTTAATGTATAACTGCTTATTCACCTTTTAAAGCTGAAGATTGACACACAGACTGCTGGTCACACAGCAGTGCAGACAGTCTCACCTCACTAGTAGCTAATGAAAAGGTAAAGAGAAAGATTTAAGAGGAACATCAATAATTTGAAGACGAATGGACTTATTTGCATTTATAAGCACTCAGCTGGTTTCCTTATATGTTCCTGATACTGCAACGAGAAACTGTTAAACACTAAAAAGTCGTGAAGCTGAAGTCGCTTCTCATTCGCCAGCTTCTTGTTGGAATCTTCCCGTTCCATCTTAAATGGCGCAGCAGTACATTCTGGCGCCTGAAGCAACATTTTTGAGAGTCTGGCGAATGAGAAGCGACTTCAGCCTCGTAAAAAGTCGAATGCTAAGAGACACTTTACAAGAAACTGTTCTACTCTTAAGTTAAAGTTTCCTGACTGAGATGGGAGAAACGTGGCTACAGCTGACCTAAAAGTTAAAGCAGAGCGAAGTAAGTCTGCGTTTTCGTTTATATAATAATTTAGTCTATACTAGTACATTAGCACATATTGAGACATATTTACAGCCAAGACGGTAAAATGGACATCAAATGTTGTGGCTCCCCATGTGGTTTGATTTTTTTATTGAAAGGACAAAATGGCTCTTAACATTTTGGTTGCCGATCCCTGAGCTAAGCGACGATCAAGCGCGTGACCGTTTGCTCGAACTGTCTGCGGCTCAGTCAGGATTGCACAATCACCACTAGCTCAGTTAATGACTGCGTTCTATGGTTCAGATTTTGCGTGGATTATCTGAAGCCTGTAGCAAAATTGTAGCGACAATTATCGCTATAGTTACACAAAAATTTGTAGGCGCTACAGCTATTAGCTACATTTCATAAAACTGTAGCGGCTACAGCTATTAGCTACAAAAAATTGTAGTTAGCTACTTCCCCATCCCTGGTGACTAATTATGTGCAAAGTAAGTACCCAAAAATTACTTGTAAGTACTTCATATTTACCTATTTAATTCAAAGTAAGTGCAGCTGCATGCAACTAGTAACAGTTTATGTAAGTTACTACTTAGGTGCAAAGTATGTATCAGAAAACTACTGATAAGTACCACATATTAACCTACTAAATACTAGTTAATACCATAAAATAAAGTGCTACCGAAATTCATCTTAAATTTTAATGAAGATTCTGACATGTTTTCTTATTTGGAATTTGTTCTTTAGTAAGAACACAATCTACACACACTCATTTACACATACTTCAATTTCCAGGAGAATGCAAGATCATTTAAGGTTTATACCTGGCTACCCTGCCTGTTATGGGGAAACCAAGTCACATTAGAGGAAAAGGGACAAACAGAGGTCAGTTTCCTTTTCGAAACAGTCACAGATCAGTTACTTCTGGCACTTGCAAACCAGTCATGACAATAGAGACAATAAGCAAAGAAAAAGGGCAAAAGAACACATAAAAAGGCCCCAACTGTGCATTACAAGCGCTAGCAATTGAACTGCAGCCTAACTGCATGTCGGTAAAGCCAATAATCCATGCCTGCAGCGCACACAGCTTCATGGAAGCATGAGAAGACTGAAAGCTGAGTCACTGCACAGGCTTCCAGGGTGAAAACAAACACTAGCATTTTTAAATAGGACTTTTAATTGCTCGCTGCAAGACCTCTCATGGCATTATAGAGGCTGAAAGCAGGCATTTGTTCGAGATGCTTTGTATCAATCACAGCCATGTCGGGTGGCAATGCAAATAAACCTCTGAAAAAAAGGGAATGTGGTTCTACACTGTAAAACAGTGATATTTGCTGTAAAAGAACCTATTCTGTGTATTACAGTTTCCTCAATATTGATTTGCTGATGAAGGTTGGGGGCTATTAGCAATTATTTACTGTAATTCAGTTTTAAGATCCAGTTTTCATGCACAGTTAAAAATGTGAAGGATGCCCGTTTTGCAAAAGCAATGCATTGTAAGTTTTTCTCTAGTGTGCGCTCACGACTAATAGGCTACAAACCTGATAATGTTACTACGCAAAGTGAAAACTCCATAAAGCTCTACTTTGTGGATTTCAGAGAATTATGTATACCACAAAAAAGTATCATTTTCTTCCTTCAGTCAACCAATGAATCACTCATTTAGAGCCGCACTAGATTATTCAAGGTTTTTTACTCTGCCACTGAATTTGATCTGCAGGAAGACTGAATTTGAGTAAGATTCAGCTCTGAGGACTCCCCCAGCTTTTCTTTCAGTGAGCCATTTTTTAGAGACAACCTGGTGCAGATGGAAGGGAGAGATTAGGCTGATGAAGTAGGCCTGCTGTCAGAGCAACCCAAAGCTGATATGGGGGTGACACAGAGGGTGGAATCAGTCTGTAGGCCTGGAGGGAAAGTGTCTGCTCTAAATCACTCAACATGACAAAGTCCCTCTGTTCCAAAACAAGCACACCCCGCTAGAATTTTAACTCACGAGGCCAGGAGAATGGAAGATTATTGGATGTAGGCTGGAGAGTTAGGTGATTTGGGGTCACTGTTAATAGAGTATTGTCTGTCTAATACATCAAGATACTGGTTTTGCACATTAAAGCTTACAAATGCAATTGGGACAGTGGGATCATTGAGAAGATCAGTCATCAGATGTGACTAAACTTGTGCAATATTGATGTTAACCAGTGTGGAACCATGACTATTAGAGCTGGGTCTTCAGTTTGGTTTACAGCTCTATGATAATGCTCTGTTATTTCACCTCTGGGATTCTAGTAGTATGTTGGTATGATTTATAGGGACATTTGTTAACTGTTCTAGATTAAATACTGACTTGTAAAAGACATTTCATAGTTTATCTGAAGCGTGTAACAGACATTAACGTACTTTTGATATTGTAACACTTTTACACTGACACCTACAGTAACATCTGACTGAAACACATTGGTCAGGCTACCACTCATACTTACAGTTAGTGATGTAGATATGACTACAGTGACAAAATTGATCCCATCCATTGTAAATAAAATCATAATTGGTTGATTCCTGCTTACTTCATTGCCCACTTTTATTTAGTTGTACGTGGAATAACCAATGTAGTTGTAAATGCCTTAAATCCTGACAGTCAATCTGCTACAAACTAATGCTAGGTATTTTAGCTTCCATTCAGATGTATCACATAACTTGAAACACTTCACTGCATCCTCCTCAACAGTTTTTTATACTCTTTCCTTCCCCATCTTACATCTTATGTTGGCTACGTTGACTGTTGTGCCCCCCCAACCATTCTTCCTTTGTATATTGTTATTTGCAAATTTCACTGTATAGAAATCTACTGTAGCTCACCAATGACTACTTTTATTCAATGATAAACTGAATACATTTTAGAGTAATATGAGTAACACATTTCTCAATATTTTTTAAATACAGCATTGTTGTTGATTCCCTGAGCATTTAGCTCTGTTACTGAGGTAAAAATAAACCGTAAAAACCTTAATGTCTAAATACATTAAGCAAGAGAAATTTTTTTGGTGGAATTTTTTTTTAAAACCGTTCAAATCAGCCTGTATGTTGCGCCCATGCAGGTCCTTATCAGTGCTGCAGCTATGTTGTATGAAAGCAGTCTGCCTCCCTGCAACACATGCATATAAAAAGATTTTTCAGTTTCAGACATTGTGAATTTGCTGTAGATACTCTCCGTTCACACAGGTTAGCATGACAGAAACTCCACCAGCCGCTGCTTTGTCCATCTCAATGACATTTTCCCCTCTACACTGGCTGCGTATGATGACTAATACCATCAGGATTTAATTAGGTTATAACGCACATGCTATCTCTTCCTCTTTTAAAAGATAAGATTTCAGAATTGATCTAAGCTGATAAATTGCCAGCTGCATTAAGCCTGGGCCTGTGAATGAGGCATCTCTTCCTTGATTAATCTGCCACA
The DNA here is from genome assembly GCF_904425465.1 of Colossoma macropomum. Taxonomy (NCBI): domain Eukaryota; kingdom Metazoa; phylum Chordata; class Actinopteri; order Characiformes; family Serrasalmidae; genus Colossoma; species Colossoma macropomum. Next base: position 17,445,557 of record NW_023494788.1, read on the forward strand.
CACACACACACACACACACACACACACGCACATTCATAAACACACACACACACAACTGTATCAAAGATGCCTAAGTGCACAGAAGTATTTGCGCTCACTAACGATGTGTCTAGAGATAAAACGAAGTAGGGCTTGGTTGAAAGCTCAGGAGAGAGAAATAGAGCGCGAGCGAGTAAGGTAGAGAAAGTGACAGAGAGAGAGAGAGAGAGAGAGAGAGAATGGGAGAAATAGAGAAGGAGGAGGTGAGGTAGGAAAGAAAAAAAAAGTATGGATGGGGAGAATGTAATGTGCAGTGAAACTCTGCGGCTGGTCCCACAGGCAAACGAGGTCACGGCGCACATGCTAATTGCGAGAACTACACGTGTGCTGTTTTTCTGCCCTCTACTGCACTGTATTCTTGAGTACAAGCGCTTCCACCTGCTGCAATTGCATAATCCTGTCAAAGCAGAGCACTTCATGAACAAGTGTCCAGAGAAGAGTCCAGACAGGGTGTTTTTTTGCTATAAGCAGTGTGAGCAGCTACTTAGGGTTCCTGAGCCATTGCAGGCCTTGCAAGCACAAGATTAAGAAAAAATATGAAAAGACAGAGAAAACGGGACTCCTAACAAGCATGCAAGACCTGGTAGAACTGTCTTGGTCTGGAGACCATAAACTAGAACTTTCAGTCTCATCTCTTCTCAGTCTCAACCTCATTTGGACTGGTCTTGTCTTGGTCATTGTATAAGGTGGACTTGGAAACTGATGTCAAGACCAGCCAAGTGCACTACCTCCAGTTCAAGTAACTGGAAACTGATTTATTATTGAATATCTACAAATCCAACCTCCAGTCATCTTAACTACAACCCCACTTAAAGCTAACAATCAGCAGAACCAGTGACTAATGTTATGTTACCACACCAAAGAACACGCAGCGTCCAAAAACTCAAAACCATCAGCAACTTTCCTTCCTTCACTGCCATTCCTCATCTATCTATTACTCCATTAACTTGAACGCAGAACCAGACCACTGAAAGCCATAGTTGGCTTTTAGATGGCAGTCATTTTAAAGTCTTTTTCATCTCATCTAACATTACTAGCCAAGTCACAGTTGTACCTTTTAAAGTTATATCTTTTAGCTCAATAACAGTGAGTTGGTGAACAGTAAGATAACTGAATACCTAATGTAACAAATCTACTACATTTATCAAAATTGATGTTTGACAAAGTTTATTCTATTAAAACTATAAAAGTACAGTAAGATACTGGTGTGCGATAAAGTTTACTAAACTGTACTAAAACCATTTACATCACCAAAACAACTGAGGTTAATGACTATAGCTATAGTCTATCATCTGATCATCTTAAAACTCACGGGGCAAATAGTTCATTGTCCCAAACTAAAACACTGCAGAACTGTTCTAATAGAGCAATAAATAAACACAGCTCACTGTTCCCTCTTTCTTCTCCCTTTCTCAGCTGAAACATCTTTAACCCCTTACATGGCCATAAAGTTTTATTATACACTTCTATAAAGAATAGCTCTGCCCATTTGCATTGAGGTCCCTGTAGTTACTGAATAACAAGCCTTAGTGTGTAATAAACCTGTGATTTTAAGGGGTTAATAATGTCCCATTTTTTAAAATGTCACTCTCAGTCCACATCACTGCTGAAGAGGACAGCAGTCAGTCTAATGTTAACATGCTACTCTGGCTATGGGAGCTAACCTGTGGGCCAGCTGATGTTGTCACCACAGATAGTGAATTTAAAATCCCATTATTTGGGGATTTTTTTAAAAAAAGTCTTCTCTTGTCTTTTTCTTTTTAGCATTCTGCTTGAGCTCAATCTCATACATTTTGTTAAGTACCTGCTTCTATCTTCTAAGTCAAAAGCGTCTAATACAGCCATCAATCAGCACCAGGACTGATGTTTGAATAAGTCTGGCCAATCTACAGTCATGAGAGGCATGCATAGAAAGACAACCATTGGTGTTTGTGTGTTGGTGGGTGGAGGGTGAATAAATAAATCTCATTAAAAAAAAAGGCCAATCAGAGGCCCTGAATTACTCGGGACCCCTGGGCTTCAACTCAGGGAAACTGGCTCATTACTGTCTCTGATTAAATCGCCCATGGAACCAAGGGGAGCTTGGCTCCCCTAAAAGAGACTGCAGCTCACTTTGAGATCAGTAAGCTACAGGCTTAAGTTTGGTGAAGCAGGTTTATATGGCATTGTTTAATGTGAAAAATAAAAATTACATTAAATCAAACTCTAAAGAGCCCCTTTTCTCCCATGTGTTTCTATTCTGGCTCCTCCAACAAGGCATACGTTTTGCAATTCCAACCTGAATGTAAAATAAAGGTGTGCGCAAAGTTCTCCCGCAATAGCTTGTTTGTTTGTGTCCTGTGGTTTTATCTGAGTAAAGGCAGGGAGATATTTGCTTTTCTCATGCTCATGCTTGTGTTTATATGTGTGTGATAGTCAGTGCATGAGGTTTTGTTTGTTATTGCTCAGCGGTCAGTCATATTGTCTTGATATTGCGTTGAATTTAATTTCGGAACAAATGCGCACCTGTGTGTTTGTGTTTGTACTGTAAGCACATGTAGGCACTAGTGTAGGGGTGCGTATGCAGGTATACCACTGAGAAGACTACCGTATCGTATACACACGTGGCAAGAGATATGTTTGTGGTTTGTGTCTGAATATTTTGTGTTGGACTTTGATTTGAACATGACCATGGAGAGCAAAGCCTTCATATTTGTTTCAAGTCATATTACCAGTGTGTGCTTTATCCGCTGCTGTCGTCCCTTTTCCTGCCCTCGTGCTCTGCACTCGCTGGTAAAACTAATATATTGCTAGTAGCAAGCTTGCAAATGTCAGTAGTGTAGGAATGAAGTGAGTATATCAAAGCATTTGTAAAAGAAAGATAGTAACACCAACAGTCACATTCCAGTCCAACAAAGCAGTTCTGAGATCCATTATGTGATTTAATTCTTTTGCTAAGTTTTAAATTTTACACTTAATAAGTAAATGTTAGGCCCTTTTTTACTAGCATTGTAACGGCTTATAATAAGCACTATTAAGCAGTATTTATACTGACATCATTTTCTTACTCGAGACTTAACTTTAGGTTCCTTGGTCATAGAGTTTTAAGGGGAATGGTGCATGTTTATAGTGTTTGGACAGATGCATATGTTGGGATGGGGGTCCATATGAAGGCACAGGATATTTTTTTGTTGTTTTTGTTTCGTTCTACCTAAGTTTCCTAACCGGTGGAATCCAACCACTGGTGTTTTGCTGGTGCAGTCATCCTTCAGTTGGAATTCAGCTGCTGTACTCTAGTCCTCCAATCACTGCTGACTAAAAAGGACTGAGTTTTGAGTAAGAAAATGATGTCAATATAAATACTGTTTAATACTGCTTATTATAAGCCATTACAGTGATAATAAAAAGGTCTAACATGTACTAATCAAATGTGAAAATGAAAGACTCAGCAAAAGAATTAAAGGCTGAGAGAATCGTAATCACTGCTGACTGAATAGGACTGGGTTTTTGAAGATAAAAAGGCCTACCTGGAGTGTGTCTGGGAGGCCATTAGGTTGCTGGCAGTTTCGTGATTGCTGTTTGCTGCGCTGTTGTTAAATATGTAGCCAACTTAGTTTCTGTCTTGGGCTCACTTTGGTCCTCTCTCTCTCTTTGGACCACCCCACACCCCTAACTGTAGTGAAATTTCAAACACACTTGCCAACACAAATTACCACATTATGGTTTGATGCTGTGTGCATGCGGTCTGTATGTACATCAGACTAAATCTGGTCAAGTCTTGAAGAGACGCCCCCTTAAAGTCGGAGGGTAATTCGAACATTAACTTAAAGCTTTCATCTTTTAAAGATAGGACAAAATCAAGCTCCATTCTTGTTCCAGATCTGTTTCTGCCCATCCTTCCACTGTGAGAAGGCAACTTAACTATGGGTCTGAAAAGATGTGTAGCTGTCAAGAAGCCCTTACTGAAAAAAGGCCTTGACATGTACACCCAGTCAGTGTCTCTTAAACTTTCTTGTATTATCAAAAAGTAAACACAGTTCATCTTGATCTGCACATCTTATGTTTTTTTGCATTATTTAAAATGCTCTGTTTGCATATATCATGCTTGTACTAGAATGACGTTTATATGTTATGTTAGAGGTGTCAGTTGAGTCTCAGACTGAGGGAGATTGATCACTAAAGTCAAGGGAATACTAAGTACAATCTGTAGCTTGATGGGAGAAGCAGAGGTAGGCCATAAAAGCAGCAGAACATACTGTGACAGCCCTCTTAGGAACAATACATAATAATTTGCTGGGAAACTGCATTCATGATTTGGCTCTTTTCTTTTTCTTCCAACACTCCTGGTTGGCTCACTACAAAATAAGGCTTTGCATGATGGTCCCCTTTTGTTTTTTAGTGAAAACACTATTGAAGTCTTGCTGACAGTCATTAGACATTTTTAAATTAGTTTGTTTTCCAATAAAAATGTCTCTGATAGTGTTGATCTTAGCAGTAACATAACACAAAATCCAAGAACTATATAGTTGTTGTACATTCTTTTTAATCTTGAATAAAAAGGCAGGGGAGTGATAAAATTACTGAATGAAAGAAAAAAGTATGTGACTTTTTTGCAAAATTTGCTGTTTGTATTGTACAGTTGTTTATAAAACAGATGATTCTGGTCCAAAAATCTGATTGGTTGATCCACCTTCAAAGTCGTTGATAAATGCACAAAATGGATTCTATATAAATGCACTTTAAAGTTGCTCACATAGGCCACTGAGTGTATGGATAGATGGGACCAAGCATTAAAATTTTTATGAAGTTAATAGCTCAAAACAGTATTAAACGTATTGTTGCTGTCCAAAGAAAAACAAGCATCTCCAAAATAGTAAATTTAAAGGAGAGGGCAAAAACATTCTTTACTTTCAATGTAAGATTTTACTCCAGGCATTTTGGAGAATTTCTATTGGTCCAATTATCATGAAATTTTCAAACAATATAATGGACAGCTGCTGAGCTCAAATGGTGCAGAAAAGTAAAACATTGTAAAAAATGGACAGATGTTTTTCAATGGATAGCGATGACATGCTACACAAGAACATTAGTGTTAGGCTTTGAATTAAAGTATTTACTGAATGATTCACTGTAAAACTGCAACATACAGAGTAAAGAATTTGTTACTTGAATGTCTTTAAAGCTTAAAATGTCTGTGTTTTGGTAGATCTGCCATAAGTAGTATTAACTACTTATTTGATTAGTTAGTTAGGCATCAATGGTAACCTTGAAACAACGTTCCACCAGAGGCTAACATTACCTTAGCGAAAGTAAAAAATCTACCAAATAATAGTAAACAAAAACAATCTCTGCCATTTGGATTAACTGCATTTGAAAGTGCATCAGGCAGAATTTCTTAAAATGTATTCCTGAGTTAATCCCTATTGTAAACTCACAGATGAACTCTTCCTTAACCTCTTAAATGGCCAGGGCCCACCACACTTCTATCTTAGGTTATAAAAGTGTGTAATAAAGTTGAAGTCCTTGTTGTTACTGAATAATAAGCCTTAGCATGTAATAAGTCTGGGACTTTACAGGGTTAAAACTCTTTTCTTCCCAAATAATTTCATGTGAATATTTGCCACTTTTCATTCTCCAAAATAAATTTCATTCCTTCTCATCTGAAGCCAGTGTTGGGCTGTTGCCACTTTGCGAGGCGTCTGAAACACCAGGGCACAACCCTTGATTTTATGACTTCATGCTCCAGTTTGAGACTTTAAGGGAGGCTGTGAGCCTGGCTTCACATCCATGTGATTGTGTCTGATGCAGATGTGGTCCTCATGACCCCATCTCCTAATCCCATCTGAAAAATAGCTGGGCTTTGATGTATATTAGCCATACCATTAGTGATCCTCGAAGGACACTCGTAGATTAGCATTCCCGAGGTGACACGCCATTCCACCTTCTGCATGTGTTAACTCAGCCTGCACCATTCCATTACTCTAGATTCCATCCAAGCATTTCACTATGGGAACCTGGGAGGCTCACCTCAGCCCTGGCCCTGACGTTGCAGTATGCATCAGCCTCAAAGCGTGGGGCAGATTACTTGACTTAGTGATTAAAAGTAGAGGTCTTATGACTGGAAATCCCATAGTTAAATAAAACTCCAACATTCCGCAAAGCGAGGCACGGTATCTTACAGCACTGGATACCCAGCAACCCTCCTAATCTCTTCTGAGGGTTTAACCACCTGGCTGTTATAGAACTTTTCAGTTTAGCTGAGGCAGACAAACTCCTGCTAAACTGAAATTCCTCCATTCTCTCAATTCTTCACGTCTCAATTCTGGCCAACGAATCAATTTCTTGCAGATGTGCCGACACTCCGTTCACTTTGTCCGTTAGGCTGTCTCTGCCTGAACTTGGTCACATCCAATGGGAACAATTATTCCTCCAGACCTCCAGAGTATTAGGGGCCAAGTTACTTAGGTGAGGATGAAGCAATTTTAGTAATCCACTGTCAAATTGTATTAAAAAGGCAGAATCCAGGTCACTTCATCCAGAAATAACTGCACTCCTTATAGGAAGGTAAATTAGACTGACATGAAGACGCATACGCCGATATTTATTTGAATGTATTAAAGCCCAGTGCAAAATGTCATATTCAACCTCAATGATACCATCAACTTTTTCCACAGAGGTGTCTTGGACTGAAGTCGGCACTTCAATTCTTACAGCGGATGGAAGTATAATTACTTCAGAACTGTGTGACACTGAGGATAATAGAATCCAATTCAAATAGAAAAGTAAACTGAGACTACTGCACTCCAGTTTGTCTGGCTTATAATGGCCATGGTCCATTATTAGAAATGTGCATCTCTCTCATTATCATTATGCTAATGCATGCAGAGTGTTTGTTGGACAGAAAACATATTCAGCATATCTACAGCATTAGAAAACCTGCATTTGAACTCAGAATATGAGTTGCAATTATCTTCAGTGAGACCATCTGCCTGCACGCTTTAGTTGACTTCTCCTGTTCCAGGTTCTAAAAATAGCTCTTTCTCTGGTGAAGGATATTGTTGTGGTTGTATAGTTTAATCTGTTTTCAGCTCAATGGCAAAAACTATCTCAGTTGGCAATTTCTCCAAACTTGCCCCATGCTGGCAGCGGCCTTAGGCATAGTTAACAACACATTTGTGCATTCCAGTGGCAAAGAACAAGGACAATAGTGTCTGCTTGAAACCAGTTTGTTGTTATTTGAAATATATTAACAAATAATATTTTTTTCCAACACTCTTAGAAAAAAAGGTAATGAATTTATTCACATCACTTCAATACATTTAGTTTGGGAACATAACTGTACCTACCTGTAAATCCCATTGCAGTCATAAGTTTATTGACTCCACACACTGTCTTATCTCCAGCATTTTAATTTACTGCTCTGTTTTAAAACATTAGGTTATGAAAAGGTACAAATACATACCTTTGTGAGAAAAACTTAAGGTACAAAGTTGGATCTTAAAGCCATTGTTTTACATTTACAGTGACATTTGCATTAGTTGTACTTTGATAAATGAAAACTGTAACTGTACAGTATCTTTTCGCACAGTGTACACTGCCTAATATAATTAATGTAGGCTAAAACAGAGCAGCTGTGTGAATATGCACTGCACGCACACTGAGGTCTAAAGCAGTTAGTAGCAGACAGCCAAATAGCCAACTTCACTATATATTACTTCTATCAGCTTTATGTGATGACTGTCTATCTACAAAATGACCGTATTTTGTTAGAAAAGGTCTGCTGCTGAAAACAGACCATTCAGTTACCTCATATCAAGATGTATTTCTGCCTATTACTGCGTTTATTCACCTGATAAAGTGCATATTGCTTTGTTCAGAATGGCACTGTGAAACAGCTGTCAGATCTTTGCAAATGTTTCCAATAAAACTCAGATTAAGCCAAACACAGATAGACATTGTTTCTTTTTTTTTGTTATAGCCAGCAATGTTGAGTTCTTCTATGCATTTGGAAGCTGTCACATGTAATAAATTTTCCTGATTGAATCGAGGGTTTGTGAACCCCAAACTACAGTTTTGGCAAGTTGCAGCTCGAGGTTTGAAAACTGTGAGGCAGTATTGTCTACTTTTTGAATATATATCTTGGCTGTTTAGTCCAAGGAGTATGAGTGAATGGGGGAGTTTGAGTCTTGCACGTAATGAATAACATGAGTCTGATCAGCTGATGTATCAGTGTTGTGACCCACAGTTATGAACTTCATCACATTTAAGTAGAAGGAACTGAATGCTTTTATGTACATTAAATGGAACAACCTGCTCCAGCTTTATGAATTAAATTGATTACATTACTTATTTACTGTACTATAATCATTGATTGAATAACTCATTTTCCTTTCTTTTTCCTCTCATCACATTTATCATAATGTAAGTATTTTTTTTTATATTTTTTGCAATATGCAGATCAGACAAAGAATTCATTTCAATGCATTTGTGTGAGAAACAATGGAATGAAACCTGCCACAGTAAATGGCAAGAAATGGATACACTAAATATATATCCAACAATACATGACATTATTCCTGGTAATATTGTTTTTTTATTATTTGTTCTTTTTTTCATATTAATTTAGCCATTAGATGTATAATTAAATGGTAACTGTGGATGGAGAAGTACTTTTTCACATAGTTCTATGCTTTAATTTTGGTATGTACGCTTTAGCCCCCACTTGTCAGACCAAATCTGCACCCCTGGCTTAAACACCAAATATATATGCCTACACTATTATGTGATGAAGCATGAAACGTCTGCTGACATTACATCTGGCTCCAAATGGATTAAAGACCTTATCATTTAGCTAGTCTAGTTAATCTGCCAAAGGGAAAAGGGCAATTATCATGAATAGAGAGATATAACAATGACATACCTTGACATTCCCTTCATAGGGATAAGCGGTAAGCATTCATTTAACATAATCATTATCCTCACAATTACAGCCTGTCCCTTGCTTCAGTTTTCTCGCTTTCTCACTTTCGTCGTGAAAAGGTAGTAACAGAAGAGGCATGATGCAGTACTTACTTTAAATCACAGAATATAGTGGGTGTCAGAGACTGTTCAACACAGCTCTAATATCCTTTAAGCTTCAGCCAAAATTAGTGGTAAAGTAGCTTCTTTGGCTTCATTTCCCCGTTTGCTGCAGAAATTTGCTGCATCTGCCAAAGTCAGCACGAACAGGACTCTAGCAGAGGATGCGGCCTGGGGGGGGGGTGGGGGGGGGTGTGGATTTCAGGGGCATTAGGGGGATAAAAGGTTGCATCTTAATAACAGGTTACACATATCCAAAGGGAATGAGGGCTAACACACCTTAAAAATATGAATTGCAGACAGATCTTCTCAGCAAAATACAGGACAAGGAAAAGGATGAAAAATGGGACACATGGGGATCATGCCATGTTACTTTGAAAAGCTGCAGTATAAAAAGAAGGTTTACAGCAAGAAGCAGAAGGTCAGAGTTTGGGCTTGGCCTATGTCAATGAATAGCATTATTCTGAATGGATTGTGCAAGAGCAAGCCAGTATGCTGCAGGCATCTTCAGATGTGTTTCGCAGAGTTTGTGAGGTTCATGAGCACATAATAATATGCTGAACTACAAATTCTAACAAAAGTAAAGTGGTTAAACACAGACTGCAGTCTTAAAAATTACGGCGCCAATAGGAACCAAAAAGACTCTTTCCGGAGCGTGGCCGAGATGTAGAGGGAATTGTAGAACCTAATAATGTAATAATTGTAATAATTTCCCAATAATGCAATAACCCCAAAAATGTAATTAAAACTTGCACTTAGCTTGCTCAAAAAAGTAATAAAATCCAATAATTATCTAACAATATAATACATTGTCTTAACCGATAATGTGCGAATAATTTTACCAATAATGGAATCCCTTATTACATTCTTGGGAATTTATTACACGAAGGGAGCATTGATGAGTCATTCTTGGCTCTAAAAAGAACTCCTAATAATTCACAGCACCTGTTCACAAAAAGGTTCTTTCTAGTGCTTGTTGAAAGGTTCTTTATGAATCCCTAACTGGTATATCCAAGAAAGTTATTTAGATTCCCAGATATCGGTCCCATGGCTTGATAAGGTTGGCACCCTGCTAACTGTATACCACTGCTGGTCCACCCTCGGACCACCCAAATTATTGCCCTGCATCTGAGGTCTAACTAGTTTTTAATCTCCTCAAACAGATAGTAAATGCACACAGCCTTTTATTATGGAAAATGAATTAGGATGAATATGACAAACACATGAGAGAAAAAAATGAATGGCTAGGCCTACTGTAAAATGATTTTGCTAGTTTGGTTACAGCTGTATAACCGGCATTATTTACAATATTGCTATTAAATTTATTTACTAAGATAATATACAAAGGATAATGAAAGAAAGAAATGAAGAAAAAGTAAATTGGACTGCGAGTGGAAATTAGTGATGAAAAAGTGCCATTCTGCTTAACCAGTAGGCCACTGAAAACACTGAGCAGAATACAAGTAAGCAGCCAGCTTTGCCCTCAGCTGGCCAACAGCGGCCCACTCTCCTCTTGCTATCTAGGTTTAGAGTGTTCTTAATCATTTAAATTCAAAACCTTAAGGTAAAAAATATGCAAGAGTAACCATACTAATAATTACTAAGTTAGAAATAACATTTTTATCTTTATAAACTTAAAGGGAAAGAACCTTGTAGAACCTTTGCAATCCACCAAACACCATTCTCAATCACCTGAATACTGATCTGCTTCACCTGCTCTGTTTGTCACATAACTAGTCTTAGTTTAGTTTATAAGCCCGGGCTTTAGACTAGATACTTTGTGAGATATTGCTTTTCCTAGTAGAGCTACTGAGCGTTTTCTGTTTGCTATTTTGTCTTATTGTGAACTTGACTGTGTTTCTGGACTTTCTGACTTTGCCTTTTCCCTTTTTGGATCTTGGTAGCCCTAACCTTAAACGTAACCCTAACCCTAACCCTACCCAAAACCTAAACTTACTCCTAAAACGTACCCTTACCCTGCTGTTGATAATCACCAGGACATTTGTTAATAATTTCAATATCTGTAGCTTATTTATTTGGGACCATCAAAATAAAATGTGACATCAAAGCTACCAACTGTCTGTAATTATTAGTCCAGCTGAGTGGTCGCCAACCTTCCTCCTGGAGGTTTACTTTCCTGTTCAGTTTCTGATCCATCCAGTCAGGGACTTCTGGAGAAGTTAATTAGCTGGAGTAGGAGTTGTGCAGATTGTGGTCGAAACTAGACTCTGCTGGAAGGTAGATATGCAGGACCAAGGTTGGTGACCACTGATCAAACTCAACTTAGGACAGTAAGCACTGACATAATGTCCAACTTCCCTCCCTCACTTTTACACAAAATTAGGTGTCCATGATCACACATACTCCAAAAACAAGTACAGGCTACTTATATAATCTTTAGCCTGCTAATGGATCGTATTAAGAGAGATCACTGGAGTAGGCCTGGAGCCTAGAGATTAAGCATTATGTGATCCCACCACCCTTTATTTATATATTTACTTACTTACTCTATGGTAAATAAGATGTGTGGGTGTGAAGAACCCTTTTATAGTTTAAAGAATCATTTTTCCTCAATATAATATTCTGTACAAGATCCTACAGTATCACAGTAATAATGATGCTATGAAGACTCAATGAATGTTTTAAGGAAACACTGCATTTGCTGTAAAACTTTGCAAACTTAAAAAGCACTTTGTGAGACCAGTTTAATGGGCCGAATGGTAAGCGCTCCTCTGGTCAGAACAGTCACAGGAAAGAAAACTAACCAGCTCAGTTCAGTCACGCCAGTCGTGCAGGGTGTGAAGTGTATCAGATGTTATGTTCTGTTTGTGTCCTTTGGGCATGAACCTGGAATTTCTTCATAGGGAACGTGATCGACCTGCTTCATGTAAATTATCCCAACTTTCTTATCAATATTATCAATAAAATGACCTTCCACCCAGGCCATAAGACTTAATCTTCCAAAGGTTCTTCTCAGCATTAACTTTAGAGTTTTGGTGTTGTAATGATTGTTTTTAGTTCTGTTGCTGATGGAAAAGCTTCACCACACAGCAAGAAGAAGCCTGATTACTGTGGTTGACTAGTGTCACTTGTGTAACTTGTATTGCACACTTGGCCAGTTGCAGTTACAATCTACTCTGGTGTCTGGAAAATAGTTGGTGTAACATGGCTTATTAAAAGTTGACGCATTAAAGTAACGCATAAACTCACATGCAGAAGTTTGTGCATGCACAGTGTACATATAACTACACTTCCAAAAAAAAGTTGACGCTTGCCTGTGTGGTGGTACAGCTAAGTATTCTGGGTTTAAGCTGGAGAGGAAGACATTATGCTGTAGAAGGAATTTAGCATTTTTAGCTGACATGGAAAAAAGACCTCACAATTAACTTCTGAACGGTGACGACTGAGAAGCAGTTTAGTCTGAGGTTTGCTGTTAGGCCCAAATCATCCGATGGGCACATGCATAAGGTACCAAGCCACTAGGGCCCCCTGGGCATGTGCCATGGTCATTGGCAGTTATGTTAAAATCTAAACAGCTGCTTCGACTTGTGATGGAAACTAGTGGCACAGCAAAAAAATAAAAATAAAAAAGAACTAGTTTGTCATTGTCTTTTGACCAATCACAATCCTGATCCTCAGCTTCATTTTTTATCCTCTAATCACTGCTTAGCAACCATTCAGCTATTACCTTGGTCAAGCTTTTATTTTTTTTTTTTGCATTGCTCTGAACATTCTTTAAATATTAAGCTCCAGATATTGAAAAGACATACTGAGGGCATCTGTGAAAGTGAGACCTTGTACTTTGAGTAGAGGATGCCCATTTCCAAAGGCAGATATAAAATGTCAGCCAGTAATCTGTGAAGAGGTAAAATATAAATGTAAAAAAAAAAAAAAATTCTTGCCCGCAGCGGCAGTATGCTTTAGCTTGGGATGTTTGATGGCTTGGATGGCTGATTTTTCTGTCTTTATGAGCATTTTAGCTGGCTGATTTTAAATGGCTGTCTTCACTGGGTTAAATGTGTCACTAATCAAGAGTGGACACATGCTTTACAGGCAGGGGTGTAAAGAGTACTGAAAATTCCTACTTAAGTACAAGTACTGTTACTGTAGTGATCATTTACTCAAGTACAAGTAAAAGTATTAGTAAATAAAATTACTCGAGTAAGATCAAATGAGTAGTTTATTAAAAAAACTACTTAGTTATTTTTTTCGTATTTCCTCTGTTACAACCACAAAATATTTCTATTCACTCAGCTAGAGAGTGAGCTCAGAAATGGAGGAAGATGGAGGAGCTGGAGCGTGAGCGGGAGATGATAAGGGATCTGGTAGCTGTGATTAAGGAGAGTGAGGACAGGATCCTATCAGCGGTTCCTCTGGTGGTCTTTCAGAAACACAGGCTGATGCAGGAGCTGCAAAACTGTGTAAGCCGAATCCCAAGTGAGAACATGAGCATGGAAGAAAGACAAGAATGGAAGAAGATCCAAAAGAAGAAGGCCAAGGAGCTCAAAATGCAAAAGAAGGCCAAGGAGAAAAGGAGAAAGGAGGCCTCAAAGGACACAAGAGTGAAGAGCAAAGAGAAGATGAGCTTCTGGAAAACATTTTGGTGTTGTAAAGGGAGAAAGTGAAGAACCAGAATGTGTGTTTTTCACTTAAAACATCAATAAACAACATTAATAAACACTTCCTTTTGTCTCTTTATGTTATCAAAGTGATAGTAGGCCAACAATACTACACTATAAAACAACACATATATAACTATAAACAGAAGAAACAGAATCCTAAAAAAACAGTTACATGCTGGTTTTGAGTAGTAAATAAAATGGCTATTTTTCTGTGGTGGACATGGCTACCCCTGGTTCCTATCACCACCACTATAAAGAAATTACATTACATTAATTACATTACACTCTGAATGACTCTGCAGCCACATGTCTACATCTCAGGGAGTGAATTATTCAGGATTTTGAAATTCTCCTTTATTAGTTATCCTAACTGAGCTTTAACTTGGTTACTTTCTGCCCTATAGTTGTATAAACTGGAGTTTGAGCATCCACTTTATGAGAATATTCATTTATGTATAGTAAGCAGAATAAAAACAATTGTCATTAGTACAAGAAATCACTGCTTCATTGACCAGAGGTTCAGCCAGAATAATGTTTCTGAAATCTTATTTCACTCTGTCATGATTGTCACTGCTTCTTCTCTTTTTGCAGTCACTTGCATGTCCTTCATCCACCAACAGCATCTTTTAGGTATGGAAACAACTTTTATTTATTTTTTTAACTGGGTTACTGGTTTGTTTTCACTCATCTTTCTACAAGTGTAATCGCCCAAGGTAAGTATGTCTGTGTTTGAATATTTTATACTTTAACTATATGTCAACACTAGTATGTCTATCTTTCCCTCTCTCATGATTGACTATTGACTGTCAGTCACTATTGACTAAGTCCAGTTTCATTGTCTTTTGTTCCTCTTTTACTTCTACGCTTCCTATTAACCCACCTCATTTTAAGCTGCGGGAGCCTTCTCGCTAGGAGAGAACAAAGTACAAAACCTCTGAACTTGAGTAAAAGTAGATACTCTTAAAGGTGAAGTATTCTATTTATACTTTTTACTTGAGATAATGTACAAAATGAAGCTTAAAACTGAAATCGTAATGCACTCAAAAGATGATTTATTTATTTGTTTAATTTTTCGACCAGTAATTACTTTTTTATGGAAGATTACGGTAAAATAAGAATTTTGTCAAGTGATGAATTAATATGAACTAACAAAGGTAAAGTTCCAATTTGATTTCAGGTTGACTTCAAATGTATTTCATCGAATTATCTTAAATGAAAGTACTGAGAATCATTGCAGTTCTGTTGTTTTTAATACTTTCTGTTAAAGAGGCCTGTGTGGCTGCAGGTATTAGAATGAACTGTTCCTCTCCTTATTGGAAAGTATTCATCAAAAATGTATAACTTAGTTAATAGCTTAGTTCTTTTACTTCTGATACTTACGTAGTTTAAAACCAAGCACAAATATTGATTTACCAAGAGCATTTCCCCCTTTTACTGAAGTACAGAGGTTGTGTGCTTTGTCTACCCAGCTTACAAGCAGAGGCTAGGAAACAAGCCCTGTCTGCATAAACAGGTATTTCTCAGGTTTGGAAGCAACGCCTTTATGGGAGTGTGAGGCTTGTATGCTTATAGAAATGCAGTTAGTCAACTTAAATATGCCTGTATCTTTTTCAGGTATTAATGTAAGTATTTTAAACTTTGACTAAATGTGTCCTCTGCCTACAGCCATCCATCTGCTGCTTCTGGTGCTCGACTGATAAGGACTTGTCCCAGGTACTTTTATTTATAGTAATGGTTATAGTGTTCCTCTTAGTTAGTTATAATCTTAGTATATATTACTTTGCATATTTTACTGTTTATCTTTTAGCACAATATTATGTATTTAAAACCATGACTCACCTGCTTTGCTTTTTTCTTTAGTTTGCAAAAGCTGTTGTATAAAAGCATTAGCACTGTGAATGTTGAGTACTACTGGGAAAAACAACATTTTTAATTCACAGTAATACCCTCTTTCTTGTATGCTATTTCATACACATCCCCTTTTTTCTTGTTGCTTTGTAGATTTATTTCCCATAATGCCTGCTGTTCTTCTAGGATCATTCATAGTCCAACTGTCATTTATCTGGTGAGAGTGTTACTCATATTGCTTACTTTTGACTTTATTTTAGGTGCAGCCATTAAGAATCCACAATCACAAGCTGCAGGTGACAAAAAATTGACCAGAGACCCCCACATCTGTTAAGAGCCGAGTATATTTAACATTACTGTAAACAGTTTTTAAACACTGTGTCCATTCACTGTTCACTCTAGACACTCCTACCTTGCTAGTCCTTGTATATGTAAAGTCAGAGACATAAGCTCATCTGTTGATGCAGTTTGTTAGTCATCCTCTAGTCCTTCATCAGTGGTCACAGGATGCTTTTGGCTGGATGTTTTTGATTGGTGGTGGACTATTCTCAGTCCAGCACCAACACTGAGGTGTTTAAAGCTCCAGGAGCACTGCTGTGTCTGATCCACTCAGACCAGTGCAACACACACTAACACACCACCACCACATCAGTGTTACTGCAGTGCTGAGAATGATCCACCACCCAAACAATACTTGCTCTGTGGGGGTCCTGCGGGGGCCCTGACTACTGAAGAAGAGGGTGAAAGGGGGCTAACAAAGTATGCAGAGAAACAGTTGGATTACAGTCTGTAATTGTAGAACTACAAAGTGCTCCTATATAAGTGGACCTGATTAAATGGAAAATGAGTGAA
This sequence comes from Colossoma macropomum, assembly GCF_904425465.1. Taxonomy (NCBI): domain Eukaryota; kingdom Metazoa; phylum Chordata; class Actinopteri; order Characiformes; family Serrasalmidae; genus Colossoma; species Colossoma macropomum. Next base: position 17,461,975 of record NW_023494788.1, read on the forward strand.
TACAAGGAAGCTGTAAATAATAAAGTGGCCAGCGAGTGTATACATATAACAAAGCACAGTGGTGTTCTGCACATTTCAGTTAAGTTTGTATTTTTAACACCTATTTATTGGTATATGGTAACTGATTATATACTTATGTACTGACTATTCCACCCATTTGGTCTGTACTATAGGCAAATGCTGTATATTTATGTAAGACAATTAAAGTGTTGTCATTGACATTAATGCATACATACAAGTGAAAACAGCTGAGCTTTAAGAATTGCAAACTTTACAAGGCAGGATACGGTACATACTAGCTAAAGACATGATAATGCACATTAAAACTGTGACAGACGATCGATCAGCTGTGTTCCCCTATGCTGTACTGTCTTTACTGGGGATTGGGTCAGTTGGTTTTCTTTTTATGGTTGTTTGCATTCTGTGTTATGTTGTTTCTAAATAAAAGTGAATGTTCGGCTACATTTGAGCCTAATGCTATGCTTTTGATTGAGGTACATGTAGTTAATAAATAGAGATTTAGACTTATGCAGAAAGTATCTGGAAGTGAATGAAGTGAGTATATTTTGCTGGCTGGGCAGAGGAGTGTTAATATCACTGTGTACCCGGATGTGAGCCGAGCAATTGGGCCAGAATTGGGCCTGGATTCAAACTGAAATCTCGGCTGACGCCTTTCAAGCTCGGCATGCAGTATTCAGCCTAGATGTGGCCCAACTGATTTTTGCTCTCTGAGAGTACCAATGTTAAAAAGGTAAGACGTTGAAACAATGTTGCGATATCAATGTTGATTCACTTTTCAAAATCAAAACAAAATCAAACGGTGATTCAAACTTCATCCACGACGTTGATTCAACTGTGAATAAACGTTGAAATGCAAGGTGGGCTGTTTAGCTCGGATCAGCTTGCTCGGCTAATGCTCCCTCAGGCTGGAGTCAAGTTGTGAGAGCGGATCTCAGCAGGTTTCGTGTTTGGCCGCTGATAATAATGCTGTTTTCTTTAGTTCATGTGAAGATGAATACAGTTGACCATTTGGATGCAGACTGTTTCTCATGTGTGCTGGTTAAGTCCTCCTCTTTGGACATCGCTGTAGTATTTTTCCTGTCGGAGCTGCTGTTTTTTAATTGGTGAATCTTAAATTGAATCTTTATGTTAAATTTAACTGCGCTTCATCCTTATTGGTTTATGAGATGATACGCTCATAATTATTTTTACTCTGTAATGTTATGAAAATTAAAGTAGTGAAGTAAAAGTATTTCATTAAAAATGAACTCAAGAAAGAGTAAAAGTACTATGATTTAATTCTACTCCAAAAAGTACTGTTACAGGGAAAACTGTACTCAATTACAGTGACGAGAGTAAATGTAATTTGTTACTTACACCTCTGTTTACAGGGAAATGTTGCATTGGTCATTGAGTTTACATTAACCTCTATTCTCTTTAATGAGTGTGTAGTCTTGCTATTGTTTTGTCTTGATTTTGTCTTGAAAACAAATATGTCCAAAAAAAAACATATCTCTAGAACAGCAACTTTACATGAGATGGCAAAAACTTTTTTAACTTTAATGTAAGTCAATTTAAAAATCTTTTATCCCAAGTGATTCTGGAGCTATTCTATTCTATTGGTCCACTCATAGTGTTTTTTTGCACAATGTAAGGGACAGCTGTTGTGTTCAAATTATGTAGAAAAATCAAAATAATCAAAAATGAATGTACCTGTTTTTTTTTTTTTTTGGACAATGATGATGTGTATAGTGGTGATGCGCCAAACACTGCAGTCATTATTCTGCCATCATGGTGCTGCATATGCCTCTGTGACCGTTTGATATTACGAGAAATTCATTGACCACCCCAAAAAGGTCACCAGGCAGGGGCTCACCAAACATTGGTGCCCAGGGCCCAGGGATCCAGGCCTGATTGCTATAACATTACTTTGTCAGTCGTCTATGCAGCAATGCTGTACTACAAATTCAATAGAATTCAATAGCACAAAGGAAGCAGACAGAGGAGTAATTTTTTTTTTTAAGTACACTGTCTTGGTTCATTTAAAAGCAAGGGGAAATCTTTTAGCCACTGTGGGTTAAACACAGTTTAACCCCTTATATGGCCAGGGGTCACACCAGCAGGCCCAAAGTTTTATTACGCACTTCTGTAACCTAAGAATATCTCAACCAGTTTGCATTGAAGTTACAGAATAATAAGCCTTAGTATGTAATAAGCCTGGGATTTTAAGGGGCTAATATTAGATGAGGGGCATCAGTTGCCGCTTCAACATGAGTTAAAAAACTGCTCAGTACATTATGCTGAAACATTTCAGACCAGTCGGACTTTCTTATTTGAATAGGCTTCATTTGCTATAAAGGTTACCTTTGCCAGTTTTGACTAAAGTAGCCTAAATGATAGATGATGCCTACTGGAATAAGCATTTATAAACATTATTATGTAGCATCATGTTAGATGTCATGATAAGCTTATGTAGGTGTCATGTAGCATTATAAACAGTACCCTACAGTACAGTGTTACTCACTTTTATTGCATCGGCTACCTTAGTCACAGGCGACCTATAAAACAATCTATGAAAAGCTGCTAAATGTTGAAATAAATATCAAGTTGCCAGGCTAAATGTGGAAAAGTATAGTATCATAGAACAAACATTTGTATGGTATCAGCTTTTTTCAGCGTCAACTTTTAACATTAACGGTTTTAGATGTGAAAAGTTAATCTTCTCACATCTAAAATCTTGCATCAGTTTTTGACAATGTCAGCTGATTACAGCTCTTTACAGTGGATCCACAGTTCTCAAAGCAACACTAAACACATTTAGCATTTTATAGAGTATTTATTGTAGTGTAAATGGTTTCTGTGTATAGGATGAACTATGAGCTATGTATCCTTGTTATACAAAATTCTTGTATATTGCATAATCTGCATACAGTAAGCACTTTAAATGCCACCACAGCCAAGTCTGTAGACCCAGGTTAATAATAATCCTCTTGTTTGTGAGAACATCAGGAGGAAGAGAAAAGCAGGCTGCTTACATCAGCCAATGAGCCAGAGGGAATCCTGTGAGATATAATGCACACATGATACCAAGAATTCTAAAGATGGAGAAACATAATGCTGTCTTTGTGGTGCTGATCAGCATGTTGCAATCAGTTTTTCTGGCTGAACAAGTTTACTCAACAGTGAATTCGCTTGAAGCGTCACAGTGAAAACAAAACAATGGTAAAATAATACTTATGTTTAAGAATGTTAAAAGATTCAGAAATTCTACAAAAGGTAGTAATGATGCTTAATCGCAGCCTTATCTATGTATAATATTTGCATGATGAATATGCAAGTCAAGAACAAAAACACTGTCCTAAAGTGAAAACATTTTACCTGAAAGAGACAGTCCAGTCAAAAAGAAAGTTAACCATTGCATCTTCTGTTGTGAACTTGCCTACTCACCTCTTATAGTGGTGCCCCAATCTAGACTGTGATTTTCCCAGCATCTTTAAAGCATCTCAATGTGGTTCTAAAGTGGCTGGGGTGCTTCAAAACCTTAATTTTGTTTCTGTCAAGCAATTCAGAGGTGAACTTGCTCTTGTGCTTCAGATTGTTGTCTTGCTGCATAACCCAGCTGCATTGAGCTTCAGATCACAGACTGATGACGGGACATTCTCCTGCAGCCAGATCCTGAAGCAGCAAAGCCCCTCCACACTATAACACTACCACCACCATGTTTGACTCTAGGTATGATGTTCTTATTGCGGACTGCTGTTTTAGCTTTACACCAGATGTAACAGGACCCCATCTTCCATTTTCAACTCATCAGTGAACAGAACCATATTCCAAATAGCTTGGGGGCATGAAGGTGTTTTTGGCAAATGTGAGACAAGCCTTTATGTTCTCCTAGGTGAGCAACTCTCCCATGGATACCATTTTTGTCCAGTCTCTTTCTAATGGCAGTAAACAAGCCCTGGTGTGTCCAATTGATCCCAGTTGTCAACTAAAGATGGTTAATTGGTGGATTGAGTAACTGTGGAGGGAATTAAATTATCATTTAAAACTGTATTTTGTGTTTACTCAGATTGTCTTTTATTTATGTTAAATTATATCTGAAGATCTGATACAGTTACGTGTGACAAATATGCAAAATAGAAGAATACTCCAAAATACTTTTGGAACATTTGAAAAACTACAACTGCTTTGGGGCGACTATGCTTGAGGGCAGGCAAGTTGATTTTTTTTCATGCTTCCTGGCTCAAGCAGGAAGAAGCCAGAGAACTAAAGGTACTTCTAGGTTGATGAACATCATGTCTGTATTTATTAGCGTCTATATGAGTGGCTAGCAGTGAGGATTTCTTTACCACAAGGGGAGAGGAATTGCCAATGGCTGTATGAGGCATGTGCACAATGCATGCCGGAAACTGTAGTAAGAGAACGTTGATGAATGAAAACACAAGAAAGGATATAAAATTGTGAATTTTAAGGCTGAAAGATAAAATGCTGAGCCAGAAAATGCTGCATAACATCACAACCATAACATATTAAATGCTGGTTTTAGACCAGAATTCCTCTTTAAGTATTATAGAAGTAACACTAAGTGGAGTATTTTCAGTTCTGCATTTTTTCTGTAGCTGTTCTTGATGTGACATTTTCTAAATACGATTTGAAGCTGAAACTTTATGGTAAAATAAATGAATAAATCCACATAGGACTTGACTCCATTGGAGAGGAGAGTATGAGTGCACATGATTAGAATCATGTGCAAAGAAATGGTCTCTGCAGGTGTAAAAACATTTCTCCCTGCTTTGATCTCAAGGAATAATCCAATAGCATTTCACTTCATTTCTGCTTTATTTGATTGCCTCTGTTGCACTAATTAATGGTATTTTCAAGCCAATGGACTACAGACTACAAGGCATGGCAAAACTTTATTTTCAGAAGTTCTGTAGGCCAGCAGTATAAATATTTTATACTCTCTCAAATAATAAGTGAGTGTAATATTCACAGTTTTAACTTGAAGCCTAGTGCTTAGAATGTGCACTTATATTTTTGTGTTAAGCCGGGGTCACACTACACGACTCTTACCTGATTTTAGCCCTGATTCTCAGTCTGGCTGAGTCTGTGCTGGTTGGATTTTGGGGCAGTCATAATTGACAGCTGAGTAGTGTGAGAGGGGCACAGACTAAGATTTTTTGCCTCTTGATCACGTTTCAGACCAGTCAGAGTTCTGACCAAACTCTGAGCATAATCTAGTAGCATACACTGGTCAATGACTCCATCTGGATGGACTCCTCCAACAGCCAATGAAAACTGAGAGCACAAAAAAAGAAAATACAGCAAATAAAAAAGAAAAATGTCAAAGCTTTATAATGAACTAAGCTTAAGGCAAGAGCACATCTGAGTACATGTGCATCTAAAAACTACCCCACTAATTACATCTTTACACCTATGACCATCACTTAATGTGTGCAAATGCCAGTTAAAACTGCTGCAGCAGCGAGCTGCTCCCTGTTTGTTTATTTGTGTAGTAACGGGAGAATGCATCACTTGATTTCGATGAGTTTGGTTTAGCAACAGCTTAAAAGTTGTGTAGTGTGTGTCATTAATGTATGATCCCCAATATTTCAGTCGCCCAAAATAATCTGCAGAAACAAGCCGGATGGTGTGAGATACCCAGTCTTTTTATAGTCTGTTAGGACTTTAAAAGTCAAACAGCGCATCCAAGGCTTTAGCTCGCCCACATGATCAGGTGAAGGTTTCAGATAGTTCACTGATGTAAAATGAGTTGTTTCTGGCTCTCTAAGCATAGGCCCTATCAATGGCAGATTGCGAGTTTGATCTCCCGTGATGCCTCAGCCAACTGTGGCTGGGAGTCCAAGAGGGCATAAATAGCCTCACTCTCTCTGGGTGGGTAGGACAGCCCTCTCACCCTTGTTCCATTACTCAGCACAAACCTAACCAGTGCATGTATATGTTTGCTGACATAACAGAATTAGCAGTTAGTGTTCTCCTCCAAGCGTGTTGAGCTGTCCAACGCTACATTAGTGGCAGTCTGTAAAGATGCAGTGGCACTTCATGTGACTTGGAGGAAGCACATACTTAGCCTTCACCCTCCTAGCTTGGTAGCATCATATGATGGGGGCACCTAGCTAGTAGGTAGAATCGGCCACTACTATTGGGTTGTGTAATAAAAGTGTTTCTGACTAAATACTTTGTCAAACTCCTGAAAATTGCTTAAATTATTTAACATTAGTATTATGCTGTTAACATTTCATGATGAATGGACCAAATGAAATGGTCCAAAATTACTTGCAACAAAATCTTGTTAACCTATATTAAGCCTTTGGTAAAGTTGCCATTTTGGAGATACAGGGTTCCATTACAACAGCAACAAAATGGTACTTTTGGATGCAAAAGTTTAATGATCCCTGGTCAAATTACATGTTGATTTTCTAATTGAAAATAAGTTCTCTACAGTGACACTTCTGCACATTCTGCGCAGTTGCTGTTTATTTACTGAATTTAACATATTGGAAAAAAATAAAACATAAAATGTAAAATATGCTGTAATGTTTGCACAGACCACATTTTATATTTACTTTTAAAGATTACATTTTTTATTCATGAAATTGGGCCAAGAGATACATTTGCTACTTTTAACAACTATTTCAACTCTAATATTGGCAGTGTTTGTTAATATTGACCATCAATAACATAAACTATCACAATGTCAGCATAGCCTTCCAGCAAGTCTTCTACGGATTGTATAGCTGTAGATATTTCTGAAACCTCTACCTACCAGTAACACGTGGGTGCAAAATTTGTATGTCTATTCTAGGTCAACTCAATCCTACTCTGTTTTTCCTTGTCTGGAATTATATTGCTAAATCTTGCTTTATTATAGCCAAGCAGTTCTATTGTACAGATACTGCAGCAGAAATGCAGAATGTACTCTAAATCTGCAGGGGCAAAGCCAATGGATGGCCAGAGGTGGTTTTGTTATTCACCTTGTTTTTCACATGACCACTGTGTTTCAGGCTTATGGATGAAATATCTGCTTAGGAAGTGTCATTCGTCTGAATGCAAGTGTCATCAAAGCGCACACAGGCATTGAAGCATCCCAACAATAATTTTTTTTATCTTTTTTTTTTTTTTACACATTTCTATCATGTTTGGATTTTATAAGCGTTTGACAGAATTCTCTGTGTCTGAAACATAATAAATACTGCCTACATATACACTATTCTGAGGCAGGAAGGCACCCACTCATGTCCAAATCAAATATTTGTATTGAATAATGCTAGCCTTCCTAAAAACACTTTACTTGCGGGTAAATGATGCTAACATCTAATGCTAACAGCTAGCAAGGAGCTGTCGTATCTTGGCAACGATGTGACACATCACTGCTTTCGGAGCACGCCTCAAACGCAATACAGTTGTAGATACCTGCATCACAAAGCTGCCAGCACAGGCAGCAACATCAAGACAGCTGCCTTCAGTTTCAGACACAGCTGATGTATTATTAAAATAAATTATAATAAAAAATAAAATAAAAATGAGTTAAAGCTTTGCCAGACGTTCTGCCCACAAGTCACTCAAAGCATCATGGTTGCGGGAATAAGGTGGATACTTCATGCTGCAGATCACATGATGATAACCAGAGACACTGCATTCAGCAGTAATAATGATATAAGGAACAAAACAAACAATATTTTCACTAAATCATATCAATGCTGTGAAAAAGTATGTGTCCCCTTCCCAACTTCTTCTATTTTTGCTTATTTGTCATGTTTGAGTGTTTTAGATAATCTAATATTAGATGAGGTTAACCCAAGTAACACAAAATGCTGTTTTTAAACAATAATTGTATTTATTGAGGGAAAAAATGCTGTTCAGCCCTACCTGGCCCTATGTGAAACAGTAATTTCCCCCTTAGCTACTAAATCAACCAGTTAACTAAATATAATTGACTACTGGGTTCACTGGCCACACCCCGGCATGATTACTGCCAGCTGAATCTAAACATCACTTAATAGAACCTGTCTGGCAATGTGAAGCAGCTAGAACGTCTCAAAAAGCAGCACATGATGTCACAATCTAAAGCGATTGAAATACAGATGCGTGACTGAATCTGTATTTGAAATGTGACTGAAATCTACCAGTCTGGAAAGGGTTACAAAGCCATTGCAACGACTCATCCAGGAGGTCACAAAAGAACCCAGGCGAACATCTAAAGAACTGCAGGCCTCAGTTGCCTCGGTTAAGGTCAATGTACATGATTCCACAACAAGAAAGACACTGGGCAAAAATGGCATCCATGGCAGAGCTGCAAGGCACAAACCACTGCAGACCAAAAGGAACACAAAGGCTCATCTCACATTTGCCAAAAAACATCTAGATTATCCCCAAGACTTTTAGGATAATATTCTGTGCACTGATGAGCCAAAGTCCTGTTACATCTGACATAAAGATAACGCAGCATTTCACCATTAGAACATCATAAAAACAGTCAAACATGGTGGTGGTGGTGTGATGATCTGGGGCTGCTTTTCTTCTAGAGGACCTGGATGACTTGTCGTAACTAATGGAACCATGAATTCTGCTCTCTATCAGAAAATCCTGTAGCAGAATGTCAGTTTGTGACATAAAGTTCAAACGCAGTTGGGTTATGCAGCAGGACCATGATCCAAAGCACACAAGCAAGTCTGCAAGTCCAGCTCTGATTGACTCAAAAGGAACAATGTTTTGGAGTGGCTGAGTCCTGACTTGAATCCCAATGAGATGTTGTGGCAAGACCTTAAACGGGCAGTTAGCCAAATTAAAACAATTCTGCAAAGAAGAGTGGGCCAGAATTCCTCCACAGCAATGTAAAAGACTCATTGCAAGTTATGGCAAACATTTGATTGCAGTTGTTACTGCCATGAGTAGCACAACCAGTTATTAGGTTTACAGGCAGTTACGTTTTCACATGGGTAATATAGATTTTGAATAAATCTTTTTCTACAATAAATGGAGTGATCATTTAAAAGCTGCATTTTGTGTTTACTCATCTTTATGTTATATTAAAATCAGGTGATCTGAAGCATTTAAATGTGACAAATGAGCAAAAATAGAAGAAATTGGGTGGGGGTCAAATACTTTTTCACAGCACTGTATTTTAATATTGTAGGCCTAATACAAGCACAAGAGAACTTTATTAACTGCTATTTTATTTTGTCTTTTCCAAGTAGTTTTCCACCCCAATTGTAATGCTGTGCCTAACCTGGCCACCCCGTTGTAAACCGACTGCTTATCTGATATTTAAGACAAACATGAAATTCTCAAATAAGTTACTTTTTGACTTGACTTCCTTTCTTTTTTGCAAAATAAACATGTACAGTCCTTGGACAGTCCTTCCCTGACACCTGTCTTCCTCCCTGCATGTTGACCATTTAAAATCCCAGGCTTATTACATACTTAGGCTTATTATTCAGTGACAGGGATCTCACAGCAAACTGGTTGAGCTATTCTTAGGTTAGAAAAGTATAATAAAGATTTGGGCCCACTGGTGGGCTCTGGCCATTTAAGTGGTTAACAGAGCAACATCTATTCAGTTCTTTCAATCAATGAAGTGTAAGTTTACCAGACCCATTTAATAAGAGAAACATAGTCAGTCAACTGTCTGTCCAGTATAACCAACTTTTTAATAACATGATGGCAAGTACCCAACTGCTAGAAAAACCCCTGGGAAATTTGAGTTTCTAAACCTTGTGGAACAGTGCCAAGCTTTGCTTTTACACTTTAGCTGTGTGCAGGAAATAGTTTAAAGAGCAAACATCCTTAAAACACTTGAAAACAATTTTGATCCAAAAATTTATTTTATTAAATTTGCAATTTTATGATTTTTTGTTGTTAATAATCACTTGGTTTAATTTATTTTACAATTAAATGCATTGAAATACTTGTTGGGGTTAGGGGAGGTAATGCCTTTGTAATAAAGCTTGATGATCCTTGACAATATTACAGAAACCTGGTTCTTTATACAACCTAAATTCCTTATGCATATTGCATCGGTTTCATGTTCAGCTTTGTGTGGCAATGAATCCAATTCAAAAGCAGTCAGATTAAATAGTTCCTCACTAGAAAGTGAAAAGAGTTATTCTTCTTTGAGCATATTTAACTGTATTAACTTATCTTTAACTTTCTTTTTCATTTATGTATTTTTTTAAATATTTTGATATGGTTCCATGAAGCATAATCTTCGAGATATGGTAGGTTTATTAACCGCACTGTATCTCTAATACAATGTACATCTGATGATTAATGACAGCAAGAAACCATTTTTTGGCCTGACTTGATTCATCTAGACTTTGAGATTGGTGTCTTTTAACCATTGTGCTCTGTATGTGTCTAACTGAAAGTCAATTAATCCAAGTGATGGAGTGACTGAGTTCCGCAGTGTGATTTCCGACTTTTACTTTTCATTCAAAGATGTCACACTGTCACAGTCCCTAAGTAACTGCAAATTTGAATGTGGTTAGTGGAAGAGCACTGTCTTGAATATGTAATTGGTAAGAGAAAACATGCACTATTGTTCATAAATGTTGATTTTATAGGGTAATGGTACACAGCACTTGGAGCCCCAGGCTTCTGGACTGAAATCCTGGAGGTTCGAATCCCAGCACAGATGGCAGGCGGAGCACTCAGAGCTATGGCTGGTACCCAGCACTGGTGAAAGGCACGAACAAGCACATACCATCCTGCTGTACAACTAATGTGGTCTGGATGTGGCAGCACAACAAACACTTAAAGGGAACGTGCAAACTCATTTGCCTTGCTTTTCTGGAGTTAGATGTACTAACAAAAACACTGTTAAAACTGCAACATCACCAGAGTTGTTACTGCAGGCAATCTGTAGCAGAGTTAATGTGTCGTTCTGAAAGAAGTAACTGAAGTTTATTTCAGTGCAAACACCTCCACTCTTCTGGGAAGGATTCACACTACATTTTGACACATGGCTGTAGGGATTCACTTCCAGTCAGCCACAAGAGCACAAGCAAGTTTAGACACTATCACAAATGATTTGTGCATTCATGAAATTTCAGCAGAAAAAAAGCAAATTAAGTCATGTTTCCATCCACTACAGTTATGCAAAGAAACTTTAGATGACATAGGCTACTGTGATTAGGGGCTGCATTGAAAATCGCAAGATGGAGAGATTTAACTTAGTTTTTGATTCCTGTAGAAAAAAGAATTATCTTTACATCCATTTGCCATCTTTTTATGGGCATGTTGTTTGTCAGGATGAGCAATGGCCCACCTATTGAGGGCTGCCACCCCGATGACGTCCACCTTGCATCTGGGAACACAAACACACCAGACAATTCTGGGAGCACATAATGCACAGCCATTTTCAAACAAACTTTAGATTGGACATTTCAGAATGTTAAAAGCAACTTTCTAAAAGATATGTGCCATGATCGGACCATCTGTAGGAATCATGGAATCATGTGACTTACGGCTTGATACGTCATTGTTTATTTAGAAAACCCTTTTCCATCACTCTTTTTCGCATTTGTGACTAGTGATATTCTTCTTTGCTCATACTTAACTGTTTTAGCTTCAATTTTTTATTAAAAGTTGTATATATTTATACTTTTTTAAACATTTTGACAAGATTCCATGAGTCATCAGTGTTTAAGGTGAAGTAGGTTTCTTAACCACACTGTAGCTCTAATAACTTTTCCTCCTTGTCCTAACGTAAAACTTTTTGCCATATTTGGGTGTTTTTTTCGAATGTCAAGCTTTTTTCATTCTTTTTTTTTCAAAATTTGCAAAAAACTGGTGGATGGGAAACCCGCTGCTGACAATGGAGGCCTGTTTTGCAGTCAGTGTTTCAATAAATACCAAAGGTGTTGAAGTTGGGGCTCCATGCAGGCCGTTTAAGTTCCTCACCAAACTTGGCTAACTATTTCTGTATGAAATAAAGTGAAATAAACTGAAACAGGAAAGGGCCTTTCCTGCACTATTGCCACAAAGTTGGAGGCACACAATTCTGTAGAAGTCTTTGTTTGATGTAGCATTAAGATTTTCCTTCACTGTAACTAAGGGGCTTAGCCCAAACAATGAAAAACAGGCTCAGACAACTTTACAGTTCGGACCATGCATTTAGGCAGATAGTGTTCTCCGGCATCTGCCAAACCCAGATTCAGAGTCCAGTGGAGGTGCTTCACACCACTCATGCATATGATGATCTTAGGCTTGGGTGCAGCTGCTCAGCCATAGAAAGCCAATCCATGAAGCTCCTGTTTAACAGTTCTTGTGTTGAAGTTATTTATAGAGGTAGTTTGGAACTTGGTAGTTAGTGTTGCAGCTGGGGCAGATGATTTTCATGTGCTACACACTTCAATACTTCACAGCCACATTCTGTGAGCTTCACGGCTGAGCTGCTGTTCCTTCTAGACGTTTCTGTTTCACAACATATAACACATAACAGCACTTATAGTTGACCAGGGCAGCTCTTGCAGTGCAGAAATGTGACACACTGACTTGTTGGAAAGATGCACCCTATGACAGTGCCACAGTAAATTCCATTGAGCTCTTCTGCACAACTCATTTTACTGCTTGTGCTTATCTATGGAGATTGCATGGCTGAATGCTTGGTTTTATGCATGTCAGTAATCAATGTGGTTGAAATAGTCAAACCCACTGATAAGTAGAAGTGTCCACATAGATTTGGCCAAGTAATGTGTTTAAGTCTTAAACAAGGGGGATTTTCTAATGGATAATGAGAGGTTGGAAAATAAATTGTGACCGTTTTATTTCATAAAAAGACACAAACATTAGAAGTGGACTTCAGGAGAAACAGTACAACACAAGAAACGTAGAATAGAATATATATGGATGAAACACATATAAATTAACTGTACTGTGTTAGAATCACACATGACTTCCTTTTCTCCTTTCTCCTAATCTTTCATGGCAAACCTGTGTATTTTTCTCTTTGTAGTTCCACAGATCACCAAAGTCACACAGCACACATTCTGAGGCCATCTTCAGCTCCACTGAGGGTATAAACATGCATCATGGTATAGGAAGGAACTGGATCCTCCTCCTTCACCAGATGGACCTCATCTGTCTCCATGAAAGGAATATTGTGCTCAATTTCTTGATTCCTTTGCAGGCGGATTGTGCAGAGCCCTCTCTGAATGGTGAGCTGGCCTCAAATCAGTCTATATCTGGCAGCAGGACCCCAGACCCCAAAGGTATTGCCCATCTCTAAAGACTCAGTACCTTTCTCAAACTGCCCAGAGCTCTTTTTAAAAACAATGGGCTTTTTAAATGGCTGCAAAACATATGGAAGGCAAAAGGTAATGTTGCTTCTGAAAAATGGAATGAGCTAAAAGGTTCTGTTCAGGTCTACAGGCAACATTCGAGAGCTTCTTGCTAGCTTATTAAAAATGAAATGGTGGGTTTGCCATGGATCTCAAACTGGGGATGTTTTTAATGAATGATTCATACCAGGATGTGCAGAAGGGGATGGCTGTGTGTGTGTGTGTGTGTATGTGTGTGTGTGTGCATGTACATACAAATAAAGGTGAGAAGCAGGTACATACAGAACACTGGACTCAAGGGGGAGGTCACCACTAGCCATAAACTTCGCCCACACACAGTGCACACAGCGGCCTACCAGCTTAACCCAAGTCCTTGGGCGTGCACACAGTCCTGGCCAGAACAAGCACCGTGGGGCACTCACTCCTATGCAGTGAGCACCCCTTGTCCTCTCCTGGGGCCACACCCCTGCTGTCATGGCTCCTCCAGCGCACTGCAGAGCTCCCCATCGTGTGTCAAATCCCACATAGCTGGGGATGGAGGCAGCAACAGCGGTGCTTGTTGCAGCCCTTCCACTATTACCACTGCCCACCACGCCAGCAACGCTGTCCTAAACACTACATGTGCATGCTAGGGCTCCACCTCCACCGCTGGTAGACCTGAGCTGGACGATGGTTGCCTTCCAGGTGTGTGAAGTGCCCCTCTCAGTGTGCAGTAGAGATATCGGCGAGCTTGTGGTGGTTACCATGATGAGCTGTCTGTAGTCCACGATACACTTGTCCCACCACCTGCGGCCACCACTGAACCTCCTCGGCCAACATCTATCTGCTTGTGGCACCAGCCAGCATGATGATCAACTACTATGCTGCTCGCCGCGGTGCTCCTGCACTGAAACCTGCGATGGTTTAACCTTCGCTTTTGCCACCCTCTCGCGTCCTGGTCCCACCATTGTTCCTCGCTGCATTGACTCCACTGTTGAGCCTCCTTGTGCTGGCCCCGTTGTCAGGCCTTCCTGCGCCATCATCACGGTCTCTCACTGGGCTCTGCACTTCTCGCTGTCTACCTTCTAGTTCAGAGTTTGCTTCCAGACCACTGGGCGGGGGGGGAGAAGCGGGGGGCACTATCCCACTTCTGACACCACTGTGACATTGCCATAGAAGACCAAGATGTGGGAAACATAACACTTTGAATGAGTGCTATTTTATTTACAAGTAGCTGGGGACATCCGCTGGGTAGGTCACCTCCAGCCATACATGTCCGGTTCATACTCCAAATGAGTCACCCAATCAGGTGCTAATGATTAGAACACCATTAGAGAATATCTTCAAGGAACTTGTCTTATATAAATCTCAGATATCTGGTCTGATTGGTCTTTGTTATTGGAGTCTATGGTATCATGTCTAGATCAAAAGAGCTTCCTGAGGCCTTCAAAAAGAAAGATGTAGATGCCTACACTCTCAGAAAAAAAGGTACTAAACTGTCACTGGGGCAGTACCACTTTTGTCACTGGAGTGGTAACATCAAGGGTACATTTTGTTACCTTTACTCAGGGAACATAATTGTACCATAATCCATTGAATTGATATTTTCTAAGTTGTATTGACTCCACACTCCGTGTCTCATCTCCAGGCTATTTTATTGTTCTGTTTTAAAACATTAGGTTATGAAAACGTACAAGTACAAGAAAAGGTACACAACTGGACCTTAAAACCACTGTTGTTCCTTTGAGGTTACATTTACATTGTTTGTACTCCGATGAAAGAAAAATGTACCTGCACAGTACCTTTATTTCTAACAGTGTATTTGTTTGGGAAGGGGTTTAAGCAGATTTCTAAAGCACTGGAAATCAATCCTTCCACTGTCCGGAGGATCATCTACAAGCAGAGATTAAAAACTACTGCCAACTTGTCCAGGCAAGGCCACCCCAGCAAATAAACTGAGAGCAGACCTGCAAAAGAAGTCTCTAAGAACCCCAAAAATCCATCACAGAATCTGCAGGTAGCTCTTGCCACTGTTGATGTAAAAGTGCATTCATCTACCATTACAAAAAGACAAATTTGACCTACATGGGAGGTGCACCAGGAGAAAGCCTTTGCTGTCTAAAGAGAACATCAGAGCAAGACTAAAGGTTGCTAATGAATATAATGAATATCAAAGCAAGGATTGGGACATCTGAAGCAATGTGCTATGGACAGACAAGTCAGACAGAGTTGTTTGGCTACAGTACCAGAAGCCATGTTTGGCAAAAATTAAAGACAGCATTTGCTCACAAGGGCCTCATACCAACTGTAAATTATGGTGGTGGAAATATGGTTTGGGGCTGCTTTTCTGCCTCAGGGCCTGGTCAACCTGCAATCATAGAATCGACTATGAATTCTCATAGTCGATTCTAGGAGAATGTGAGACCATCAGAGAGTGCTTGAGGAGAATGTGAGACCATCTATAAAAAGGTTGACGCTGAAGAGGTGAACCTTCCAACAGGATAATGATCCCAAACATACAAGCAAATCCCCTAAGGAATAGCTCAGAATGAAGAAGTGAAGGGTTATGAAATGGCCTAGTCTAAGCCCAGATCTGAATCCCATTGAAATGTTGTGGGGGGATTTGTAGTTGAAAGAATTCCGTATGGAGAAATGGGCAAAAATTTCCCCCAGAAGATGTCAGAAAATGGTAGACAGTTATAAGAAATGATGATGCTGTGAGTCTCCATGTAGAGGATGGCCTGGCGAGGTTCGATGGCATAGCAAGACTGGAGTCCGCGCAGGTGCGGGAAGGCCCAATGATGTGAGGAGGCTCGGCAGCAGAGTCAACGTGTAGAGGCACGATGGTGGGGCCGGTGAGCAAGAGGCTGAAATACACTGGAGGAGCTGTGGCGGCAGGGACGTGGCCCCGGAAGAGGACAGGTGGTGCTTACTGTCAAGAACTGTGCATGTGCTTGAGGAGCTGGTAGGTTGCTGTGACCTTTGAAGGGGGAGCTGTGTAGCGTTCTGCTGGCTGGTGCTTGCGCTGGCGTCTGAGACTCTGGAGGTGGCTATGCAGATAACCACAAGCAAAGTCTCAAGGTATATATACCTTGAGCCTTTGCATGTGGTTATCTGCATAGCCACACCTCACACCTATATATATATATATGTCAGGAGAAAACCTTGTATCTCCCTTTTTGTCGTTTTTCAGTTTACATATATGTATATACACACACACACACACATATATATATATATATATATATATATATATATATATATATATATATATATAGAGAGAGAGAGAGAGAGAGAGAGAGAGAGAGAGAGAGAAAGAAAGAACTCCAAAATGAATTAAGGGTGGGGTTTGACTTTTGCACAGTACTATACTTTTCTTGCATGAACAGCATTAGTTACATACTATAAAATGCATACTGAATATCCTTACTTCATTCTAATGTTGCTGAAAGTTTTAGAACCAGTATTATATTTAGGTTTATGACATGAATTTATAACTGTATTAACTGTATAAGCTGTAGCATTTTGGAAGAGACCATTCACTGTTTTACATATCCTCTCTATTTAGTAATATGGAGACAAATACCTCAAACAGAATTGCACTAATTTATACACACACACACACACACACACACACACATATATGTATATATATATATATATATATATATATATATATATATATATATATATATATATAAAAACCTACATTTTATACGTAGTTACATCTAATTAGGCTGTGCATTGTGGCAAGCAGTAAATATGCATTAAATAATTTGTGCCATGTATGAAGCATTCCCCTGTGAGGGAGGTTTCTCTATAAATAGCATTCCCCCATTGAAAGGAGCATGTCTCAGATGAATGGGCTTTGCAGGGGAAAAACAAGTCTATTTTTAGAGCCTTAGCATTCATATATTTATACCTTTATGTGAATCAGTTTGTCTTTTTGCCTTTAGCAAGTGTGCACTCCTTGGCCTCATGACAAAGGCTGACTGAATGGTAATACATGCTTCCTCGGATGAAACGCAATCAATTGTGGCAGGTTAGGGACACACGTGAACCGGGAGGAAGCAGACAGAGCAGACTCGAGACTCCAGGGCTTTTCCAAGCGATCGGGGAAAAAACGTGACAAGCAGTGGACGCTCCTCTCTGAATAAGTCTCAGTGGGGAGAGAGGCTGCTCATTGAGAATGGGGCAAATAGAGTTCAGTGAGAATATTGCTGCAACAATGAGCAGTCGCATTGTGGCAAAGCAAAAAGGGAAGAAAAAAAATAATTGGGCGATATGATTAATTCTGTGGGCTTTAGTGAGGTCACTCAGGCAATTTTTTTAACATCTAAAAGCTGTCGCATCCTTCGCACCTTTGTAACTGTGTAAATCTGCAAAAAAAAAAAAATAAAATCTGTCCTCTAGAGGATTCCACACATTTCCCTGCACCTTTCTACAGTGTATGCATTTGTATGCATCATATATATCACATCTGCAATTGCACTGACTTTTAAAAGAAGAACTCATTATCTCATTTCCCTTGACTTGTTAATGGCAGCCTCAAATTACCAGGCAATCTACTAGGAGGCTTTTCTTTAGAAAATGAAGAAATTACAGGCTTTCACACCAACTGATCCAAAAGGAAACACCACGTCTTTTCATTTTGTTACAGCCCCTAGAGGCCAGACGGCAGTGGGAGGCCTGTAAGCTGGCTCAATCAGCGTGCATGGGTGAACAGAGCAGGCTTTAAGCTATGATTCACTGCACTTAGCCTAAACCTGCAGCTCTCTCTCTCTATCTCTCTCTCGTTCACTCACTCACACACACACACACACACACACACACAGACACACTCCGTTCTGCACTCTCCTCTCCCTAGGAGCCCACAGCATGGTGTGAACAGAGAACAGAGCCCCACTGAGCTCTACAAACAGATGAAAATATTTGAATGCATGAGGTATTTTGCATTCTTCTTGACAGTAGTGCTGTACTAATAATCAAATCACACCAAATTTTTGTAAAAGGCCAAATACTTCAGACTAGGGTTTTCCTAGTCTTTAAACTGGAAATGATCACTTGGGAAACTATTGGGGTATCACTGTAGGAAGTGAGTAGGCATGTTTACAACAGATGATGCAATGAACAGATTTTTCATTTTGGTGGCAGTGTCCTTTTAATCTATTTCATTCCACTATTACTGGAAAGACCAAAGATTATTGTTGCGCTCCACAAAAAGTAGATTACTGCAGGTGCATAAAGCAAAAAAATCTGAATAAAAATAGAGTAGAAATGTTGTCTATGTCATCATGTGTCCTTGTTCTCTATTGTATGATGGTAATACTAGCTCTGCAGACTGGAATCGTTAAACGTATGAGTGCAGTTCATAGACAGAATGACACGTCTCTAGTTTTCTGTCTTTTTGAGTCGGCTAAACATTTTTCTGCAGATTTATGTTTCCTAGGTATCGAGAGGGTTTTGATGCAAAGAACGGGGGAGATCAGGGCAAAAGATTATTACTAGATTATTATTAGAGGGAGGCCTTTTGGATTTGTGAACTTTTATCTCTGTTTCCTATGAATGAGAATCTTTATCTCAATTCTTTTTTTATAAAGAAGACTATATTTGATTAATGTATTATATTTTATATTTGAGTACATCCTCTTGCTGGTGTACTGTCACTTTAAGAAGCCCCTGGCAGGACCTACACAGGTGAGAGCGATTTGTCTGGGTCTTCAAAAGGAAGCAGGTTGAGAGAGTTGCTTTATGAGCACTGGTGAGAGCAAGAAGCTGAAACGTTTGCTTGGTTTGTGTCTGTTTTTTTTTTTGTACTCTATTTAACAGAATAAATATATACAGTGGTATATATGAAGTGTTTGCCCCCTTCCTGATTTCTTATTCTTTTGCATGTTTGTCACACTTAAATGTTTCAGATCACCAAACAAATTTAAATATTAGACAAAGATAACACAAGTAAACACAAAATATAGTTTATAAATGAAGGTCTTTATTAAGGGAAAAAGAAATCCAAACCTACAGGCCCCTGTGTGAAAAAGTGATTGCCCCCCCCCCAAATAAATTAACTGTGGTTTATCACATCAAGCTGAGTTCAATTACCCTAGCCACACCCAGGCCTGATTACTGCCACACCTGTTCTCAATCAAGAAATCAATTAAGTAGGACCTGCCAGACAAAGTAGTCCAAAAGATCCTCAAAGGCTAGACATCATGCTGTGATCCAAAGAAGTTCAGGAACAAATGAGAAACAAAGTAATTGAGATCTATCAGTCTGGAAAAGGTTATAAAGCCATTTCTAAAGCTTTGGGACTCCAGCAAACCACAGGAGAGCCATTATCCACAGATGGCAAAAACATGGAACAGTGGTGAACCTTCCCAGGAGTCGAACCTTCCAGCCGACCAAAAATTACTCCAAGAGCGCAGCGACGACTCATCCAAGAAGTCACAAAAGACCCCACAACAACATCCAAAGAACTGCACGCCTCACTTGCCTCAGTTAAGGTCAGTGTTCATGACTCCACCATAAGAAAGAGACTGGGCAAAAATCGCCTGCATGGCAGAGTTCCAAGACGAAAACCACTGCTGAGCAAAAAGAACATAAAGGGCTCGTCTCAGTTTTGCCAGAAAACATTTTTATGATCCCCAAGACTTTTGGGAGAATACTCTGTGGACTGACGAGACAAAAGTTGAACTTTTTGGAAGATGTATGTCCCATTACATCTGGCGTAGAAGTAACACAGCATTTCAGAAAAGGAACATCATACCAACAGTAAAATATGGTGGTGGTAGTGTGATGGCCTGGGGCTGTTTTGCTGCTTCAGGACCTGGAAGACTTGCTGCGGTAAATGGAACCATGAATTCTGCTGTCTACCAAAAAATTGTGAAGGAGAATGTCTGGTCATCTGTTCGTGACCTCAAGCTGAAGCGCACTTGGGTTCTGCAGCAGGACAATGATCCAAAACACACCAGCAAGTCCACCTCTGAATGGCCTAAGAAAAACAAAATTAAGACTTTGGAGTGGCCTGGTCAAAGTCCTGACCTGAATCCGATTGAGATGCTGTGATATGACCTTAAAAAGGCGGTTCCAGGAATTCAAGTATTTTCATGTATTAGTTTTCTTATGAAGTTTAAGCTGCTTTATTTTAACCAGTCAAACCATTTGTATACAATGAATGGATTTGATTAGATCAGACTTCCCTCAGTGTAGGGACAGTCGTTTGAGAGAGGTGCAC
The DNA here is from genome assembly GCF_904425465.1 of Colossoma macropomum. Taxonomy (NCBI): domain Eukaryota; kingdom Metazoa; phylum Chordata; class Actinopteri; order Characiformes; family Serrasalmidae; genus Colossoma; species Colossoma macropomum. Next base: position 17,482,489 of record NW_023494788.1, read on the forward strand.
TGTAAGTGACTAGGCAGCTTCAACGTGATAACTGAAAAGATTATGTTCTGTTGCTGAACTGACATCTGTCTACTTTAGACTGTTTTGTGAGCATAGCAACATGTCTGCTGACATTAGTAAAAAATCAAGGATTTTTCAGGGCTAGTGTTTTACAGTAGCAACCTACTTAGATCCAGAGTTTGGACACGTCACTGACTACAAACTAATGCACAATCTCAGATATACTTGGCCATAGCAGAGGCAATGTATAGAACAGGTGCAGTTGTACATGTTCAAGATGGGAGATTCTGATTTTCAAGAAGGAGATGCAGAGGTCCTTACTTCCAGAGAACAAATTCATTCAGCTGAGACACTGAATGGTGAATAACAAAGTAGATCAAGAACAACATGCTTTTGGTCACCTCCTTGTATTCCCACAGCATCAACATCTGCAAATTCTCCCAGCAATTGGACATATATTTGTCAAGATTAACCATGAAGGCCATTTTTATACCAGGCTGTGTGGTAGCCTCGTGGTAGGAGAGGTGTGCCAGCAACGAAAGTTGTGGGTTCTCATACCCTTTGCGCAAAGCAATTGACCATGCTCTGCCCAAGGTGGCTCCGGACATAACATGGCAAGAAGTAGCCAGACTGAAATACCTAAAATGAACACAAGGCTCTAAGTTTTTAGAGCCACATCATACGTCTTTATGTATGAATGTCACATGCACAGGCTCAAAAAGAAGATCTGGCTCGATGTTTAGGTCTTAAACGCAAAATCAACTTTATGCTGATGAAGATAAGATGACAGTAGTAGATGATTCACTTCGTCTGAGTTCTTCTTCACCCCGTAACATCCCAGGCTTATTACATACTAAGGCTTATTATTCAGTAACTACAGGGACTTCAATGCAAACTGGCTGAACTATTCTTATGTTATACAAGTTTGTAACCTGCTGGTGGACCCTGGCTATTTAAGGGGTTAAATACTTTTTAACAAGCTCACAGTTCTCACATTTATTCTCTCGGGGAAGGGGTCTGAAGCACAACCAATGTTATAAAAAGTTCTTCCGCACTTTGCATGCAATTACACATTTCTACCAGAGAGGCCTCCAAATCCCCAAATCTTCCATAGTGTAGCTTTAAATAAAATGAAGTTGAAAATGGTAATTGCCGAAAATGCCAGCAAGGTAGATTGCTCAGTGGTAGTGACTGAGGCTAAACAGTCTTTGGTTTGTGTGTGGTGGGAGTGTGGCAAGAGGTAACTAATAGCGAACAACAAATCCACCCTAAATCTGATTGGTGAAAGGAAAAAATGTCGACTTCTCCCAACACAGTCCCAATCAAGTGAAATCCAACAGAAGAAACAAAAAGGTGCAAGAATCTCTCAACTGAAATGACCACCATGCTTTTCTTTTTTGACAGTCAGTAGTGAAATCACACAGGACCCTATACTTCACAGCAAAAGACAAATCAAAGGAATAGGTTGGCAGCCTATTTACAACATTCTGGCTGTGCTTTGTCAACATACAGTTTGCTCACAAACTTCTTTCTAGTAGAGCGTGGCAGGTCTAGACTCTACCTTTATAGACTTTGTTTGGCCTACTTAGCACAGTGCAGCTCCAGTTCACCTCATTATGGCCAGGCAGAGAGCGATGTCTCAGGGTCAACCCCATGACACTCTCGGCCCAATGATTGATGAAAGAGAAGGCGTGTCCATTTAGCCTTCCAGATTTTTCATCTTTAATCTCAGTCAGACACGTTATTAAACCTTAATTAAAATTCTTCTGAGAGTTTATGCCATGCTGTGCATTTTAGAAATCACATATTCAGAGCAATTTTTCAAGAGCAACATCCACAAAATATTGCCTCTGGAGACCACATTAGTCTGCATACACAACTTGTCATTGCTGAACAATGTGAAGGAAAATTGATACAGGAAGAGGATAAAGAAGAAACACTGTTCAGAGGATTCCACTTACAATCCTCAAAGATAAAGAAAAGAGTTTTAATTTAGTAGAATATAGTAAAAAACAATCATCCTAACTCTTAAACATTAATCGATTTCTGTCACATCGGTAAAGGTTCTCAACCTATTCTTAAGCTCACATCATACCTCACCCATGGTGCTGCCATTATGCTGGATATATTGATTGAGTCTGAAGTATTGCAATGCTTTACCAGTGTCTGATGGCTTCTCATCAGTGTGGCTTGAAGATCTATATGTTATATATATATACAGTATAGCTGCCCTGTGATGGACTGGTGACCTGTCCAGGGTGTTTTTCTGCCTTCCATCCAATGAGTGCTGGGATAGGCTCCAGCACCCCCTGTGACCCAGGAGCATAGGTGGCTTAGGCAATGAGTGTGTGTGTGTGTGTGTGTGTGTGTGTGTGTGTGTGTGTGTGTACAGTACAGTGCAAATTTATTTAATTTTCAGGAAAAACAGCCATTAAATACATATACATTTTCAAGAGGTATTTCTGAGGAGCTTAGATAAAAGATCCTTGCATTTGATAAAAGATACTCCACTTGCATAAAGAAGGGAAAAGTAAAAGGAAGTTAAGTCAAAAGACAGGAGTTTCCACAACTGGAACTCAAAAAATTATTAAAAGATTCAGAGAAAATGGGATTCCTAACAACCGTGCAATACCTAGTAGACCACTAAAACTCACCATCAGATAAACAGTCCTTTAAACTTCTTTCATCTTTGAGAGAGAGGAGAAAATCAAGCTCCACTCTTGCTTCAGATCTGAAAAAAATACACAGGTGTTTCTGTCCATCCTTCTACCACAGGAAGACAACTTAACACTATGAGTCTAAAAGGATGTGTAGCTGTGAGGAAGCTGGTTCAGAGAATGTGAGAAGAATTGCTACTTAGTAATGTGCTAAAGGGTACTCAGTACAAAATGAATGGGATCCTAACGAGCTCAAACAAAATAATAGTTTGTAAATGCTTAATCATATTTATATATATATTTTCAGTTCAGCTGACCAACCAATCAGCACTCAAGAGCAGTAATGCTAGCATCCTACAGCCCAAAGCCTTGCTTATAGGTGCCATCTAGTGTTTTGCAGTTATGTTTCTGATATAGCAGGAGTAATAGGAAGTGGCCAGTCTCCCCTTAAATTGGCTCTGTTGCTATTTAGAAAAGGAAAATTTGCAAATCAAATGAAGAAGCTGCTACCGTTCTCAGAACAATGAACTGATTACCCCAGATCCCAGACTTCAACATCACTGAATGTGTTTTCATAAAAAGCAGAAAATGAAACCAACATCTACGACTGAACTTTTGAAGTGTGGGATAATATCCCTGCAGATTTTTTTGAAAAAACTGAAAATAAGTGTCCCAAAAAGAAGCTGTAATTAAGGTGAATAAAAGTACTAAAAATGTTGATATTATATTTAGTTTTTTCTGAAGCTTAAAAATCAGTACTTCTTTGGCTGTTCTGAGTGCAAATTAAGTAAATGAAGGGAGGTCTCTGACTTGCACAGCACTATTTTTCTCAACAGTGTGGTTTTGAAACAGTTATTTATTACACATACCAAATATGTGTGTATATCTATTATTCATTCAAAGCTCTTGTCATGTTTCAAATATAACTGTCGAGGCTGCTGAAATCTGTTTTGCTTAACGGGGAAGTTCAATAAAATGTAAATAAGTCTAGCTATGGCATGTAGAATGTGATTTACATATTTCTCATGAAGGGCCTGTTCCTTCAGGGTCATAATAATTCAATTTGCTTTATGGAACACTTCCCTCATTATTCATTGTGTTCTCTTCTCCACTGGTGATGATTACCATGGGTCAAAATGATTGTGCCGTAACATCAGATTTACAATCATGTCGACAGTATAGTGAGTGTAAGGCGTTGAGCTCTAACGTAGAACCGCAGGGAGTATACACTACAGCGCAAGCTCTCATCATTGTCTATGAAGCGAAAAATTGCATAGCAACATTTGATGTGCTATTAGTTTGCATTCCAAAGAGAAATATAACGCTATTCGACCATATGTGGAAAACTGCATAATAAAGTGCATATGCGTGTTATTTTTTCTGAAACCATTTTTTTTGCTCTTCAGTCTCAAGAAACTTTATGCTCTTTGTTATCTGATTCATTGTCTCTTTTTTCTTCTCCTCAGTCATCCATTATGTGGATGGATACTGAAGCATACAGAAAGCTTTTTAGACCCCAAAGCATTCTGCTACCTTGAGGAATACTGACATATTCTCTGCTTGGTACTCATCTCTCATTCTGATATATAAGGGCATTACACACATTCCAACAATGTTGACATAAACATATGGGGCGAATTCAGACCACAGAAGTGTCCCACTTTTATAAAAGTCCACCGTTCAGGATAAAAGCATGCTTTAAAACAAATCCATCAGCTCTAGAGTGCTTACAAGGTTCATGTTGCATGAAAAAATAGAAGCCAGGTATGTCAACACAGAATGTATAAGCCCACTTTAAACACAATTAAGTGGGAGATAGGGGTACGTATGGCTTTTCTAAAAGATTAAAAGGCTAATGTGACTGAAGCTGCTGCACACTTGAATAAGTGGACAGTTCATGAGTGTGCTGAAGGATGAAATTCTTTCTTTATTTGCATGACTGCTTGCCAACAACAAGGAGAGCACACGTCTGTAAATGTGAGAGCAGTCTATTGGTGACTTCTGTTGAATACTGCATGTAGCGAAGTGATCTTAATTAAATGGTTGTCATTATCCTGCCTGCAGCTAGCGTGCATTAAAACAAGGCTCTTGGCTTTATCAAGTTTTAATGGCAAAAGTACAAAAATACCTTCTAGTCATGTTCAACTGTGTTGTAACTTACTCCACTCAGTACTGCAGTGCATTTGTTATATTAGCGCATAGTTCATTTCTCAACACTGTGGTTTAGAAATCTAGGGGCTAGGGAAGCACGTTCAACTAAGTTTCAGCTTCACAAAACCTAAAAAGTGCACCTGTTAATGGCGTTAATGACTTTCTCTGTTAACCCAGATTTATATACTCAAGCTGTGATTAATCTCTGTGCATTTGCACATGAATGCATGGAGTTTACAATGAGTAGCCAATCACGTGAAACATGAGAAGAAGTCAAGTGCCTACGTTTCAGCAGAATGTGAAATATTAACAGAGGGGAACAGAGAAGACCTAATGATCGTGAAAAAAAAATTCAACCGATTACCCTTATGAGTCGCAGGGATGCTGGTGCCTATTCCAGTGTTCACTGGGTGGAAGGCAGGATACACCCAGGTTACCAGTCCATTGCAGGGCAGACATACAGACGTATACATCCACACACACTCACAGTCACACCTAGGGGCAATTTAGCTTATCCAACTAGCCTGACTTTATGTCTTTGGAGTGTAGAAGGAAACCCACACAGACACAGGGAGAACATGCAAACTCCACATAGAAAGGACCCTGGTCGCCCGGCTGGGGAACCGAACCAGGCCCTTCTTGCTGTGATGCGACAGCGCTTCCCATTGTCCATTAGGATTTTTTTTCTGTGTTTTGTCTTGGCAGATACAGCCAAGCTAGTTTTCCTGTTGGTTTGAAGTTCATGAGCTGTATCAAAGGCCTAATGTGTCAGATTAGCCATTAACATAATTAGGAACTGACAAAGGAATCAACCAGTCATGTTTTAATTTACAATGGCTGGGATCAATTTGGTGGGAAGAAACATCACTCGAGGCCAGTGGTCTTCAAACCAGTCCTACGACCCCAAGACAGTCGACAGTTTTGCTCCATCCTTATGAATGGTGAGTTAGGTTGTAGCAAAAATGTGGACTGTCTGGGGGGCTCTAGCTGAGGTCCAGTTTCAAGACCTCTGCTCCAGGCAGGAAGTCTTAGATACATCACTGACTGTGTGTACAAGTGGTAGCCTGACCAATGCAATCCAGTCAGATGTTAGCAATGGGAAACAGCAGGTAGCTCTGTGCCAGGGCTTTTTACTGAAAGCTCTTCACTGTAAAACTGCAAAAGGTTAAATATTTTGTAGCGTTAGCGAATAAGAAGATGAGGCCGAGAGCCTCTTTGCATAGCCACTTTGCATGGTCACATCTCTTGCACTAGTATGGCAGTGCAACTAGTGCCAAACTATGTCTGGTAGAAGCTTCACATAAAACATGAAATGTCTTTTTCAAGCTTCAAATGTTTGCATTTAACATAGAAGGACCAACATTTTTATGTGAATAACTGTTAGCTAGCACAAGCATACTACTAGAATCCCATAAGGGCAATAGTAGAAAGTAGCATTATTGAAAAGTCTGTTTTGTCCACATTTTTACTTTTAAGGCCGAAACTGAAGGCCTAGCATCTGAATTTAAAGCATCACTAGGGGGTTCTGTTACTGTTGCTTTTAGTGTCTTGATTTTATGTAAACTATAAAACAAATTAATAGCTTATGAATTGCAGCAGTTCACAAAAAATTAACCAGAAAGTGTCCGCCTCCCCCAAATGGTTGGCCCTAATAGATCAAAGAGTAATTTTCCCTGCCCTGAAGCAGGTTAGGCATGCAGCACAAGTTGCCATGGAGATATGTACCTTTAAAAGGTGATCCACTGTCGTGAGACAGAAAATCCAGGGTTAGATCAAACTAATTTTAAAGTTCTCTGGCAAGAAACCCTTGCTTCGTGAGATAGGCCTGAGGTTAGTCTCTCTGTTTCAATCCATGAGTACCAGTGAAGTCATCTTGGTACTCCACCCACTCAGATCACTAGCTACATTTTCCCCATATATATCCAGTCAAAATGTCAGTCATTTCTACCAAAAGCATTTTGTCCATGTATCACTCTAGAATTTGAAGGGCTTTTTTCTTATCCTGCTGCTGGGAGTGAATCTGTTTTAACTGGACAACACAAAAAGATATTTCATGTGACAATATTATTATTAATATTATTAAGTTATGATGGGTATCAGAAATGGCAGAACCACTTTTAAAGCCAAAAGTACTGAGAAAAAACCCAGTGCACATGTAATACAGTACACCAGCACGCAAAGTGCTTTCAAACCACCCATTCATTCCAGACTTTTTCAACACTGTGCTGGTACTTATTACGTCTAAAACTGAAAGGAAGTCTGGAAGAAGAAGAACCACACAGATATTTGGAAAGTATTTTTTCTGACAAACATCAATTTCAACTAGAAGTACTTATAAATACTCAACAGGTACTGTAAGTACTCAATAAGTCTAACCTTCAGCACACAGCAGTGTAGGCTGACATTATTAGAGAACTGCATATCTATATCATACTCAAGTCCCAAAGATCTCTGTATGTATCCAGTAAATCAGCCATCACCAGCCCGTCCCGCAGGGTTCATCCTCCAATCCAAAGCTTGCACATTTCATTCAGGTAATTAAGGACTTTTAAAGACAATGGGTGTTTCTCGATATACTTGCACATTCTTGCTTTCTTAGGGAGGATAGTAAAGAACACAAGCACCAAGCATATTTAACATACCCTGAATGATTCTTAATTCTTTGTAATTTTGCATTGAGAAACACCACATAATTAAACGATGTGGATTTGAGATGACTGAATAGCTGAACTCTGCAATGTGGTAGATCTCCAGAAGTGGGGTTGATGACGGCACCAGTTGACAGTGCAAGCTTTTATTCATGGCCTATTTCATGTATGGCACTGGTGACCAGTTCTGCTCCTTGAGATCTAATTCTTTGTTGAGATCAGCTCAAAACTCCCATACCCTAAAGACATCCCAATGCAACTGATGAAGGCCCTCAAAAAAGTGCTTAGCTGGAGCAGGTGTGACCAATGACGGTTGAAACTAAACTTTTGTAAGATGGTAGATCTCTAGAAAATGAGGTGGGGATCACTTATCTATGGCTTTCTTCTCAGTGAGGTGGCAGCCATACGTAGCTGAGTAAAGGAAGAGATTATGGAGTCTCTGAATGCATTGCTGTTCTCTGTAGAAAGCTTGGACAGGAAAACATTTGTGAGAAAATGAACAGTCAAAGAATTCAACAGCACAGATCCAGCCAAGTAAGTGTCACTGGCTGGTAGCTGCAATAGGCTTGTTTATCTTTATTTACACTGTTGAACAAAAATCTAATTTTTCACTCTAAAGAGCTCAAATCTAATATAGAGAAAAGAGCCCGAGCTACAACACTGAAAGGCTTAGCAATCACCTGATTCCACTCTAGTTAAAAACAAACCCAGTCACAATACATAACATTCACAAGCAGTGTTTTATTATGCAAATTGTTAAAAAAAATGATCATTAGCTCTGACTGAGTTGAATAGGAGAACGCACTTCTGTCCATTAATTAGCAGCTGGCAGCAGTTTGCCTGGAGATAAAGGGTCATTATTTTGGTGTAAAGGAAGCAGGCTATCATTATGTTCCAATAAAGGGTTAGTAAACAGACCACCTTTCTTTTTCAGATCTGTTTTTCACATTGTCATCTGTTCTGTTGTAATTGTATTTTAACAACAGTGAATTACTCATTTGCAATTTCCACTATTTTCTAGCAGCGCTCTATAAATGGCACCTCTCTTCCTGTAAATAAGACAAAATTAAAGTTCAGGTTCAAATTCAATCCACACTGTTATCATCTTAAATAGCTTTCAAAGGGGAGATAATAATGGAATTCAGCACACACTAAATGGCTAGTGTTGATAGATTCAGCATTATGCTACTTATTTGCATGTCTCACAAAGGATTTTTGAGCAATGGCATAGAAGAACTGGTTTAGTGTCCTAAAGAACCATGTTTGTAAATGAGATGTGAAATGAGATGAGTTATACCTTCATATTTTAAAAATTTATAAAGAACTTCACATAGTCTAAATGTCCGATAACAATTTAAAATAAAGAAGTTTATAAGACAACTAATCATGGACTAATCAGGTTTTCAGTTATTTACTTTGTAAGACACATATAAACTGTTACTTAATCAAATGTTACAATGACATAAGTTATATGTTAATTATCTGTAACATTTTCCAGCCTCTAATCTGATGTCAGGTGCATAGAGATGTTTCTTGAGGTCGTTTATGGGCCCATTTTTCTTATTGTAGTGTAAAAGAGTGTTTACTGAGGTTGTGTATTTACTAAAATCTCCTTTTCTAGTATATAGAAGTGATTAATGAGCTTGTTTATGGAGCAACATCTCCTATTCTAGTGTATAAGAGTGTTTATTGAGGTTGTGTATGGACTAATATATTCTATTATACTGTGTAGAAGCATGTATTGAGGGTGTTTATGGAGCAGAATCTCTTATTCTAGGGTATAAGAGTGTTTCTTGATGTTGTTCATGATATAATATCTCCTATTGTAGTGTATAGGAATGTTTATTGGTGTTGTTTATGTACTCATATCTCCTATTGTAGTGTGTAGGAGTGTTTATTGATGTTGTTTATGGACTAATGTCCCCCTATTCTAGAATAAAGCATTTATTGAGAGTAGTTATGGACTAGAATCTTCTATTGTAGTGTATAGGAGTGTTTATCAATGTTGTTCATGAACTAATATCTCCCATTGTAGTGTATAGGAGTGTTTATTGATGCTGTTTATGGACTAATATCTCCTATTCTGAAGTACAGGAGAATTTATTGAGAGTGTTTAAGGACTAGAATCTCCTGTTCTAATGCATAGGCGTGTTTGTCGATGTTGTTCATGAACTAATGTCTCCTATTGTAGTGTATAGGAGTGTTTATTGATGCCGTTTATGGACGAATATCTCCTATTCTAGAATAAAGGAGCATTTATTGAGGGTGTTTATGGACTAATATCTCCTATTCTAGAGTATAGGAGCATTTATTGAAGTTGTTTATAGACTAATATATCCTATTCTAGAGTATATGAGTGTTTATTAAGGTTGTTTATGGATTAATATCTCCTATTATTAACCTTTTAGTTTTGATTTTATTGGCACATTACATTACCCAAGACAGGTTAAATAATGTTTTAGATGTCTTCTGTAAACACACAAATACTCACTATATTATAAAATACTCACTATATACTATATACTATATTTACTAATAGTTGGTAGCATCAGAATTTCTGATTTGTTCATCACTAATTCATTATAAATAGCATGGATGTGTGTATACATCTTAAAAAGCAGACCTACATTAACATATGTAGACTGTTACTTTATAAGATAATAATGACTAAATCCCTAATTATTACAGGATTTGTTAATTATAAAGTAAAAGCTCATTACATCATTTTAAAACGCTAGCTTATCTATTTTAAATTAATATTAATAAATTAATTAATGATAAATAACTCTAAACACCTGATTAGTTAGATTATTATGATAAAGTGTGACCAAATGTTCTTTAACAGTTTAACAGGGAACCCTGACTGAGAAGAAATGTAAGCCTCAATAAGGTGTCCAGCACTGTTGAAATATGTTGTATAGACAAGTAAAAGACTTTATTTATTATCAAAAATGGACAAATTCCCTGTACTAGTTGGTTTGCCGTTTTTGTTGCGGCATCAAAAGCAAAATTGCTCTAAAATTGCTCTCTTAAGGTCTAATTTAACCCAAATATATTGTTCAGCCTTTCCGGCATTTACACTATTTCAAGGCCTATATCAGTCAGGGTTCCCTTTAAAGGTTCTTATAACCCTTACATCATATGAAGGCTCTTTATACTTTATAAGGTTCTTCTCATTTGCAAAAATGTTTCTCTAAAGAACCATCCATTGAAAGGTTCTTTAGGGTTCCATAAATATTTTTTTCAATGGCATCAAAGAACAAATAATCCTTTCTGGCACCTTTATTTTACACCAGTTTCAATGCTGAATTGACGGCTCACACCAGATTAAATACCCCTCAAACAGCCTGTGTTGGCATTGATCAATATCCACTCACCAGTTGGTAGATTAATTATTTCCCTTTTTATCAGCCCCCTGTATTAAAGAATGATTTGTTGAATAATTTCTTGAATGGCACTAAGTGGTGGATATTTAAAGTTCCTATTAATTCCGGGAGCAGTTCATCATTGCTGACATTTCATTCTCTCCAGCTGATTATCCAGCAAGCTTTGTTCAAAAATATTTAAGCCTCACGTGCAGCGTGGCAGCATCCCACAGCCTGCACCTATAAATAGCCCTGCGTGTTGTGCCATTTGGAGGACTGGAAATATGTTAAATATGTCTTGCTGTATATTTATAGCCTCTCTGCTACTCCATATCAAGAGGAATGCTTTTATTTAACGTTCACTCAATAGAACGAATGAATTGCGAGGGGCTGACAGAAGCCTGAACTGACGAAGTATGAAGCAATTATTTCAAGAAAATAGATTTCTTTACATCATTTGGCTGCTACAAAGCTGTTCCATTTAGAATTTGTCACATGCATATTTTAGTAGTCTCACCATGTCTCACTGTGCATACAATAGTTCTTTTAACTTTCAATTAAACATAATTGAAATCATTGTATCACAATGGTGAATGTAAGACAGTATAGTAGTTATCAGGTTTAATTCGGCTTTTCAGTTTAAGGGGCTTTTTGGAGTAGGCCCTTATACAGCCTTGTAAATAATGCAGTACTATATGTATGAGAGAGTCATAAAGAAAAGACAGATCAGTCTGGCAGGAATGAAAAACTAAAGCTGGGTTATGTTCAAAGGTCAGCAGCGTCAAAACACACATATAAAGACAGGCTGCACGGAAGACAAGCAGATGATTTCTGTAAACACTGTGCCTGTATATGTAACCTTGAATTAATGTGCACTACATTGCTCTGAGAGACACTCATAGACACTCATAGCATACTATGTGGTGATGAAATTAAAGTACTGTTGAGGTTCAAGTTTTTTTTGTTTGTTTTTTATAGTCAAAAAATACAAAGCTGGAATGTCTTTAATAATAATAGTAATAATGATAATATATGAAACTTATATATTTCTTTTCAAGAACCCAAAGATGCTTACAATTGTAATAGAACACAGAACACTAGCAGACAAACTGGAAAACACAGGAGCAGACAACAGAGAAGAAAACAGGACAGTAGTTAGAATGAGATGGTAAGATTATCTTGTTGGTAAGTTGTAAGCTACAGAGAAAAGATGGGTTGTGAGGTTTGTTTTAAATATGGATAGAGAATTAGACTGATGGCCATGAGAAGGAAGAGAGCAAATCTCGAAAATGCTCAATTGCCAAAACTATGAAGGTTGGATGGAGCAATGGTTAGCAAATCAGCTAAAGATGAGTGGAGAGTACAGGTGGGTTTATAAGGAAGAAGAAGATCAGACAAGTAGGAAGAAGCAAGGTGGATAAGAGCTTTGTAAGTCAGCAGAAGAACTTTGAAGTGAATGTGATACTTACAGGAACCCAGTGGACATCATAGAGAACAGGTAGTGAGAGTGCGTATGAGTGAGAAGGAAGGCAGCAGAGTTCTGAACCATCGGAAGCTTGTGAAGGAAGGAACAGCAACTGCCTGCAAGGAGTGAATTACAGTAGTCCAGATGACTAAAGATGAAAGCATGTACAAGTGATACAGCAGCAGAAAGTGAGAGGAAAGGAATGAGAAGAGTCAAATTTTGGCTATATCATGAAGAATAAAAGAAGTTTTAATGATGGAGCTGATGTGGGCATTGAATGAGAGAGTCAGGTCACTACATCATCAGAAGAAAAACTTACAGAGCCAGTTTAATAAGAGATAATTTATAGCCGATGAGACAGAGTTCAGTCTTTTCACCGTTTAACATGAGAAAGTTATGTTTCATCCAGAATTTAAACTCAGATAAACATGATTCTAACTGTCAAAGTGTTGGATTTTTGATTGATTTGGTCCTGAGATAAATCTAGGTGTCACCCACATTGCAGTTAAAGTCCAGTTTAAAGTGTCGTATGATCTGTCCAAGTGGGACAGTGTAAGTGATGAAGAGCAGAGGTCCGAGGACAGAACCCTGAGGGACCCCTTGAGTAACAATCGAAGTTGATTAAGTAAGCCAGGGAGAGGACTACTTTCTATCAGTGAGATAAGAGGTAAATCAATCCAGTGCAGGAAAGTAGCATGACACACTGTGATCCAGTAAAATAAGTATCCAGTAAAATAAGAATGCTAAGTTCTTCTTTATCTTCACATGACTAAGTAGGCTAATTACCTTAGTCAAGGCAGTTTCACTCACAACCAGATTCTTGCACATCTTATTTACATTTAAGGAAACATTTACAAAAATGGTTTCTTAAGTGACCCATTTGATGGAAAACAATTAAAGTCAATTTGAAATCAAAACTGACCTCGTCTTTACTTTGTTAATGTCCCTGGTCATCTTAAAGGAATGATTTGGTGAAAAATGAAATTTACACAATTTTTCGTCTTTTTCCAGTGGTAGTCGCTTAGCCATGTGTCCAGATTTTACTTCTTAAGTTTAAAAATAGAGCTATAAGGCTAATATTGCTATCAAACACTAGAAGTCAGTAGTCACCCAAATGCTTTGAATAAAAAAATCCCCAAAACTTCTCTCAAGTCATACTGCATCCAGATCTTAAATTGAGGTTGTATGGACTTGTCAACATGGCTTAAAACACAGTATGACTTACCATCAACTGTAAGCATAAAAATCACTAGTAGTATGCTGATGTCTCGGTAGCTAGCTAGCTAAATTTCCCATTTCACCTTAAATTCCAGCAGTTACATTCTGGTGCCTCAGGCATCACAACTGCTGCACCATTTAAGGTAGAACAGGAAAATTCGAACAAGAAGCTGGCAAATAGCTGATATCAGTCATATCACTGAAGAATTAGGGGTGGGTGATAACAAATAATTGTCACATATGATGCCCTAAATTTAACTAAAGACCAGCATCGAGGTGCTGCTATCACTGCAGACTGGCAGGGTTGCCTACAGACCACTGCTAGTAGCCTGTTAATGAAGTAATGTTTTGTTTTATTTGAGGTTTGTCCCTTTTCATAGGGGAAGATTTCAACCACCACCCCTTGTAACTCAGTTCCAAAAGGCAAGGTGACACCTGAAAACAAGGGGTAGGGGTAAAAATAAGAAATGGTATTGGGCCATTACTTTACGATATTTTTGTAAGTAGATTTTGGCTTAAAACTATTTTTTTAACACACTCATGGTGGCGAGGTAGATGCAGGGCTTAGTAAGGAAAAAGGTATTCAAAAAGAATCACCCCAAAACTTTATTTACTTATTTGTTTATTTATTTATTTAGGTGGGCTTTACCACTACTTCCCCAGTATCAACTTACACATATAAAAACTCAGACACACAGGTTCACTGGTTGTTTTAGTAAATAAAATGGCTTAATTGTGTTGTAGACATCCTGATATCTGGTTCCTATCAGCACCACTGTACAGAAATCTGCATCAGTAATTTCATGTTTTGACAATGTTGTTGACTGTGTTAACATTTTAATAGTTGAATAATACAGAGAAAAGGGGAATTCCTATTTTAAGGCACTGGAGCAAAAACTGGTTGGAATTCTAGGTTGGAAAATAAAGTACATATAAAAATATATTAGTATTTTGAAGAACCATTAATCACAAGGTTTTGGGGAACCAAAAAAATCACTCCATAGAACGCTTTTTGGTTCCATGTTGGCACCTTTATTTTTAAGAGTGAAATACATGTGTCAGTTTTCAGCTTCAGCTAGCAGAGAGCTTTGAGTGTAACGAGTGTGTGATGCCAGCGCTCCAGATGCCCACACTCTGGCACGGTGGTCCTGGTGTTTAGTGAGGTTAATGCTTGCTGACTTCACATAAATGTCTCTTCTTCCAGCAGGGAATATGTCAGCCAAGCCAGCATCACGTTTTATTCTTAGCTACTTGCCTCTGGTCTCTCTCTCTCTTTCTCTCTTTCTTTCTCTCTCTCTCTCTCTCTTTTTCACTCTCTCCCTCCTCTTACTATCTCTCCCACTCCCCCACCTTTTTCTTTCATTCTTTCTCTCTCTCTCTCTGCTCCTTCCTTCTCCCCTCCTCGCTCCCTTGATGATTCACATGTATCTGATGCTTGACTGAACTTACTTCCTCTGAATGAGATTAACCTCATAGGCTCCAACTTGTGAAAAACGCCTCCCTCAGCCGATGGGACTTCATGCTAAAGCCTCACAGAATAAGAACAAGTGGAAGAGCGCGCTAAATATTTCCTGTCTGCTTCTGCTGCATGCTTTTCCACCGTGCTGTTCCTGTTTTTTCCCCCTGTTCTTCTTTCTTTTTTCTTTCAGAGTCAGACACATTCCTTTTTCCTACTCACTGTCAACAAGATGTTATCTCCCGAGACACCGGATTCCAAAAAACACACTTTATATGCCTTGCTCTGCTGAAAAATCCTTTCCTAATGCAGAGGTTCCTCCAATACATGACATAGATCACCTACATTTCTTTTGCTGTTTGCAGGCTATACAATGTAACATCTCCTTTGCAACTTTTATATTCTAAATGTAATCAATAGTCAACAACAGTTGATTGTAGATAAAATATGTTATATGGTGTCTGAAACGACATTACCTGTCAAAAGATTGGACACACCTACTCATAGGCTGTATTCGCACAGGAGATAAATGCAGGCCAAATCGATTTTCTCACCACATCCAATTTTTTTAAATATCTTTTAAATGTGACTTATATCCGACATTAGTCTGAACAGATCACGCTGCTAAACTGACCTGTATGTGCAAAAGAACAGTGTATCATGTGGGAAACTCTTTCAGAGGTAAACAATCAAAATGCACTCAACAGTAACAGCCACTAGCCTAAATTTAATGCAGTGGAGATTTTAGTTTCATCTTCACCAGCATTACAGGAGCTATCAAGAAGTTCCAATGGCTGACAGCTGGGCTCATCACACAGATTGCATTTGAACATCACCCTAAATGTTTATGGGGTTACCTCACTATCCCCTGAAATCCTGTCTCACCGTTAAAACTAAAATTGTTCATATATCATGGCTCCAGTCAGAAATATTGGCACTAAATATAATTTAAAGCTGCATTGTGTAAAGTTTTTTGTTAAAATGAAAAGAAATAGCATTTCTGCATCAGTAGGAAAAATAATATGAAAATATGGTGTGCGTGCGCCGCTGCAGGTCGCCCTGTAAACCCTCAAATAATAAGTCAGAGGTGTCAGGATGGATTTCATGGGAGTTTTTCAGACCATGTTATACATCTTTACATATTAAAATCACACAGATGGCCCATAAAGATGGTCCAGCTCAATGTTTAGGTATAAAATGCAAAAAACAACATTCTACTGATGAAGCTATTTACTCTCATCCTCAGAAGACACATCATTCACCAAGTTTTAATGGAGTTCTATCTGAGTACTCCACCCACTCATCAATCATCAGATTCATCCGCTCGGGGAAGGGGTACGAAGCACAACCAACATTGAAAAATATTCTTCCGTACATTTCCACCAGAGAGGTCTCCAAATCCCCAAAGCTTACACAGTATAGCTTTAATTTTTTTTTTCTTTTGGATGTAAATTCATACGTAGCATCACTTTGAATATCTGTATTTGTCTTGGAAACAACTTTGAAACTTATGCATAAGCCTTTAGGTCAAAAAGTTTTCATTCAAAATTGAAAAGTATGCAAACTTTTGACATAAGCAAGAAAAGGGAAAAGACATAGCTTGGCCAGCTCAGGTTGGTTGAGCTGGTAGACCAGCTTAGCTGTTTGACCAGCCTAGGGTATGTTTTTGATGGTATGAGTTTGATGGTATAGCTGGTCAACCCGCATGACCATCTTGATCAAGGCTACTTCATATGGATTTCCAGCTTCTCAACCCCTCTTGACCATCTTGATCTCGACCGAAGCACAAAAGCTGGTCTTAGCTGGATTTTTCAGTGGACTCAATAACTCAATGCGGTTTGAGACAAGTGTGAGATGATTTTGGCTTCTTGGTAGGTTGCATGATGCTAATTGTTGGTGTATTACATTAGCTTCATAGCTACTGTAACTATGGACACCAAACATTTCTTGAGAAGGAATAAATAAAAGAAAAAATAAAAGAAAAAATGAAATAAACATCTTGGCAAGTGAAGTCAATTTTATATATAACTAGTCAACATTTCTGACATTTCTGGCCCCCAAAGCTGTCAACAGTTGGTGAGGGAAATGATTCAGCTCGCTGTAATAAAAATACAATATTAATTTAAACAGTGCACAGCTACTGGAGGTTTAGAAAATATATAAATAATGAAAAACACCACTCTAAAACATACATACATGAGCTTTATTATGTTCAAGTTATTTTAAAATTCAGATATTTTTCTTCTTATTATGTTTAACAGTAGCAGCCAATAATCTAGATGTGCTGCCGCACCCTTAGCACCCCCACTTTCCTCTTCCCTGCTGTAAAATGTGCTGTCAGTGCATAATTATGATATCCTCTGCAAATACAGTTTACATGTGAACAAATTTGTTCATTAACATTTTTCCATTAACATATTTCTATGTACATTTTTGTATATTTGTATACATTTGTTATGTAAAAATACAGAAGATTACTATATTTGAATTATATTTTCTTACTGTAAGCGCTGCAGAATACAGCTACATCTTGTGGTCCAGGTGGCAGTGAAGTCACAGTCCGAGTTATTATAGTTTTTACATTTTCATTAGTTTTTATTCTTAGTTTGATTTTTCATTAGTTTCAGTTTAGTTTCAGTTAGTTTTAACTAAGTTTTAGTTGAGTTTTTATTTGCTGAAAAATAATAGCTTTGGTTTAGTTTTTATTTAGTTTCAGTTTTAGTTTTAGTTTTTAGTAATATGATGAACGCTGTGATGGTAGGTATTTGACAAAGAGTCAAATAAAATTAGCACAACTGTAGACTGAGCTCAGCTCAGCTGGGCTCCAGCTTTCCTTAAAGACGGGTAAAGATGGGTTCCACTTCTAGACTCATTCACGCACTGAAAAAACTAGACATTTTGTTTCAGTAATTCTATTTCATTTAGTTAGTTTTGCAGTGGACGTGATAGTTTTTATTTAATTTTTTATGTTTTTTAAAACCTGTCAACAAGCACATTTGTCACTGCTAGTTTTCATTTTAGCAGTAGGTGCAGTTAACTAATAACCCTGGTCACAGTATACAATAGCTATTTTACTGTTTACTGTTGTTTTACTATGAATATGGTACAGTAGATGTACTAGCTGAACTAGTAGCCAGCAAATTATTGTAATTTTGCAGTGTCATTTTTACAGTATAGATACAAATCATTTTCACTCACCAGAACATCTTTTTTGCAGTGTGGCTAACTGACTACAATTTAAGGAGATGGCAAAATCAGATGAACTGAACCTCACTTGGAAATCATGCCCCATGATCGCACGCTTCCAAAGTGCGTTATGATCTTTGCATTTGTTTAGGGCACATTAGTCAGGGTTCTGGTAATTTCACAGTGAGTAATGAAACTGCAGTACAGAAGACGTCTTAACAGCTTGTTGGTTCTACACAGGCATGTACGCTTCAGATCGATTCTCACACTGTACTTTCACCTCACAGAGCAGTGCACAGTTACAGTTTAATGAAGGGCGAAACAGAAAGGCTAAACTCTCGTCCTGTGTCATTACTGTGACGAATAAGAAAAGATCCTCTCTGTCCAGTTTATAGAGTGGAATATGAGGTGTGATAAAGCCTCTAACCGAGTGAGTGCTTTAAGCCACTGCCGCCTGGGCTTCCTGTGCAGCAGCTGCATTACCCTGTGGAGAATTCAGTGTGGGTGTAGACGGGTTAATAATTTTGCCATTTAATTTAAAGATCATGGAAACTGCCTCTATAACACAAGTCCACTTTTAAATATTCATAACAAAACAGCACTGATGAGTGGACTGTGGAAGTCAATCCACCCACATTGGTTGATATTCTTTTTTTTATCCCTTTAAAAATCTGGATTAAAAATGTTTAGAACTAGGTGAGTCCGAAGCATCACCTTAATGTGGGGCTCAACATCTGTGTGCCGTTAAAAATTTATCTGAGGCCTACCATCTGAAGCCTGGGGACTTGAGTGTGAGGCGGATGTAAATGTGATGCCACACCATATAAGAAGAAGGTAAAGTGTAAATAGATTAAGCCTCCAGGTTGAGCGCGGGCTCGCTCCAGTACGGCCCAATTAACCTGTCACGCAGCACTTTATGCTGGACTAAAAATACATTCTGATAAATGAAATATGACTGCTGCTCTCTCTAAATAATGCAGCGTCTGGTTAAAGGAGAATCCATTCAAACTGCACTTCTTTTCTCTTCTAAGTGTGTAGTCATTTATCCAATTGTTGGGAAATACAATGCATGTATATACATGCATTTTAGAGCACAAACATGGACGAAAGCAGTGGAGTTACATCAGAAAACACCGAGCGGACTTAAACAAATAAAGTGGGAATTGTCTGATAATGAATAATGTCAACATTCTTTGTAATGGAATTTTATGTGGAGGTAATGAAGTCCGTATGCTGCCTCTACTGATTGATCTGATTGTCAGAATGACATAAAGCTATTCAACATACAACAATAGATTCTTTCAATTCCATTCCACTTGATTTTCATGATCTTAATATTTTTTGTCCAATGATATTTTTAAACACATCAGTACCACTGCTTTTTATTAGCAATAGGTGTAACATGCATAATGTGCAAAATCAGAGACCTGCCTTCCATTTACTAATTCAAAATTCAGTCAAAATAGATATCAAGCACATGTTATTCACTTTTCAGCATCAGGAAAAAAGGAGAAAACATTTAACAGAAGATTACACATAAACATCAACAACTACATATAATATCAAATGTTTCAGTTTTTAATTTGTACACTCTTTGTCTTTATGACAGCTTCCATTAAATTCAGAAGAGCTTCTTTCAGTTTTTTTGGAGAAATCTGTAGGGATATTGTTCCACACCAAAGTTCAGTCTTAGAAGTTGGTTGCATTTTCTGTTTGTCCTCCCAGTTGCCAATTTTTGACTCATCAGTCCATGAAACCTTCAGATCCCAGATGTCCAGTTTCAGCATTCTAGTGCAATTTTTTCCTCCTTTCTGTCTATTTCCTTAGCTTCTCACAATGTAAGGATGGACAGAAACACCTGCGCATTTTTCAGATCTGAAGCAATTTTCGGTAACACTTTCTATGAATGTCACATTTATAAGCATCTATAAACACATTTATAACATGTTATAAT
Source organism: Colossoma macropomum (assembly GCF_904425465.1). Classification (NCBI taxonomy): domain Eukaryota; kingdom Metazoa; phylum Chordata; class Actinopteri; order Characiformes; family Serrasalmidae; genus Colossoma; species Colossoma macropomum. Next base: position 17,502,589 of record NW_023494788.1, read on the forward strand.
GCATTCATAAGGCATTATAAACATGGTTATACATATTGATAAAAATGAATTACACTGCATTACACTTTATAGCCATGTTTATTATACATTATGAATTGTTAATATAATGCATTATAAGTAGTGTTAATAACATGTTATACTGTCAGTGCCAAAGAAGTCAGTCCCAGCTTGGAGAACGTAAAGACAAATACAAAGTGTATTTACTCCCTGAGATTTCCAATATTTTATTTCTCAGCACTGGTGCTGTTAGGGCTGCATCTTCAGGGCTTCAGTCTTGAATGTTCAGATGCTCCAAACAGGCTGTCCAGCCTAGAATTATTGCTACAGCGTGCTTTTCTTAACCAGCGCTCTCACTTTAAATGTTACATTACATCACAGCAAACCAAGCACAAAAACACTACTGATGGCATCACTAGTTTAAACTCTGACATTTGAAGCCTGTAATGTGCTTTACTGTGTATGTTTTAGTGTTTCAGTAAATTCTTCAGTAAATACTTCAACTTGAAGCCTCACTCTTAACACTGGAGGAGGCTTTAGTACAGTACGCCTCACTTTACTTAGAGCGGACAAATACAACTTATGAACTCTTAAATTTGTTATGAACAGTACTTATAATGCATTATGTTAACAATTCATAACGCATAATAAGCATGGCTATAACGTGTAATGCATTTTTATAAATATTTATAGCCATGGTTATGATGTCTTATGAATGCATTATAACATGTTATGAATATGTTTATAGATGCTTACAAATGTGACATTCATAGAAAGTGTTACCCAATTTTCTTCTATTTCTCAAAGATAGACACTTCAACCGCTTAAATGGCCAAAACTTTTATTATACACTTCTATAACCTAAGAATGGCTCAGCCAGGTTTCACTGAAGCACTTATAGTTACTGAATAATAAACCTTATTATGCCATAAGCCAGGGATTTTAAGGGATTAGGTACTGTTTACCTGATGGTGACAGTTTTGGTGGTCTGCCAGGTCTAGCACGATTGTTAGGCGATGTCTTTAAATCATTTTGGGTCACACTTTATTTGGAGTGGTCCTTAGTAGATGATTAATAAACCCTTAACAGATTATCAGTAACACATCAAAAACATATCAGTGAAGTAGCAGTAGTGAAGCATCTAAATACATTGAAGTAAATATCTTGTAGATGTTCTGTTGATACATTACTTACATTAGATGTATTGTTAATATGTTACTTCGACTAACCAAAACCTAACCTTACCCAACCTTAGCCAAAACCTAACCCTAACCCTGGCCCTAATCCTAACCATAACCTTAACCTCAACCCAAAACCTAATCCTAACCCTCATATGTTTTTGGCATGTGACTGAGAGTCCTTTGAGTGTTTGTTTCATCTGAAAAGGACAATTCAAAATAAAGCGTCACTTAATTTTTTGAACTCCAGGTTTGGAAACTCTTGTTTTTTCACTCATTTTTCTTTGACTTTTCTCTTCCTTCCTCCTTTAGCCATTTAGGATGCATATGACAAATAGAAACAAATCTGCAGGACAGGCAAGGTGAGTTTTGCTTGTGAATGTTGATGTCTCTTTGAAGGGGAACATAACGTCAGTGACTTCTTTTGGGAACAGCTTTTGTTAGGAGGACTGCTGTAACTCACTGGTTTTAAGATTGGAAGGATGGAAAGTGGCAGTGAGAGTGCAGAAAAGTAAAGAGTGGACAAATTAAACACTAATAGATTGGATATTATATTTAGTGTTGGAGGTTTTTGTGTAATGCTTTATTAAGTCTGCAGTCCTTGCTTCTTTTTTGCCTAACAAGACATATTAACACATGTTGGCCAATATAAAAACTGATCACTAACTCTGAGTTGCTTGGCAATATGTTCGTTCTGTTCATTTTAGGGCTCCTGCTACTTTGTACCCATTTGGAAGTTAAACTGTGTTCCCTTTCATTAAGCACATGGATTTGTACATGTAGTAGATTCCCTAAAGATAAGAGCGAGAACTAGTAGTAGTTGTTGACATCAGCCCTAAGGTGCATTATGTAGCATGTTCCTGGATCCAAACACTTCAGTTCCCAGGACACACTCATTTCTAGGCACCCTCGAGATGTCATGCCACTGCACTCTCAAAAATACATTTGAAGAGTGTTTGGTTCCACAAGACCAGATAGGAGAGCCGTGCAGAACCTCATGATTATTGCCACACGGCTTTAGGTGATGACTGACTCACTACTCTCTGCCCTTATTTACTTTAAACCTAATGATCACTTTAACATGGAGATGACCAATTTTCAAACCTTAAATGAGATATCAGTCAGTGCAGCTCATTCATGTTGCCTTTTCTGCTCTTTTTTGCTTTTATTTATATTTTACTGCAAAGTCCAGTGCTGAATAGAATTTTTAGACTGAATTCTTTTGCTTTGTGTAATCCTATACTTCAATTATGTTTATTTTATTAAAATAAATGATTTAACATTCCATTTTGTCACTACCACAACAGTCATAACACTACATAATGAATGTTTCAGTAGCGATTGTTTCGATAGCGACATTTTTAGCTAATTTTGAGCAAAACTCAAAAACACAACTCAGTACATGACCAGCAAACACAGCTTTGAACAGTTATAAAATTATAATATTTTTCATTAAAACATGAAAAGTTTGCTTAATTGCAGAAAATTTGTTTCAGTAGTGACAATTCTTAATGTTGCGCACTGATTTTCAAACTTTGGGACAAATTTCCTTCAAAACAATGGGATTTAACAGTTCCCCATGTGGATGCAGTCTCACATCCTGCTCTAAAATGCAGGGGTGTGGCTAAAATAAGGCTCCACCTATGGACTAAAACTTTCAGTAGTGACATGAAAAAGTGGGACAGCATTTTGTGAATAAAGAATAAAAAGATCATAAATCATTGATAAAAATACAAACAAGTTAAAGTGTTATTTTCAGTTGAAATTTAGGGAGTTGGGGACAGACACCTGCCAGTAGAAAGTACCATATAAATTATGATTTTGAATATTTAGCTTACTACGATCTCCATTAATGACTTGCGTTTAAACATATCATAACATCATCTTTGTAAATATCTAACAGTTCACACTAATTCAGTAGAGTGGTCCATATCCAAGAGGCACATCATGTCCTCAGTAGAAATGAAAATGTAATTGAACTGTTGTTGCTTAATGTAAATTTATGTGCATTTTGTGGATCATGCTAAACAGCAAAACCAGACTCACTTAGGTTTATGGTCAGAGAAGATGACCTCAACTGTGTCATTACAGCTTTGTAATTACAGTGTAATGAAATTTGCATAAGAATTCATAAAATTCTTAAAAATGGAAAAATGAAACTCACTTTATCTAAGGGCCACAGAAACTCTCACGTTTGTGTAATCAGCCTGACTTGTCTCTGCAAGCTTTGTCACATTACCAGCATTATGTGCGACATACAATGAGCTAGTCAGTTGTCATCACGTCCCGTGTTATTTCACACTAGAAAAAAGCCATGACAACCTAATGTCAGAAAAAATCAATGTCACCTGACATAGATGATACGTCTACTTGATACTAAAGTTAGAATACAAGTTTTATGACAAATGATGTCTATTGCAATACATTTTTTATAAATATTCATGTACGTTTTGTTAGTTATCATGAACGGCTTAGGTAGGTGTCATGTAGCCTCATGAACACTAATCTACAGTAATGTGCTACCTGAAATTCCCAGGTAAGTTTCAAATACTAATAGTCTGCTGGGCAAATTGCCGTATAAACCACAACCTTAAACAGCAACGAAAGTCACCATTATTTGTTTATTTTTTAACCATGCAGGTCTATGTGTAAAGGTAAAATAGATGGTGGGGATTGACACAAGTAGATTCTGATAAATTCATTTTTATCATGCACAACTTCACTTGCTTTATCAGATCAGGACTAAATTATTGATGAAAAAGCTGATGTTTTCACATTAGACAGAAAAAATAAACAATGTTTACTATTTATAAATTTTCCTACACCTGCTGTGCTCTGCCTTCCACAGTGTTTACAGAGCTTGGAAATATAGGCTTTTTATAGCACAGTGGAATTATATGAGAGGCTGTTTAGGGCTGTGTGTATATATACTGTTATGGTCAAATGGTTTACGCAGTACAGCCTTTCTAACTTTTATGAAACTTTGGAGGCAGGTTTGGTCATTGTTATGATGATTTGCAAAGTATTGCTCATTAGGGAATGCCTTGGAGTTATTCTATAGGCAACTCTTTCAGAATACAAATTTTTCTGTTTTCCTGTAACTATTCAGTGCATTTTGACATACAGTATTGGGCAGTATGGGCAGCCAAGAACACTGTTTAAAACTATTTATCTTGGCAATAACTGTGTTTTTGCTAGAAAAGGCACTTTATGGATATGTATATTAGAACACATGGAAATAAACATACAGCACTATGCAAAAGACGGGCCTTTTATTTATTTAATTTCCAGTCAAAACGGCCACTGGTTATTCATTTTTCAGCAACAGAATATTACACAGGAGCCTGAACAACTCATTTTAATACACATTTTTCAGTTTTTAGTGTGTCCACTCTTTGCCTTTAATATACCTCCAACATATATTTATATATAGATAGAGGGAGAGGGGGAGAGAGAGAGAGAGAGAGAGAGAGAGAGAGAGAGAGAGAGAGAGAGAGAGTGAGAGAGAGAGAGAGAGAGAGAGAGAGAGAGAGAGAGAGCAGACACTCAGACACCATGTATTATATAAAAAACACTTCATGCACACAAGCAACTACCCAATCTTATTTTAGATTTTGCTCTCATGGCCAAATCATTAAAGAAGATTTTTCTGAGGTGATTCAGTACAAGATAATTAACTTGCATAAAGGAGAAAGTAAAAGAAAAGTAAAGCGAGTTTTAAAAAATTATTAAAGATACAGAGAAAATGGGTCTTAAAGGATGCACAGCTGTCAAGAAGTTGTTACTTACAAAAAGAAATTTACACTGGAACAGCATTCCCAATCTGATGCTCTAGGCCCCCCAGACAATCCACATTTTCCTTCACCCCTGCAGGAACCAGTTGGGTTGAAACAAAAATATAGACTGTTGGAACAATTAGACTTCATTTGTAATTGGTGGACATGAGAAGCAAAAAATGCAACCATCTTCTAAGACTGAACTTCGGAGGTGTGGAAAAACATCTCTGCAGAAACACTGAAAACGACTCTCTTGAAAAGAATGGAAGCTGCAATAAAGGCACAGGGTGGAACAGTGGATGCTAAAAAAATATTATATTTAACCCTTTACATGGCCAGCGCTCGCCTGTGAGCCCAGAGTTATATTACACACTTCTATAAGCTAAGAATGGCAGTTTTCACTAGATTCCCTTTTGTTTTTGAATAATAAGCTTTAGCATGTAATAAGTCTGGGATTTTAAGGGTTTAATTGTTGAGGCTTCTGTCTATTTAAACATTTTCACTAGAAATTAAACAAACGAAAGGGTAGTCTCTGAATTTTAACAGTACTGAAAATACAATAAAAGCTGCATTTTGTGTCTCAGTGCACTCCAGATCAGTCATTGCATTGATTTGTTAAGCCCTTAAATGGACAGGATGGGCCCAGAGTTTTATTGCACACTTCTATAACTTAAGAATAACTTTTTACAGTTACAGTTTGCACTGTAATCTGTCTAGTTACTCAGTAATAAGCCTTAGTATGTAATAAGCCTGGGATTTTAAGGGGTTAAATTCCATCACCAGCTGACCTGATTTAATTTAATAAAAGACCGATTAACAAAACTATGTATTGGATGTAAATACTGGGCTTTCTCAAAGAGAGATTACGTTTAGTGGCATAATATTACAATATACTGTTTGCTTATCTGTATTTATTCAAACATTAGTTTTTTTAACAAATAAATATTGAAATATAAGATTTTTTTTCAGGTGCATAAGACTTTTGCACAGCACTGTATTACAAGCAAAGAAAGTTCATGCATGCTGAGAAAAAGTTTGGAACTAAAACTAAGCATGAGCATGTTATCAGTCAGACTTACTCTGGTGCCATTTTGTGCAGTTCTGGCACAATATCAGCATTGCATTCCAAAGGCAATTACATTTATAGAAACTGGGAACAAGGGAAATCTTCTTGGATGCCTCTGCCTCATTTCAATTAACAGCTATAAAACAGCTGAGTTATTCAGTTTATGACTGACTGCACACTATAGCAATATATTTCCATTCACACTAATGGGTGAATGAACAAACGGAATGTGTTAAATATAGGGTGTTACTGGAGGAATTATAAATGTGGGCATTAAACTGAAAAAAGTAGGTCATACCATTCTAGCCGTTTGTTGTATACGCAGATCCGGAGAGAAATTCTCTCCACAATCAAGATTTAAGATGGTGCGCAGGTTAGAAAGCCTCAAAAGCCAAACACACTTCCCCTGTCTGAAACCCCTCTCCTTATCCAAACACAAAATGTAGATGGTGGTAACTCAATTATGGAACAATGTTTTCAGTTCCTCAGAAGACTAAGCCATTGTTCTGTGTGCCTTCTCATGGCTTCAGTATGGAGTGAGAGTTGCTGATAGCAGAATCTTGCCTCTGCAGACTCTCGCTCACACATTCACGCACAAGCACACTCGCGCACGTATGCTGCCCTGATTTCCTTCACTCAAACGCACATAAACAAAAGACTTTACCAATCTGCTGAGGCAGAGACCTGAGGAGGTTCATACAGAAACAGCTATGGAGAGTAGCTTTCAGTAGTGTCTCTCGTTTTCTGGGCCATGACAAGGCCACATTGTCCACACACACGCAAGACTGTCCAGCATGTTATCACCACACCAAGCTGCCATGGGGTTTTCGAGTGCATGGCCAGACACAAACACCAAGTGGAAAAAATCATTGGGATCTCGGGCACGCAAGGCCTCTCGACAATTAAAAGTCCAGTCAGGGACAACAGAAAACTAAAGCTACCCTACATTTGGGCTTTGCATTGTAGAAAGCATGGTAAATGTAATCACTGTTGCAAGAAAACTTCAAATGTCCATCATGATAACTTTATAAATGTGATTAAAAATAAGCTTAACCTTAATGTGCAGTACTGAGCAAGAGAGACCACCATTTATTTATTTTCCATACTAGTCAAAGCAGCCGTTTTGCTGGCAAATGGCACTTAATTTAATTTTCAGGAGATTTTTCTTTTTCTGAGGAGATTAGATATAAAATACTACACTCACATAAGGGGAGGGAAAGTCAAAGTAAATTAAGTGGAAAAAAACAGGGGAGTCTCCAAAACTGGAGTTCAAAAATGATTAAAAGTTATAGAGATAATGGAACCCCTAATAACAACCAAAACTGTCACAATCAGATAAACGGTGCTTAAAACTTTCATCTTTGAGAGAGAGGAGAAAATCAAGCTCCACTCTTGCTTTAGATCTAAAAAATCCACAGGTGTTTCTGTCCATCCTTCCACTGTGAGAAGACAACACAACACTAGGAGTCTAAAAGAATGTGTAGCTGTCAGGAACAAATTTGCTAATCAAACAAAGAAGCTGCTGGTGTTCTCAGAACAATGGAATGTCCAGCCCAGAGTCCAGACCTCAACATCACTATTACTTGGATCATAAGAAGCAGAACATACAACCAACTTCTAAGACTAACTTTGGAGATGTGGAAAAATATCCCTGCAGATTTCTTTGAAAAACTGAAAGCAAGTCTCCTGAAAAGAATGGAAGCTGTAATAAAGGCAAAGTGTGGACACATTTGATACTGAAAAGTTTGATTTCATATTTAGTTGCTGACACTTCTGTGTAATTTTCTGCATTTTCCTAATGCTAAAAAGTAAATAACTTTTATGTACTTAATGTATTTAGTTGGTCTCTGAGATGGGAGGTCTCTGACTTTTCCCACACTACTTTATGCTAATGTAACAATGCTACATCGCTACAGAAACAGCAGATAGAAATCAGGTTGAAAATGCTGGAGTATTCTTTAACCCCTTGAAACCCCAGGCTCAGATTAACCCCTAAAATCTCATGCTCAGATTAGATGTAAAGAAGTAAGAGACCAATTGGGACTCTTTACCTCCTTAAATTCCCAGGTATTTTGCTCCATTTCTCAAGTGTGATGTAGAAGTGTTAGAGCATGTAGAGGAAAACATCTACAGTTCTACACAGTTATGTTCTACTAAGCAATGACATATGGCATTCCCTTCTCTCAGTTACTGTACTGTTTTTGCATTCTTTCTGTTTGGGAGCTTCTTCACCAGTCCACACAAACCTGGCAACCCTGTCCTGAGAATCAGGCTAAAATATGTCATCATGATGAAATCGCAGCAAAAACTCTCTATGGAGGGGATGACTTCACCACCGCTCATCCTTTAAGCGCTTATTTAATCTTTTCAAGTTCATTAAGAAGATAAGAAGAACGCGGTGGGGGCAGGAAGGGCATGGATTTGAGCTGCCCAAGAAGTAATAGTATGCGTGGGGGGGGGCGGTTCAGAGACAAATGCAATTACTTCAGCTTCCTCAGATTTAGAGACACTTTCAGCTACATGCCCAGAAATAACCATCCGTGGGCACAGAAGCAGGTCAACGTAAAGAGCCTTTGACTTACGCTTAAAAATAACTCGCCACAATACTACATCCTGCATGGGCAGGATGCATGATATGAGTCATGCTATGAAAAAAAATGTTTATGCAAATGTCCACAATAAGTCTTTTGGGTATAAAAAGAACATTGTAGAACATATCTAATTAATTCGCCAGGGGACATCCTGGAATTTGGAAAGCTTTCAAAGCAACCAACAGGAAGCATCATCACTGTGCAGTAAGAGCATCTGTAGAACATGTCCATTTGTCCCAGAAATCTGTTTCTGCTCAGGTGGTCCAAGCCATCCAAAGGTTTTGGGGTGGTCTGCCAATATTAAGCACTTAGAGCAAAATGGCAACAAAAGAGTGCAATAATTATTTTTTTAACACTGGTTGTGACATCACATTCATTAAAATTATGGCAATTACCATAATGGCACCCCCATTAAGAATAATTTATAATTAGGACATAATTAGGATAACACATTCACAATTGCGTTTAGCGTAATCCTGGAACCTCTGATTACGACAGTCTAACAGGCATGAACATCCTCCCTCAGTTCAGTTTAAAGGCATCTGTACACTGTGATTCCATCTGAGTTTATTCCAGCAATACTTACTGACATTTGACAGTTTAAAGACAGACCATGGGAACATATTCAATCATGTTGCTTTTATACAGTACGGTGTGAAAGCTAGAGACCACCCTTCATTTATCTAATTTCTGGTCAAAGTGGCCATTAAATATAATTTCTTCATTTTTCAGCTACAGAACATTACACAGAAGCCTCAGCAATTAATTATAATGTACATTTTTTCAGAATTCAGTGTGTCCACTCCTTGTGTTTATTACAGCTTCCATTCTTCCACTCTTCATTCTCAGGAGACTTGCTTTTAGTACTTTAAATCTGCAGAGATCGTTTTCAACACATCTAAAGTTCAGTCTTAGAAGTTGGTTGCAAATTTTTCTCTTTTGTAAATGTCAGTTTCTCAGTAAGGGCTTCTTCACAGCTACACATAATTTCAGACTCATAGTGTTGAGTTGTCTTCTCACAGTGGAAGGATGGACAGAATCTGATCTGACGCAATTGCAGAGCCTAATTTTCTTTTATCTATCGAGAAAGTACTGTTTATCTGATGCTGACAGTGGTCTTTTAGGTCTTGGGTAGTTGTTAGAAGTCCAATTTTCTCTATCTTTTACATATACAATTGTTTCAACTTTGGTTTTTGAAACTGTTTGCCCTACTTTACGCAAGTAGATTATCATGTATCTAATTTCCTCAGAACTACCTCCTGAAAAACAAATCACTTGTGCTAAATGAAATAAATATAGGTGGTCTCTGACTTTGCACAAGGCTGTATGTTGTAAACTTCACAATGTACGTTATCACATTTCCAACACCAATTTGACTTGTCAAGGTGTTAAGAGTACACAGAATTTAGTCCATGCAGAAATATGGACAGAACATTTCCAGCTTTATCTGAGCATTTATTTTGACCACAATAAGCTGCTCTCGGCTCTCCATCGGCTTTACATTTTCAACCTTTCATGATGAGTATTCCCAGAGTCGTGGACTCCTGCTATGGTACATGAGCCATCAAGCATTGTACTTGGGGCATTCTGTCATTTTATTAATATATAACATGATACATATGATATGGTTATACAAATTTAGAAGTGACCCTTCAAAAACAAACAAAATATATGATGTCTGTGTAATGGATCCAACAGTCTGCCACTGGAGTCATAAGATATTTGCATTTAACAAAGCAACACTTTCTTGTTGGCACAACGGCTGTTTGACCAAACTTTTGCTGGCAAGCCCAGAAGCTTTGTCGCTGAAAAAGTCCGTCTCCGGATTTACAGCTTACTCTATTAAAAACTGTTTTGGTGTGTGCTACAGAGAGCCTTTTTAAGACTGTGAGCAGAACCAGGAAGGCGAAACAGGAAGGCGCCTGAGTCAAATTCTGAGTGAAGTCAATAAATCAAATCACTTTGTCAAATGAATATTGAGGATATGTGCTTAACCAGATGTTTCTTCAGCTTACTGTCCACTTCAGGAATCTTATGAACAGGAGTTAATGGCATTATAAGCACCCATCTCTTTTGCCAAATCTCACAAATAAAATAAATACATCTCCTTCATTATGAAATGTTGTAAACATTGAGACATAATATTTGCAAAAACAATCTGCACCCCTGTATGTTTGAATATACTGTTTATACTTTTATCACTGTACAGCATTGTTTACTGTGGTTTACTCTTATCTAGAGCTTACTGAGATGGGTATTTGGTATATTTCTGGTTCACAGTGTCCCAAGCCTTCTAGAGCTTTCATACAGAGTCTACTTTCACTTGGTTATTGTTTGTCATTAAAGGGGATGGCTTGCTTTTGATCCTGTCAACACCTTCGTTCGAGCTTTCCGGGAAGAACATCCGAGCAGTGCAAAATGAGACGATGATTTTTTTGTACTCTCTTCTGAAGTTCTGATTGAGCAGTCCATATACGATTGCGTTAAGGCAGCTGTTGAAGTAGGCCATGAAGTAACTTGATACAAAAAACCACTCAGGGATGAGCGGCGCCACCCGTTCGGGGTCCACGGCGACGGCCAGGCCGATGAAGTTGAGGGGCGCCCAGCAGACGGCGAAAAGCACAAACACCACGAACATGGTGACGAAGTTCCTGACGTCATGCGGCGTCAGCTTGGGCCGGAACTCGGGCTTGACGCGCCTCCGCACTTGAATGACCAGGATCCAAATCCTCAGGTAGCAGTAGGTGACGATCAAGATGGGCAGGGTGAAATGAAAGAAGACCACAGCGATGGTGTAGGCAGAACTGGCCGACTGCGCGAACGTGCACGAGTACACCCTGGGGTCGTACTGCAGCGAGCCCACAAAGAAGTTTGGCACTATAGCCACCACAGTCAGTATCCAGATAAGCAGCACATAGCACAGGGAGTTTTTGTCACTGTACAGCTTATCATACTTGAGGCTGTGACAAATGTAACAATAGCGGTTGATAGCAATGCCAGTGATGTTAAATATAGATCCGATGACGCTCAGTCCCATCACGAACCCACTGATTTGGCAGTGGACAAAGCCCAAGTTCCATCCATTGTGGAAAATGGACATCAGCACCAGGGGGTAGGGGTAAACAGCCACCACTAGGTCAGCTACTGCCAGGCTCACCACAAATATGTTCCCTGCAAAAACAAACACAGTACAGTCTCAATCCTGTTTTGTCATTTCATATTTATTTTCACAAAGAACGAGAAACCAAAATTTAGTAACAAGGCAGCACTTTGAATAGGCCAAAAATATCTAGTAGAATACAGCAGAGTCACAAACACAAAACACATGAGTAAACGGTACAAAGGCACAGAAAGGACTTATTTCCTATTTTTGTATTTTTCTCAGGTCCACTAATGACATTCTTGTGTTTTCCTGTACAAAAACAGCAATAATTTATTATCACATGACCTTTTTCAGACCTCTCCTTATCCCTTAAAATGAAACAGGCAGTTTTTGTTACTGTGCTTTTAGACTGATATATGTAAATGATCTTCTGATTGGCTGCCTTGTATTGTGCTTCATTCAAAACGTAGTCCAAGCCAAAACACTCCTTATAAAGTCAGTGTGAATGGGCAGAGCTAAACTGCTGTAGGCTGAATAAGTGAACAATACCGCTGCTGACGGAATCTCCATCCTTGTATCTCCATTTTTCTGTTTATGATATAATTTGAAAATGCCTGTTGCCCTTTACATTGTATGTAAATTTAATGATGAATGGGCCAAAACAAATAGCCCAAAATGTCTGAAAAAAGTCTGGTTCCATTGACTTGCATTAAAAGTAAAGTAGGTTTTTTCCTTTTCCTGTGAAGTAATCATTTTGGAGATACGAGGTTTTTTCTTCCGACAACAGCGATATGTAAAAGCACTTGTTTATATAAAAGCATAGTCAAATACAAACATTTTGCCACCTCTGGTTAAAATTTCATATTTTGTTGATTTTTTAAGTAAAAAAAAAAAAAGTGGCCCGTGCAAAAGTTATGGCACATTTTATATATTCTGTTTTATTTTTTCCAGCATGTCAAACTCAGCAAATGAGCAGAAAGTTTGCATAAAAATTTTTAGAAAATTGCTACATATATGTCTATTGCTCGTACAGAATGTGTTCACTTATTTTCAACCAAACATGTAATTTGACAAAGGGTATTCTAAATTTTGCATATGATTATATATGGACTGTGCAGTGAATGATACATTTTGAAACTTAAACAATGTTTACAGACATCAAAACTCTTCTATTTAAGACAATTAAGGAAAATTTGGTTTTCCATGATGTTGAGCCCTTAACATTAAAACAGACTGTACATATTCTCATCAAATAAGTAGTCAACAACTGATGACTAAAAAAAAGGAGATAAACGATGAGAATTAATGTAGCAAAAAAGTACAAAACCAAGAGTTTTACATGAAAACAAATATTTTCCCCGTTTGGCTGATATCTTTTAAAACACTTTACATTTGTTGTACATCCCATACTTCTTCATAGATGATGCCAGTTGTATTTTAATAGCATGACCTTTATTGCATTAATTAAGTCATATCTTTCCTAAGTCTGTCAGCTGCTTTCTCTATTAAAAGGATTTGGGCTGCACCTGCTGCTGTCATATGATGTTTCGTTCTCCTGTGAAGAAGAATGTTCTGGTCTCTGGCTCTCAAGACAGTTGTGGTATAGTATATTTAACCAAATAGTATAGCACAGTAGCATAGTTTTTATTCCTCACTACATGCAGAATGAATTTCAATACATTCATAACTCATATCCACACACATCATTTATTCCGCTTATCCTCCTGGGTCACAGGAGGTGCTGGAGCCTATCCCAACAGTCGTCAGGCAGAAGTCAGGATCATTCACAACAATCATCTATTTGTAGTCCTTGCCAGTAAAGCACATTTCACTGAAAATAATAATGCACAGTCTTGATTGGATTCAAATGTACAATTTCCACAAGCATAAAATATATTACATCAACACAATTATTACCAAAAATAAGTGAACAGCAGAATTATGCTGATGTAATATATTTCATTAATGTAGAAATTGTGTATGATTTGAATTAAGTAAATTCAGTACATCACTTTTTTCAGTGTATAACCCATAATTGCTATTACCTCTGGCAATAACAAAAGCACAGTAATTGTCACTTGTAGCTCAATGAAACTTGAAAATTTAAATTCTTCTGAAAAGCATAGATTGTGAACTTTCAATCAACACGATACACATACGATGTGTTCTTAGGTAGGAGAGCAGACATTTTTATTACACTATAAATATTGAAAGTTAGCTGAATTAAACTTGCAAGGCAACTTATTATACCGTTAACGCAACCAGAGAACACGCAGTTTTCAGTTTTGCATTGAAGTTAGGTAAAATATACAGAATTTCCCCACTACCCAAGAATCCTTTCATCACACAATTCCACTAGAGCTTAAAATATCTGTGTGCACCTGTCGGGACTCTACTGCTCATGTCGGGTTTGGTCGGGTTCAGACATCATTTCTCAAATATATGCTGGGCTTTGATTGGGTTCAAATTTCACATTCAGCTTTTCATAGCCGGCCTCCCACCTTTAACAGACTGTACCCTACATTTCCACCTGCTTCAGTTTTTTTCTCTTTACTCTTCTCTTTAATTTAATCTTCATTACTTTCACTACCTTCACTTTTATTTAGTTTTATAATTTGGCACGCTGAAATCACCTGCACCACGAAGCCCAGGATAAAACAGTGAATCGTTTCAGGAGAGTACGTTTTAGTGCAGCCAAAAGAACAACAATGTTTGTATGTTCAATATGTTCTATGTATGGAAATAGGGTTAGGATTAAACCCTTAACAAGCCACGGGCCCGCGGGCAGGCCCAAAGTATTATTACACACTTCTATAACCTAAGAATAGCTCCATTAGTTTCCATTGAAGTCCTGGTGAATAATAACACACAGCAAAGCAAGAGAACAGTGCAGTATGGAAAGTTTATCTAGACTAAAACATCTGAAATGTTGTTCAAAGCCTTATTACATTAATAAACCTGTCAAAGCAGTATTTTGTAAAATTATTTTATCATAGCACATTATTTTATATTGTTATCTGTGCTCTAAACACACTCTAATGCTATTATTGCCAATACAAAGTATTGAGTGCTATCCTGCTGAACTCTGTTGTTCATGGGTCAGTTTTGGACTCAAAACGTAATGTTGTAGTTTGGGTTTGAACTTAAACCCCACCAAGCATTGATGGCTGTGGCACTGCTGGGGTTTAAATTCATGATCTCCTGATATTGGGTGATCGCTTAGACAGATGCACCACTTGGCTGCCTCTGAAGTTACTCAGTTTTCGTGTCCTTAAATGTTCAAATTATTTTAACTTCAAAAAGTATGTATCCATGGGCTCACTGCAACATCAGAAGACTGTGAGTTTGAACCCTAATGATGCCACAGGCATCCATTACTAGGAGCCCAAGACGAAAAAATGACTGGTGGGATTATGTATGAAAGGTTTTGATAAAAGGTTTTTGTTACATAGTTTTGATTTGCAGAAAGTAAAGCCATCCTTTATATATTTGTCATATTTTGTCATTTGTTGACACTGAAACAAACAGGAAAAAGCTGAAACTGCAGAACCTGCTGATACAGAATACATTCAGTGTAAAGTTAGTGTAAAAGTAATTCATTGCATAACATACACTGCATATCTTACATGATAACTTTTACTTACAGCCAAACAAAAGCAATTTTTTTTTTACTTCTAACGATTAAGCTAGCAAAGGTGATGAATTTCTTCTAATCTAGCAACTAAGGACTCTGAAGCAAATCAGATCAGTCACTCACGCCAGATATGACACTTGCAGGAGCGAGAAGCATGTAGTATGACCTGAAAGATGTTGACCTGGAACTCTTTCTCCCATCTGTCTTCCCTCATTACTGCTAAGCTTGTATGACTGTGGTCTCTGCAAGCCACAGTCTGCTGCCACGAGGCGCTGCGGGGGAGCACAAGTTTGAAAGTGTTTGGAAATGTCATGCATGCTCTCTCATTAGTTCAAGGCACTCCTCTCCCCGTGGATTTTTCTGGGAAGGAAGAGGAACAAAAAGAAATTTTTGTCTGGATTTTAAAACGTTTTAGAAGCTGTAGTGTTTTGAAGCGTTTATGGTGACTGGGCAAAGGCTTGTTGCCAGATAAAGAGCGTCGCTCTGACCTGAACACGAGTTTCCTTTTTCTCCCCTCATGTCAAAGCGCTGTCACTAACGCTCACCGCGACAGACCGGGCGACATGATTCCTGGAATGCTGCAGGGTTTGCTAAGTATACGCATTCATGATTTAGTGCATTTAGCTTGATGCTACAGGCGATCATCAGAGCAGAAGAGCTTTCCAGAACTGTAGCTTGAAATTATTCTTGCAGTGACATCCCTGCACATCTTCTGGTTTTTGGGCTGCTGTGCTCTCCTTTCAGTCACAGACATGTGAGAGATGAGCAGGGAGCAGCATATATTAGAGCAGCAGCCTGGAATGCCCAGCAGGGTCCCTCTAGTGTGACCCTGGGTCCTCTCAGTGGACATCATCTCCATCTTTAGAGGTCATGAGTGAAGAAGTGACTTTCTGAGTGCACAACTGATAAATGAGCTGAGCTTGCCCCGCTAAGGAAGTGCCCTGTTCTTTGTATGCATATATACTGTAGAGGTCTTTCCTTAATGCACTGCATGAAGTGAGGACAAGGCTCAGCCTTTAAGCTCTGATGTGGGCACTTACTCCTTAAAAGGCTAAAGTTATTAGCCTCATAACATGAGGCCAAAACAATTTCCATTTGCAACTGAGGCAGGCAACAAAGCCTTACGAAAAAACAAAAACAAACAAGCAAATAAAAAAAGCAAATTTTAAAAGAGCATTAATAATTAACAATAATGTTATGTTTCACATTAGAGCTCATGGTTCGCTCCTTTTATTTGTTCCAAGCTTTGAGTTCAACCAGACATAATATTTGCTTTTTGTAAATTTTCAGTCCTCAGCTGGTGTTTAGCTTTTTAGCAGAACGGGCTGTTAGTGTCTGGATCTTTGAAGCGCAATAGCTAAAAGAAAAATGATGACCTCAAGATGACTAAACATTAAAATAACATAAAAAATCCTGTTTTGGCATTTTCTCTGTGTTGCTGCACTCACACATACAAAAGGGAAGTAAAAAAGAGAATAAATTCCACTTATCTGTGTCACAACTGTTATCTATCAATACTGATAGATCAATAAAAGCTCAAAATGCTGTATATCCATCTGTAACACTTTTGGAAATAAGTTTTTGAAAAAATAACAGTTGAAGAATGGCAAAGACATTATTTATTCCTCTAATAATGGTATTAATCATAAGAGTATTGATATTTCTTGTATTTGTAAAGCCTGCTTCCAACAATGTACATCATGAAAAAAAGTGGTCTATAATGTGTTTTGGAACAAGTGGACTTAGCCCTAGAATTCCTACTGAAAATAGAGCACAACTGTAAGAACTTCATGTTGAAATAGCACCAAACAAGTGATTTTAACTGATGAATTACAAAATATTCAAATGAGGTCACTTGCTGAGTTATTTCACAGGCATAACACAAACTTATAAAGCATGTCATGCCTACTTTAAACAGTCCTGGCCTTGTTGCTGCTTTTCCTTTAAAACAATACCGCTTTTATGATGCCTACACAATACACTGTGTTTGTGATCATCCGAGCATTCAAGAAAACAAGACTGTATCTGGTTAGAGGTGCAAAGCACTTTCGGTTGATTGGAACAGTCTGGAGACCCTCTGATCCAAAAAACAAACACTGCATCCAACAACTTATTAGAAACTTTCCGTTAAAAGCAGTGGCACTGAAACAAGCTACTGCTTTAAACTGACAGAAAGAGCTCATTCCCCACACTCCAAAATACAAAGCACCCCTATGGAGATTTCATGTAGCCTCCTGCACTGTACCACTCACATTGTTTCAAGCTGAAGGTTTGATTAAGTGCAAATAAGGTTCATTAAAATTAAGACTCCGCTGGAGGAATGTTTTCTATGAGCTGTGGGTGTAATTATCATGGAGGCAGAGGGGGCACTTGCCCCACAGCACTTTCACTTGACCAGAGGCCAGGGCTAAAGTTATGCCACAGTGGCAGATGGTCTATTATCAAAAGATTCTAAATGCTGAAATGACAGTACATTGTAATAGACAGCACATTGTAAGACACTGCATAAACATCTATTTTTGCTCCAACTTTGGGGGGGATACTGTTTCAGAGGTAATGACCAAGTATTGTCAATATAACTGCCAATAAAAGCAAAGCTAATGCAGTAAACCAGTGGTAAAAAAGCCTTCATTTCTTTAAAGACCTACTCTTCTAATTTACTTGTGTGCATTAGCTCAGTGATAAAATTCATTGATAGATATATTTAGATAAAGTAATATCTTAAAATTCTAGGCTTATATAGATAACTGCCTTTTTTAATCAAACTTTTAATGAAGTGCAACCACTGAACATTGCGGCTTTATTAAAAGTAACACTATTTTTATTCTGATTTAAATAACATACTGACACATAACCATAATAAATCTTAGATGCTGTGTTATTAAGAATTAAAAAAAACCTATTAAAGGACATTTAAAAAAACCCTTCAGGGCAAACATTTATATGGCTCATGTTTTATATTACAGTAGCAACAAAGGCTATTGTCTCAATGACAGTGCTGTCTAGCAGCATTGCACTAAATGCCAGAAGTAAATAGGCTAACAGGTCAGTGTTTGTGTCTTCAGAGAAAGAACATCCCACTAGAGTTCAACTAGTGATTGAGATATCATGCATTCACTACTATCAATCTAAAAATTGATACATTTATCAGACATAAATAAATGTTAAAAATAAATAAATAATAATTATCCGTTCCAAAATAAAGCCAGACGTTTCAGTACACCATTTCACATGGAAATAAATGCATTGTCAAGTTAACAATAGGCAAAATGGTAATGTAATCAGACATCAGCGCCGACTGACAAGTAACCTGATGACGATGTTTTACAAAAGATCTTTTTTTGTGTTTACATGCACTCAATAATCCGATCATAATAGGATTTCTGCAGTTATCTGATTATTCAAATGGTCATGCAAAGGCCATACTTCGATCTAGAAATCCAATTAAGAAATCTAATAAAGAGGATTTTGGCTCAATAATCAGATTTCTCAGTGCATGTATACTCTTACTCAGATTTCTTTCAGATTTCTCAGTGCATGTGCGAAAACAGACAGGAAATAAGCAAGCAGCGTTGCCACGAGACGGCAAAACACTTTTGGAGCGACAATGAAACAAACTACATGCTCGACGAAATGAGGGATTTAAATATTCTTTATTTTCTAGATGATGTTTGTTCTTATTTTCAGGCAAAGTGGCGCAATGTTTTTTTTTTAAAAAGATGCGGCATGAAGTTTGAGTTTACGATATGTTTACGTCACGTCGTCTTCTGTGAGTTTGTTGGCTGGTTGCAAAGCAGAAATATGATTACTGCCTGACATATGTAGACCTGGAGTTTTCCTATTATCTGATTACTCAAGTGCATATAAACGCGTTGATCAGATTACTGACAAAATCAGATTTTCTGCAGTTATCGGATTATTAAGGGCATGTAAACTCACTCGTTGTCTCTGCTGCAGGTTTCCCAGAGCGTGAAAAGTATTATTTATAAAGCTTATGTTTCCTGATGGAATTAACATGTCAGGGATGCGCCAATACCACTTTTTCCATTCTGATACCGATACCTGATCCTCTGCCGATACTGAGTCTAGATACTGATACTAACTCTATTTAATCTAACTAGTCTGTAAAACTAGTCTGATACTTTTTAAATGTTTTATTTGGATCAAAACAGTTTCTTTGTCACAAATAAAATATATACATGTATATACCCTGACTGGCCATTTCATTAAGAAAACCTCCTTGTATCTACACTGAGAACAGTTCACCAACTAAAAAACCCAGCCAAAAGCATCCTGTGGGCAGCACCCTGTGACCACTGATAAAGGACTAGAGGATATACAGTGAAAGATGAGCTACTGTCTCTGATTTTACATATATAAGGTGGACCAACAAAGTAGGTGAATCTGATAGAGTGGACAGTGAGCAGACACAGTGTTTAAAAACTTCAGCAACACTGCTGTGTCTGATCTACTCGTGCCAGTGCAACACACACCAACACGCCACCACCATGTCAGTGTCACTGCAGTCCACCACCCAAATAATGGTCCTGTGTTTGTCCTGTGGCGGTCCTGACCATTGAAAAACAGGATGCTAACAAAGTATGCAAAGAAACAGATGGACTACAGTCTGTAATTGTAGAACTACAAAGAACATCTATATGGTAAGTGGAGCTGATAAAATGGACAAAGAGTGTAGAAACAAGGAAATTGTATTTAACGAAGTGGTCGGTTGGTGTATATATTAACAATTATATACAACCATTTTAAACATTGAAAAACTGTTTTGGTTTATTTACTATATATATATATATATATATATATATATATATACATATATATATATATATATATATATATATATATATATATATCAGTCTCTGCTGGAGTCCATTAAGTATTACAGTCATTCATCATGTCAGTCGCAGCTGCTAAGTAGCAAATATCTGAGCTTGATGGGGTCCTCAGGCCCCAGACCATGGCATTGCCTGATGCAGCTGACCGATGGAGGTGCACCACAGGGTAAAGACAATCTTTACCCCAAGAGCCCAGTGGTTCCTTACATATGTCTCTTTAACGTTCGCTCCCTCGATAACAACCTGGACCAGCATTAACTCAGACTGTACCTGATTACACAGCAGGAGATGAGGGATTAGGGGTAGACGATATATCAAATATATAATCACGATACTCTCAGACATTTTCACAATACACGATACAGATCACAATGTTAATTTTTTCTGAGGTTTTAAAAGTTGAAACTCACAAAGCCCCCAGTAGTGCCAGCAGTACAATTATTTTTATTGAATGTTTCTTAAAAAGGTCTAATTATGTCCTTTTTCTAACAATGCATGCAGGTGCTCAATGATCTTCAAGTACTGACAATATCCACAACCTGCTCAGACATAACTTATCACAATAACAATAAAATATTGTCATATTGCCAAGCCCTATGACAGACTACTGAAAGATATCTGACTCAGCCATTCAGGTGAAGGACAACCGCATGTTTTCATTATCGATATCAACTGATATGAATGTTTTCATAGTGAAAAGATTTTTGCCCATATCGTCCAGCCCTAGTAATTTAACGAGAAGAAACAGCCATGAACCCAGCAGGAACTCAGGAATAAGTGTTTTTAGACATGTTTCAAAATAAGAGGTGCAGCTCTTTATTACCAAACTACCAAACTGATTACCAAAATACCAAAACCAGTTAAAGCTGAAAAAGCATAGAAGCTAAAGACAACACAGAAAGTAGGTCTGAGCTGAATTCTATTCTAAATGTGGGCGCAAGCTAACTCAGAAAGTATAGCAGAGCTTGCAACAACAAAGGCAGCCCCATGCTTCTTTTATACAGTGACATAGGAAACATGAAAGCTCCAGTGAAAGCACACAGAAAGCTCCAGTTCCACATGGTGATTCATCGGACATGCATGTGGCCCAACTACTCTGGGGCAAATTTTAATGAATTAAAAGAGACAAAGCCAAAGTCTCTGAATATATTATTAAGGAGACACTAGGTTTGATAGGGCTGCTGCATGTAGTCAGTGAAAACTCCTCAAATACTGTGCTGTACTCTTCCTTCCTACAGAAAAAAAGCTTTGTATGTCTGGAGAATGTTGAGGAAATCCCCACGGGACTCTTCTCAACACCAGGTCATTCTAAAGGAACGTGATGGAACTATGCTAGAAGAGCCTTTACAAGCACATTCCATCTCCCCAGCGGGTTTTCCTGTGCCACTAATGGCATTTATGCTGCTGGGCATATCTTCGGTTAAGATTTTTCTACACCACTTCACACACAGTAAGGGATGCAAGTCCAAAATCATAGGATCCTTTCAAAGTCAAAGGAATGCAAAGACACATTTTCACTATGCTGTCTCCACCATGCATTCATTTCCTCAGAGAACTTAGTTCTAAAGTGTCTTTCCAGGGCCCAAGCTGATTTTTTTTCCAATCACGTGCTCCGCTCACATTCAAACAAGCAGATATTTGGTAATCGTTTCAGTGTAAGTGTAGTAGGCCACAACAAAAAGGGGTCCAAGGACACCATTTCCTACTCTAAGTGCGCTGCTCTAGCAGTACTTCTGGGCTACTGGTTAGAACACTGTTTAACTGTGGAGTGACACGTTTGATCCTCGGCACAGAACTGTTACATAATGCAGTCTTCTGCAAAACGAGGAGCTTTTTTTCAACATAATATCGAAAAAAAGGAAACTGCAAGGGTTGAAAAGGTTGTTAAAAAGAAGGAAAGAACAAAGATCATGTCAAGCTGAATAAAAAGAACTGGTAGTCTTCATTTTCTTCCCTTCCATCTGACTAGCTAGTGAGGCCTTTTTTCCCCCCAGTAGCACAGCCCTCTAATTCACTCGTTGCATTCAGGCAGGATGTGGTGGAATATCGCAGTTCTTCATGCAAGAGCACAAGGACTGGGATCTAATTACTAACCAATTTTCCTGTTGACAAGCTCCGCTCCTGCTGCATGCAGGAGAGAGAAGTGCTGACTCCAACAAATAAATGGGATTCAGAACGTTCGGCTCATTATGAGATTCCCAGCACCCTGCTAGCGGCTGCTGTAGCGTGTTCTGATTCAGGTGTCAGGCCCTGTTTATTCGGTGGGGAGCTGGAAATCGAATATGATGTTTCAATTAATCTGAAGATGATGAATACACTGTGCGGTGTCGAGCTCTCGTCATTACTCATGGTTTGCCATGCTGTTGCGGTCGCTGCTGCACGCTAACACACGTACATGCTTGTACAGCCAAACAACTCATTTGCTCTAAAGAACACAGAATTGTATGTCATAGGCAAAACATAAGGACTAGGCACACTGTTTAAAAACTAACAAGTGACAGAGATATTCGCATTTACGGCAGAGGTGGACGATATAACAATATGTTATGATAACTGATAGGATAAATTACGTTACAACACTCTTTTCTAAAGGTCGGCAGCACTTCTAGAACAATGAAATGTATATTTCGTATAAATATAAAGACAGAGCACTTATAAACAACAACATCTAGTGTAACTGCATAAATTGCATGGAAAACAAGTAGTCGTCCCATTATGGATTTATTTTATTAATTTATTTGTATCAATTGTTTAATTTGTCCTGCTGTTCCTTTTTACATAGTATATTTTTACAAATGCTGAAATTATTTTTAACCCTGCTTTTATTTACTGCATGGAGCTGTACAGCAACATTTTTTTTTTGCTTGACTACAGTATAAAAGAAATTTTCTTCTTCAACTTTTGCAAACTGAAAGCTTTCCATGTGACATGGTATACATCTGTGGTCTGTGGGAGGTTTCAATTTATTTTTCTATAAATTGCAAGAATGGTGCAAAACGTTGTTTCACATCTGACACTCGCTCATACACACTTCCTGTACATTTTACAAGCATCAGTAAATATTACAGCCACTTACATCGTCAGTAGCAGTTGTTTCAGTGGATTTATCGAATTGATTTAAGCAACAGGAGATGAGACCACGCTGCTGTGTAATACAGCTGACTGACAGAGGAGCACCACAAGCGGACCAAGTGTACACATTTGCTATACCAAAGGCTAAACCAGGGCTAAAGGTTGTCATTACACCAAGAGACCAGCAGTTCCTTCCATATGTCTCTCTAACGCTCGCTCCCTTAATGGACTAACCTTAATGGACTCCCTTAACCTGGACTAACATTAACGCTGTAACTGCTAGCATGTTTAACACTGTTTGTACATTGTTTACTGGCTTGCTTGTGGCATACTGGTGAAACAAATTCCAACTGGTATATCACCCAATACCATTGCCTCCTCACAAAATATTGGCACTGCAGATTTTGCCATGAGCTTGTTTGCTGCTGCTTGTGAGCCCACACCAATGACATTTTCCCACCTTCCATTTTTCCATCTTATGGCACACATGCACATATCACTCAGTAGCATGACTGCACAGCAGAAATTGCTTCCTGGTATCGACCATAGGTATTGGTCACTGCTTTTAAGTGCCAGTATCAGTGCCAATACTGATACATTATTAGTATCAGTAATTTTTTACATTCCAAGTTGATGTTTAATGAATATAATTATTTTTAGAATCCCCTTTGTATTCGTAAAACATGTATGGATATCTGGCTGCTATGCATATTTTTTTTCTTGCTTGAATGACGAATATGGCTATATTCTATGGCACTGTATCAGTTTACTCCCACTGTATGCATTGGAGATTACAATTCAATTGTTGCATGCTGTTGCCATATGGCAACAAAATTCAACATATCCTCCTCCATAATTTGTTTTTTAATTAATTATGACATTTTAATTTCAATAAGAAAATGATTTTTCCATGTGTAAATTATAATTCATGCAGAAAAGAGTTAAATGTAATGCTACTGGTTTGCTGGCACATCTGTCTGTTACAACTTGTTTGCAAACCTCAAAAAGCCAATATGTTGTGATACACGATACTGGTTGGTGCTGGCCTCTAGAAGACTGTGAGGCATAGCCATGCTGATGGCCATGCCAGGAGGATCATGGGAGGCGTACACCTTCTGAAAAGGGACTATCTGTGTTGTTGATGTTTTTCGTCAATTAAAGGTATGCGTAGGCGTTTATTGTGTAATTTTGTGACGGTGCGGGTTTTGGTGTGTTTTGTGTTAGTGGTTGGTCTATGTCAGGGTGAAGTATTTGGTTAGTGGTGACCTCCCCTTGTAAGTTTCAGGCTTTGTATGTGCCCCTGGTGTTTAATAAAGAGCACTTCTCGTAGTGGCATAATGGCCTTCTCTGTGTCTTTCTCGATATGTATACAATACTGCGTATCATGAAACTGTCTTCATGCATTATGTTGTAGTTTTGCCATACTGCCAACTCTCAATGTATGACATGGGTTTATTACACTGTTCAAGGTGACCTGGACAAGTTTACACCCAGTCTTGATTAAGGCCATCCCTGCGCTGCACTGATATGATCACTCACAAATCAACGCTGGCTGAAATACAACTCTTTCTTTGGCATGATAAGTATGCAGAGACACTAAGAGTAGAGGCCTACCCACCACCATGCAGAAAGCTGGCATGCGTTTGTGGGCGAGCTCTATGGATTTACAATCATGTCAACTATGCGTGTGTCACATGTTCAGCAGATTTAACAGTCGGCAGCTCGTTTTAGCGCTGCACTTTAGTCCTAAAGATAACACTTGTCAATGAGAACCCTCACTCCATATAAATCAAACCCACATGACTAGGATGCGAGGTAGACCACTTCTTTCAGCTCTATTCATTTCACCCTGTCCTTTGTGTCCTTGATTCATCACTGTGTCATCCTTGAGACAAACACACTGACTTACTGCTGAAACGCTCTTTTTCATCTCATCAAAAGACAGTTTCCAGTTGAGAGGGTGCAGGAGTACTTCTACATAACACAGGGCACACTTTTCTGACATTATCTATTCCGTTCTCTCCTTATATTTGTTAAATCCTCTCTGGAGTACACTACAAATTTATTCAATATGGCTTTTATGACTCTGTGCAGAATCTAGGCAACTAGATAGCTGAACAAATTTTAAAGTGATTTTGGTTAGCACAGGACACGCCAATCTTTTCTTTTTCTCCATTTCTTTTATACACTTATGGGATACTGTTCAATGATGCAAGCTCAGTATAAAAAGAATGGCTGAAGCACTCCAAAGCAATAGATTATCTGAGCGCTAAAAAAGGAAACCATATTATTTCAGGAGCGTGACAACTCAAGTGTTTATAATGATCTTGATATCTTCTCAGATATATGAGGTATATTATTATTCTGTTCCATATCCAATCAAAAGTAATGGAGCTCTATATATATATATATTATATATATATAAGCTTCAAGGAAAAAGATTCATATAAATATGAAAATAAATATGATATCTTCTTACTAGACATCTTCAGTATCTTATTATTCTGCTCTGCATCCAAGCAAGAAGGAATGCAGCCCAATCTATGATGTTTAAAGGACATTTGTGTGGTTTAATGTACCAAAAACGGACATAATTCATTTTTAGATGACTATTTTCTCTCTTTATTCCTTGGAAATAAGCGGGCTGATTTTGTCACTGTGTTCTGACTGCCTACTTTGTGTTGTGCCTCATTAAAAAAGTAAGCCAGGTTGAAGCGCTCCTTATAACTTCAACTTGAATGGGCAGAGTGTAACTGCTGTGGGTTGACTGGTGGATAAAAACACATTCAAAATGGGTCATTTCTGCAACTTAGTCTCAATATATGCACTGTATGGACAAGTAAATGAATCATACATTCTGAAATTTTAACAATGTTTACATACTACATCAAATTATGTCATTTTATAATAAGCAAGGAAAATCGGACTTTCCATGATGTGTGCCCTTTGACATAAAGTTTAATATAAATTTGGACTTTGATTTAAATGCCGAAGTTTGACAGCACAATTGAGCAGTTTTGACTGAGTGAGTAATCACTTTATATGGTTAGCTGAAAACCTGCCAGCTGAGTTTATTTCTCCTGGACACGCGCAAAGCAACAGAAGTCATATTTCGCCGTCACGTGAGGCCTTTCATCAGTGACCCCAGTGACAAGTATAGAGCTGTAGCAATAACATTTATTCATGAACATCATGCCTTGTAATATCTCTGTGTAGAGAATGAGACCTTTGCGAAACCTTATCAGGGGAAGAGATGTGACATTTGATATTCAGTCATCTGCCAAAGTCCAAGCCAAATAAAGCTTGAATAAAGGATCGCGGCGGGCCCCGAGATGGCCTCGCTGCCATATCTTTAGACGGAAGCATTTCTGAACATGTCCTCTCATTTGATAGGTGCATCATTCGAACGCTTGTCTTCCCCAGCATCTCCCAGAGTGCGCGTGAAGCAATCTAAAACCAGCCGCTGCAATATGTTCCAGGTGAGCTCCGGGGAGTACCTGTGCTAGGCTGAGCCAGGAAAAGCAGCTTTATTTCGCAGTCAATTAAAGGGATACTCAGAGACCAAATGAAGTGAGCTTCTTAGTCTCCAGCTGTTTTCCACCCTAGTGGAATCCAGAGGCATCTCAATAGTGAAGAGAGTTAACAAGCTCTGGCCCAATCGAGCATAAGATTCAGTGTTAGAGAGGGGAATCAGTCTCTGACAGAACCACAGGGTTTCAGTTATTGACTTCAGCAAGAGTTCATTCCTTATGATTATAAAATAAGGCCAAAGGCAAACTGAAGGCCAAGTTGGAGAGAATGAGGACAGTAAGAGTCTAACAATAAAAAAGTAAGATTCTTTTTTTTTTTCGTTTTGAATACCATAATGCGATTCTATTTTCCAGATCAAATAGCCTTTATACTAGATGAAGGAGCACTCTCGTAAGCACCGTAGGCTGCACTGTACAGTAGTGGTCACAAAAACAAATAAGAAGTTTTACAGTTGCTCGAGATGCATATTTTTTGCATCATCACATACTGGACTTATTTCTCTCCACTCAGATTTACATGCGTCACTGCTGCTTCTTCTATATATATATATATATATATATATATATATATATAATATGTATATTATGTATAATATGTATATACATATCGCTGTTGCCATTTTTGCCCCCGTTACATTATGTGTAAATTATAAATTATAATTTTCATGATAAATGGACCAAAAGAAATGGCCCAAAATTATTTGGAAAAAGGTCTGGTTCCACTGACTTACATTAAAGGTAAAGTGTGTTTTTACCTGTCCTGTAAAGTTAATATTTTGGAGATATGGATTTGGATCTTTTATTGGACTCTACTGAGGTTTAATTCTTTAAACGACATTGAATGAAGTTGAATGACATAAATGGTTCAAATGATTCAGTATGAGCATCACTACTGGACAGTTTTTCTACACATAAAAACAAATATAACATTTGTTGCTGCATTATTTTTTTTCTAAAACTCCAAGTACATAAATTAATTTGACATAAGCCCAATAGTGGTCCCATCTATAAATATGATTAGCTTAATAAAATTCCATTATCGTACAAACAAAATCTAATCTAAAACCGCACATTTTAAATGATCAGTAACATCACAACGATGTGTCCTAATTGACTCCTTCATAAACTGAAATGATTAAATGTCGTTTTCAAATGGAGCATTCGCCGGGGAATATTCTGTCCCCCATCCTACCTAAATAAGGTCCAGTAAAAGAAGCTTTTCTTCTATCACACAGAGTCTATGCATAATGTGCTACGAAGAGTTCCCCTTGAATGAACAGTGAGCTTCACTTAATAAGACTGCCTCAGGCTCCTAAGCCACGTCAGTACCACTAAAGCAGAATGGGGAGAACAGCGAGAGAAGTACAAAGAGCTTGACTCTATAAGAGATCTTCAAGAAAATAATTAAAGAGGCAACTCTCCGTCAACCCTTTGAAAAGGAGTGTTGGGCTTTCCGTGCACGCTAACGCACTTTGCATGATCTGCCTACACGACGTCTCCTATGGCAGTGGCAATACGTATAGCTGGATTGGAGCTTTATTGGCAGTAAGGTGCTGTAGGTAATGCTGGGTGTGTTGAAATGAGTCCTGCGGACCAGCAGGGAGTGCTTGCTCTGAATAATCCAAACAGACAGTGATGTCACGGCAGATCCAGTCTTGGAGGTTGAATAGGTTTATCTGCATGGGGGGAGAGGGGGAAAGTACTGCGTTCCACAGCTGAAGAACAATGCAGAGTGAATTATTCGTGTATGCATGCATGATTCAGGACCTGTGAGGATGTTGTGTTTGTGTGTGTCAGTATGAGTGTACTGTACAGTCTATGCTGAATGTGTGCCGTGATTATTTGAAACGGGCAGCTCATTAAATATTCCCACTGGTTGAGTGGACCCTACAATAGGCCATGGGACATCTACTCGCTAGAGAGAAATATAATGAAGCACACATCATAGGAGGGTAATAGAACAATTACTGGCTTAACCTGACCCACTAATCAGAGTACATGTTGCACTGTACTCAGTGGGAGGTCACACCACAGAACGTATTCCACACAGGCTTCTTTGTGCGGTTACACTAACACTGTAGTGTGCAAGTGTTCCGTCTTTCAGTGAGGTGCTATGATTGGAAAATAACATAAATTCTTAATAGTGTGGTAAACAGTAAATTATTAAGCTGCTATTAAGCTCATCTTAAATCAGCTTCCATGTGAGTGAGTCTTGAAAGACAGCAACAACTTCTCTCTCTCTAACTCTCTCTTACACACAAACTCTTTCTGTGCAATAATATTATGAAGATGATGAAACTCAATCACTAAACTTCCTTTCATTTGGTATGTCTTTCATCCATGTTCTGGCTTTTACTCTTGTGTCAAGACTAAGTTTTACAACACAGCACTAACAGAAGGTCTTCTCTCTATTGGCAGAGGAGAGTGGCATATGGTATGGTGTGTGTCACCGGCGATAAGCACTCCGTCCACTTGTAGGAGAGTAACTGGCTAGTTTGGTTCTGTCTGATATGGAGCCAATTACCTGAAGCCTCTAAAAATAGTTGTTCTTGGTCCGGTTTGACCCTGTGGGTTGCATCTCTGGAATAATGCAATGAAATGACAAAGGTACAAAGACTAGCCACAAACAAGCAACATGTACAGTACAATATGCACATTGTTTTGCCTTAAATACGTTAATAAATAAACCCAATTATAGTTTGTAAAGTAAAATTATGTGTAGTAAACATGCACAAATGCTTTACAGCATTCAGTGACTTTCAAAACCCCAGCATTTATAAGTTGGCTGTTTTCACTATTAAAGCTTAAAGTCAAATGAACTACACTTAGTCTTAACACACTTTTAATATATGACCAAAAACTACGGATACACTGATATATGAGCTCTCTGCTAATGCCGATATCTGATATTTTTATGTACCTATCTGCTGATGCAGATACCAATCATGATACAGAAACATTTGAAAAAAATATAGAAACTGGGACTAAATCTACTACTACTCTTTAGAAGGTTCTTCAAGGGTTCTTTAGTGAAGGAAATGGTTCTATATAAAACTGTGAGTTCTTTTAATAAAGACAATGGTTCTATATAGAATCATTGTCTTTAATAAACAACCTTTGAAGAACCATCTTTTTTAAGAGTGTGCTTCAATGGTTCTTTACATGGTGAAATTGTTCTTCAGACAGGAGAATGTGTTATGTATGGTTCTATATAGCACCAAAAAGAATGCTCTATTGTTACAAGCTTGACATCGTAACAACAGAGGATTCTTTTTGGTGCTATATAGAACCATCTTCAAAAACACACAGAAAGCATGTACAACACATTCTCCATCAATCTGAAGAATTAATTCACCATGCAAAGAACGATTTAAGCATGACACCTCATAGTAACTGCCATGAAAAAGGGAAAAATACAGGTCAGTTGCGACACTGCCATGGTGAATTCTATTTCCTTTTACTCAGTGACTCTAGTCATCTAACTCTTTGTTGATCAAAGATAATCTTTGCTGCCTTTTCTGTTATTGGCCACCTGCCACCTGAAACGTCCCCAGAGATTAATATCTTATCATCCCTCTCCTGCTCTCAATACTCCTCTTCTCTGAATATCAAAACATGAAGCAATGCTGTCTTTTTAATAATGTCTAATGCTGCTGGGCAAGTTTCTTATATTTCACTCATCTCAACATACAAAAAGATACAGCTGTTGTGTTCAAGTTACTTTAAGCTTCAGTTACAGCTGGGCAATATGGCAAAAATGTAACATCACGATACTTTAAGAACTTTTCAATGTACACGATACAATATATATTTTGGAAAAGTGCCAGGGTTAACTATAAACACAATGATTTATATTCAACATTTCACACCATGCCCTGCACTTAATCCAATTACAGGACTAACAATGCACTCTTTGCAATTGTAGTTGGGATGTGTTTTAAGTACTGATGATATCCACGATATGCCCAGATCTAAGTTTAGTACTTCTTCCATACTTTCAGCATCGAAAATTTGTGAGAAAATGAGGGCAGGGCTCCCTTAAAATCACTTTTAGACCAGTTGAGGGACATGGCTACGCTTCGTCAAAATGACCGTTAAATCACGAGAAACGCCTCAGGTTACTGTACATCTACTGTAAGGGGCAGCTACTGTACAAGTGCCCCAAACTGCCTCCTGAAAATAACTACACACCCACTGATGATAACAAGGAAAAATGACAGAATATTTAGAGTGTACCCTGTTTTTTTCCTGGTTATTTGGCTTTTATGCTCTTTTTTCCTGGTTATTTGGCTTCTACAGGCGGTCTGAAGGACATACCGTCTGAGAAGAAGAGTGTTTGTCCACCTCTCTTCGCCTCGCTCGCCTCGTAATCTACAGAGCATGTGCGCGCGCGCGAGTGAGCTGTGGCGCGAAGCCATCCAACTGCCCGCTCGAGCTCCCTCACTCAGCCAGCGGTGAGCTGCGCTGAGGCGGCCGCGCTGTGCTGTGCTGTGCTGTGAGAGGTGACCTACCTGCGTTCCTCAGCTTCTTATTCCTGTACACGGAGAAAATCACCAGCAGGTTGCCCAGTATGTCGACAATGATGGTGAATATCAGGACGCTCCCCAAAGTTGTAGAAACCCACGGAGGACGCGTGAGGGTGAGCTCAGAGGGGGCCAGCGAAGCAGAAGTGTTCGTTAAGCGGCTGCCATTTATTTTCATTTTATCCTCACTTTCTCAGTCCTCGGAGTCAGTCACAGGTTTGGGCTCCATTGGGCGGCTGCTGCACTTTGGCGAGGAGGTGAACTTCTCTGCCTTCATTGTCGGAGTCCTCGGCCGACTGGACGTGGAGGGCTGAGCGCGGACATATGTGGCCACACTTTTATAGCTTTGTACCTACATCAGGTTTTGGTGGTGTGTGTGATATTCAACGGGCAAGTTAAGTTCTTCTCTAAACGCCATGACTCCTGACTCTGCGGGAACACCGCCTCTCAGCGGAGGAGAGCGGAACTGCACGCGGCGCTGATGGATTTTTTCCCCCCGAGTTGAACCTCATTCATATACATTAACGTACGACCGTTTATGCACGTGTTCATTCATTTTTGGGGTCATTCATGATTTATTTAAAGGGGAATTCCACCATTTTTTTCAATTTCCGAATAATTCGGTACTTGAGATGTAATCAGAGTCATTCATGGTGGTTTGATATGAAATGGTTAATTGTAAAGAAACTTACCAACTTAGATTTCTTTACAGTGGTGGTGATAGGAACCAGGGGTCACCATGTCTACAACACAAATATAGGCTTATATATATATATATGGTAAAATAGACCTACATCTGAGAAAATATGCTTTCTTTGGGCACTATTTTGTCTATTCTCTACCATGAATGGATTAAAATAAATGGAATAAAATACATTTTAAGCCAAAACTTATCATAAAACAATGTGTTGTTCAGGCAGCATATATCAAATCACTTCATGTAATAACCTTCTGTGAGGGAGCTTTCAGAGGCATTAAACTCTAAAGATGTCTGGTTCCTGTCACCACCGCTATGAACAATTCTTCTCTAGAAAGGGGTGTTTCAAACAAAACCACTCTGAATGACTTTGTTTACATCTCATCTTTTTACCTATGTAGACTTTTTGAAAATTTGGTGGAATTCACCTTTAAGTCAAAATCATTTTATTCATACATTTATTTGAGAAATCGCTATAAGCGTGTTTCTCCACATTACCTGTGATTTTATAATGTTAGCTTGTCATGCTACATAGTAACCATTAGCTTGAGCAAACAGTGAATTCATGAGAACAGACAGAGAATCTCTAATAAAGATATGTTAGAATGTTTTATTACTATTTTGCATACATTGTGTGCAAATATTTTACTGAACTTTTCTACTTTGACTTATGTTTCATATTTCTTTCAATACTTTCAAAAACTTGCTTCCAGGCAGAAGGTTTATTTCCTCTGAACTCTGCTGCATTCTGGCTGTCAGGCGTTCATGAAGTGACCTATGGAAATGACAGACAAGACAAGCAAACATGATCAAGACAATAAAATCATCAATCATCCACTGTCACATCCATTTAGTATATTAGCCCCATTCAGTGCATTAGCCTCAATTTTAAACTGGATAATAATGTTGCTGCTTGGATGTGTTCCATTTCATTAACACCTGTTTAGTTATATAACTTTTCATCTCCAGCATTCTTCGCTTGACATTGCAGTTGCATGCCTAATGCTGTGTGCGTGTATGTGTGTGTGTAGGTGTGTATGCACACGTGCACATGTTTACAGTTGGAACTCCTTTAACCTTTCAAAAGACCTTGATAGTAGGATGCACAGTCAAAACAGGTACAAGGCCTCTGGTATCGCTTACTCATACCAGAGAGACATTTTTTAGCAAGTAACTACTTAGAATCACAATGCAGGCTGTGAGAAATTGGACATGAACAGTATCTTTGTTATTTGGGTTCCCCAACACATTAAATTAGAAATTAACCAATGGCACAAGGTTAAAGTGCACTTTAATTTGAGGGTATTATGCATCACAGCTCTTTTTGATTTCACAAAACCAAATAAGTAATGGCACTGATTAGCATAATTCCATAAATTCTGTAATCCCTTGACATCACCAGACATTGAGATGTCAGATGTTCCCATGAAAATGGTCTTCCAAGTCTGTAATGCAGCCATTTTTAGTCTCTGCTTGAGGCCTATTGCCTTTGGTTATGACTCACTAAGTGAAATGCATGCTGAGAAGGGTTCACATTGGGTGACGGACTGGCACACCATCAAGAACATTACATTTTTTGGCCACAAAAAAACTCTTCTTAGTTTCTTTCTTAGTATGTTTTATGTCTTAAAGGTGAAACATCTTCACTCTTTCTTCATTCTCTCAGTCTGGTACAGTACTGTATCTCTCCCTAAACCTCTGCAAGTGTTTTATGCACTATCAAAGTTCCCATTTCTGTTCCTGAGTGTGTGGTTTTCATCTTGTGGTAAACCCTCAAAGGTCATGCTAGTGTGTTCCTCTTTGATACATCTGTTTGTATGTCCTGGATAGTGTTCTTGATCTGTTTAACAGTTTTTTGACATGACCCAGAGAGTTCTTTGGTCATCCGCTACTCCTGTTGTCTACCGAGTCATTTGCTATTGCTAAACATTACCAACAGTGCATTGCTTCTAAACAATGTACCAATTGATTTTGACATACCAAGTTGTTTTGATGTTTTGGCCATGTCTCTAACTAATTTAATCTGATTTTCCGGTTTCCCGATGGCCTGCTTTACTAACACTGACACTTGTGGTCTTCACAACATCAACAAAACACCAACAGAGTCCAGACATAAACGCCACATTTAGAATCAAGTCTAGAACTTTTTTTTAGCTGTCTTTTGCATAAATTAATGATGCAACATCAGAAAGCTGGCCAAGAAACAAGTGACCAGCCAACTATCCAATTACTTATCTTGAAACATTAGGGCTATGTATTAAAGAGTTTTGATTACTATATGGTTCTCCTAATATAGAGGTAAACAAACTTGAATTAAAATTGACATTCTGCTTTAACGTTGTAGTCATTGTTCGATTTTATATCAAATATACAGGATTACAGAGACAAAATGTCAAACAAATGTGCAACTGTCCAGTTATTTACAGACTGCAATGTATTTTATCGCCTCTTAGGCAGAGATGTGTACATCACACCACCAAATATGATCAGGTCTTTAAATGGTCCTCTAGACCATATAGTTGTCCTCTAGACCACATAGTTTGCACATGCTGTCAAATATATTTGTCATGCTGTAATATGGTCCAAATACTGTGGGCTTTAGCCCTGCATATACTTTTTTTGAATGAAGTACTTCCCCTGCAATAAGTATTTGAAGATGTCTTTCCTGCCTGTTTCTTACAAAATAGATAGCTTAAAAGGCAGCACAGCTTTTCTTTGAAACTTCACTTCAAACACTTCAGTGCTTTGAATTCTGAAGTGTCTTTATGACAATATGGCTGCAACATTTGTTAGCTTGGCATTTTTGAGTGTCTGTTATTATTGCAGGTCTGACTTGTGTGGGCGAATATGGAACACATTGACTTGCTCTTGTTTCGGCTGACCTCTGATTGATTTATACAGATTTTTCATCCCTGTGATTGCCTCTTTTACCAGCATTGATTATTCTTCGGTGCTCAAGACTCTAACTTGGCATTCATGAATATCCATACCAGTTGTCATCAGCCCAACTCCTAGAGATCAACCTTCCTTACGACTTCAACTCCAACCCTCATCAACCAAACCTGATTCATCTAATTATAGTCTACAGATGTCCTCGAAGTGTTGGATTTGCTGAAACCTGTAGAAAGGTAGATCTTCAGGAGTAGTGTTGGTGTTTTAATAGAATAATAATGGGTTGGTCGATTTAATAGAATAATCAGTTTTGGTACCCTTAAGAACTATGCTTGAAAAAGAGTTGTGAGAGTATGAAGAACCTTTTAAAGTTTTAAAGAACTTTCACATAATGCAAATGTGCAATATAAGGGCCAATGTTTCCCAACCCTGATCCTGGAGGTCCACATTTTAGTGTCTTCCCTGCTCCTAATTCACCTGATCCAACTAATCAGCTGAAAACATGCCGGAGAGTGGGTCTCCAGGACCAGGGTGGGGACTCTGCTTCAAACGTTAAGAAGGTTGTTTACACTCACACAACTCATTTACAAAGTAATTCTTCTGTGGCATCACACAAATACACCTTCTGGTACCTTTTCAAGAGTGTATTATTACTGCAAGCTTGAGTTGGGTGAGAGAATATTAAATACACAGACTTTTTCTTTTGAATCTTCTGCTTTTTTGGGGGTGCACAGCAAGGTTACTCAGTTTTTGCCCCAATAATGAAATACAGAAATGCCCAAAAAAGCCACTATAACCTTTTAAACCTGAGAAATGCTTTGTTTTTCCCACAATCTTCAATTCTTGTTTTGAGTTTGGTTGTTCTTAGATAAAGCTACAGTTTTTCCATTCATAGGCATACAGGTGCTTCTGTGAAAATGACTGTGTCACTTAACATTTGGCAGAGCAGCCCAAGATTTTCCATTTGATCCAGGAAAGCTTAAGGGCACTTGAAGAAGTTGTGTTAGAAATATAATCTTATCTGGATCAGAACAGATTAATGAGTTAGAGTTCAGGGAGACAACATAGTGAAGAAGAATTCGATACATTTTTGCATTAGCTAATTCATCAGGAATGCAGCCTGAAACACTTATTGACACTGGCCCTCACTCTGCTATCAGTGCTCACTAACATTGGGCTTCATTCCACCTTCCATATGCTGGTGCTGACTTCAAAGGACAGACCACAGAAGAACGTGTCTCATTAGCGCTGGGAGTTATTACATCCAATTAATTGTACCAAGTGACCAAAACAACATGTACACCATAAGCACAAACAGAAAAAGATACTGTATAATGATGCGTTTTTTTCTCTGAGTGGTTATGTAAGTCTGAAACAAGGACACGCTTGATCTCTTCAACGTGGTGTGTAAACATGAGCAACTGTGTGCTGCTTCACTAAGAAACAGTAGGCATCAGCTTTCATAAACCCATCTAACAAAAGCAGAGACATTCTCAGGATCGAACACAGCCTTGTTTTAATATGTGTGTGTGTGTGTGTGTGATAACAATCTTTTGAGCCTAACTGCAACTTGTGTAATCAGAAAGAAATGTTTTAGCCCTTTCTGTTTTAAAAGATAAAATGTGTAGAAAACGCTTTACAAAGTACAAAGCAACAACTAATTTCTTGGAACTGAAGTTATAGGTTATTCCTTTTTCCTGTGGTTTTCCTGCATTTTTGTAAAAATGCACAAAAATAAACACGCTCAAACATGCATGTGTATAACACAAGCAGAAGCTCCACCTTCCACCTTCACTCTAAGAAAAACGAAAGGACCTTTTTACATCATTCTTTTCATTGTAACCTCTGCTTATCAGCTACACGTGTCATTTGACAGACAAGACAAGATCACAACAATCCATTGTGTATATTTATGCTGTGAAACATCATACGCTTGCATGCCAGACTGTGGTTTATCACGTCATGTCGTTTCATAAAGTCAGTTTTAGACAGCCTGGCATTCTCGCTGAACTGCAGGCATGTTTGCCCTAAGCACCGCTTTGTTGGCTAGATAAGAGAAACCTGTCCCAACGCAATCATTTGGCCTTGTCAAAGCCTGATTTGACGTAAACAATATCAAAACCAAGATAATAACAACTGCTGAGAAATGCGCCCAAGCCACAGCGTCTGGCAAAAGGGCATGGAGTAGTAGCGCTACCTCTCTGTGCTCGCTTTACTCCCCCTCAAAGGAATTGAAGATCACAGGTTGAGCTGTTTTGTGTGGGATACGGATAGAGATGCTGTGAACTGGAAAGGCTTGTAATCCTTAGTCGGCCCTCAGCTGAGAGAAATCCTTGCTCCTTTTTTACAGAGAGTGTGAGAAAGTGGGTAGTAGACCACAGTCATCAATAAATCATTAGGGTGTCCCAGCTACTGTGCTGCTAGTTCGTTCTCAAATAGACTCTTTGTTATAGAAGAAGCAGTGGAGACTTGGTCGTACTACAGCAAGTATTTTGGTGGAAAAGCCATTATAAAAAATACTTAATAGTGTGAAAGTTTCTGACTTGTTAACTTTGAGACACTTGAGGTACATTAGAGTTAACCTCTTTAGTGGCCAGGGCCCACTGGGGGTCCCAAAGTTTTATTACACACTTCTACAACCTAAGAACAGCGCAACCATTGCATTGCAGTCTCTGTAGTCACTGAATAATAAGCCTAAGTATGTAACAAATCTGGGATGTTAAGGGGTTAAAGATTTATTTAATTGAAGAAGGTATGTATGTATGTATGTATGTATATATTTACTTATTTATTTATAAGAGTGTATTCTATCTATGTTTATATCATTGCCTTTAACTTATTAGTAATAAGGAAAAATATTTTTAATATTACAATATGAATATACACATATATGAGTGTATGAAATGGTATTATTTTATTCAAATCAAACAGATATAGCCTTATAAGCCTTGCAAGTGAGTGAGCCCAAAAAGGCAGAAAAGCCCCTAATTTAATTTGGCTGTTGGATGAATGTGAGCATAAACTACCCACTTACAGCCATGAAATCAATTTTGGGGAGGAAGAGGGGGCAATAATAAATCCATGCAGGAGCAGACAGCAAATACAACTTAATTACACTCTTGATTCATTATGACATGAAGCAGAGCGAGTGTAGTAAGTATTTCTGAGTGTGTGCTGCTCTGGGTCATCGTAGTGCTGTGAATCCTCTCTTCTTTGCCAGCGTGCCTGGAAATGAACGTGGAAATGGGAATGCCATGTTCTGCATGGAGCAACAAATCTATAACGCCCCAGGAGCCACTGAAAGGGTTCGCTCGGGTTTGTGGCTAAAGCCACAATGACACTACCATCCTAACTAATCTGCATCAATTTAGAGAGTGGCCTGGAGTTAAGGGGATGGCCAAGCCAGGCCGAGTTCAGCTGTGTACTGAAGAGAGAGGAAGTCAAGAAAGAGAGGGAGTGGGCCAGACATTTGTGGTCCCAGGACGCAGGACTGGAAGAGGAGAGGAGAGTGAGGGTCGTCACGCAATGTGGGGACAGCTAATGAAAGAGGAGGGAGTCATCTGGAAAGATAGATGGGAATGGTCTTGCAGGGATAAGGAGAGGGAGGAAGGTGGGGGAAAGGAGAGGCAGGTTAGTAACGGCTATGCTAATTGACCTCTACAGACTCCCATTTATCCTTTCTATCTGTTTCAATGAAGTGAGGACATGTGTGGCTGTCTTTAGTCACTGTCTTGTCATGGGTAAAGGAGAGATAAGAGGCTGCTGACATTCACATGAAAAGAATGTATAATGAAACGGAACATACATGAGGTGATGAAGAACGAAAGTCCATTCAAAGATCAAACTTGAACAAATTGCCAGTTATAGTAACACATGGTCTTCATTTGCAAGATGCATTTAATTTGCAAGGGACTTACTTGCAAACAGTGGAAGCCAAAGTGATACAAAGTACTTGGAGATATTGGAAGATGGTACTTCAAGGGTTCTTTAGTAAAGGGACTGGTTCTATAAAGAACCGTTGGCATGCTTGAATGTTTTTTGCATTGCCAAATGTTTCTTCAGATTGATGGAGAATGTGCTGTAGATGGTTCTGTATAGAACCTTTTTTGAAAAGGATTCCATATGGCACCAAAAAGGATCATCTATTGTTATAATGTCAAGCCTGAAACAACAGAAGTATAGAACCATATAAAATACATTCTCCATCAATCTGAAGAACCCTTTCATGATACAAGGAACCCGTTAATCATACAAAGGGTTCTATATAGAACCATGAATGCTCAAAAAACACTTAGCATCATGAAAGTGTTCTTCGGATTGTTGAAAAATATGCTATAGGTACATAATATAGATACAGAACCTTTTTGAAAATGGTTCTACATAGCACCAAAAAGGTTATTCTATTGTTCTGATGTCAGGCCTGTAACAATAGAAGAACCATTTTTGATGCTATATAGAACCTTTTTCAAAAAGGTTCTGTATAGAACCACATAAAATACATTCTCCATCAATCTGAAGAACCCTTTCATCATGCATAGAACGCTTTAATCATGCAAAGTGTTCATATAGAACCATTTTCTTTATTAAAGAACCCTTGAAGAACCATCTTTTTTAAGTGTGTAATAGAAACATCCTTTTTGGTGCTATAAGAAATGGTTCTATACAGAACCATATACTACACATTTTCCATCAATCTGAAGAACATTTCACCAAGAACAGAGCCATTCAAGCACGCAAATGGTTCTATATAGAAGTCATGGTTCTAAATAGAACTATTCCCTTTACTAAAGAAGCCTTGAATTACCATCTTTTTTAAGAGTGTAGGTTATAGTTCCTTCCAGTATCTCCAGGTACTTCCACTGTTTGCAAGTATGTCTCTTTGTCACTATAAGTGTCTCTGGATGAGAGTCTGCAATATGGCTTAAAGTAAATATAAACTGTGGAGTGAAGAAAAGTTGTCTATTCAGACAAATCCAGATTCCTTTTGCATTATGCTGAAGGAAAGATGAGAATTTGGCATAAGCAACATGACTCATCCTGTTGGAGGTGGCTGTCTGCTGGTGTGGGAATAGTTTTTTGGCTCACATTGAGGCCCTTAATATTCATTAAAAAAACATCTGAACTGCATAGTGTATCTGAAAATCACTGTTGAACCGGTTCATCTCTTCATGGCTACAGTTTATCCACACTCAGATGGACACGTCTAGCATGATAATGCATGTCTCAAGTAATGTATCATCACCAAATGGTTTCAGGAACATTTCAGTGAGATTTAACTGCATAAGTAGCCTGCACTATCCTTGGATCTCATCTCAACCCTACTGAGCATCTTTGGGATGAGGTGGAAAGGGCTGTTCACAGCAAGACTGTGACAGCTGTCCAAGCAACTGTGCTGTAGGCAAGGCAGGGCAAGTTTATTTGTATAGCAATAAAGAACCTAGTCTAACCTAATCTAATCTAGCAGCTTTCCTACACATCAGCAGTTCAAAGTGCTTCACATAAACACAGAAAAATAAAAGCATTAAATAATATTAAATAATAAAGCTTATGATGTCCTGAGATCTACCACCTCAGAAAGGCATTTGCCTAGATAGTTACAAAAATTAAAATTACAGTGTTAAAGATAAAGTACAATAAAATGTAGATTAGAATAAGGGATTAGAAGAAATAAAAAATAGTGCTAAGATAAAGAACAGTGCTGAACAAAGGCACAAGAAAACAGGAACGTGTTTAAACTGGACTTAAAGATGGCTACATTTGGAGCATATCTGACCTGTTTGTTCCTGCAGCATAATGACTGAATACTGCCTCACCCTTTTTGGTTCTAATTCTGGGCGCTACTAACTGACCAGTCCCTAGTGATCAGAGAGTCCTATTAGGTTTGTGTACTCAGCTATGTACTTTGGTTCAAGGCCATTCAGAGATTTATTTACAATTAGAAGCACTTTAAAGTCAATTCTGAAGTTAAGTAGTCAGTGCAGTGACTTGACTTGTGCTCAGATATCTTACTTCCTGAAAGCATTCTAAGGGCTGCGTTTTATAAAGCTGTAGCTGTCTGAATGTGGTATTGGGAAGGCCAGTAAAAAGACCTAGACTGGCCTAATGGAGATAATTGCATGAATTAGCTTTCCTAGGTCTTGTTGTGACATTAAATTTTTACATTTTTATACATTCTTGAGATGGTAAAAGGCTGCTTCCATAGCTGCTTTTAAATAGCTGCTGAATCAATCGTTACACCAAGATTTCTGACCCTCAGAGCTCTGGTGTCAAGATGAGCATTTACTTCAAGTCTTTGCTTCTTACTATTATATACAATAACCTCTTTATTTAGTTGAAGAAAGCTGTCTTTCATCAGTTACTTATTGACTTTGGGCAATGGCGAAGAAAGTGTCAATGGGACTGTAGTCATCAGACAAGAGAGCTACGTAGGGTGTCTTCCGCATAGCTATAATAAGATATTTTATTATTTTTAAGGGTTTGCTCCAGAGGTAGCATATAAAAATTGAACAGTAAGGGCCCAAGAACAGATTCTTGTGGCACTCCACAGGTCAAAGTTTAGATTCGTAGTTGGTGATAGCAATAAAGTAGCTCGTAACTTCCAAATATGATCTGAACCAGCTAAGAACCATTCCGGAAAGCCCTACAAATAATCCTGCATAACATATCCAGGACCTTCTAGAATCCGTGCCCAGGAGAATTCATGATATCAAAGTTCAAAGGAAGCACATTACATACCTAATAAGCCTGTATGTACCTAAAACAAATAAAGTGTCAATTGTCATAAACTGTCAACTTTCATTCTGGCTAGCATTCACATGCACTGTCAAAAATGGACTTATTTCCCATCCTGTGATGTTGTTTAATCATTTTCATTATTTAGTTTAAAATTACTATTTATTGTACTTAATTATTTTGCAATCTGTGCACTGAAGGTGAAGCTGACCATCAGAAAGTGGCCCCTTTTGGGTGACGTTGTGAGAGAGGGACACACACGTGTTGGCAGTACTATTGTGCCCTTCGTTTTACAAACAGCACTGCCAAATTGCAGTGCCGACGCAAAACGTGGACGTCTTGTTTACCGTATTTATTCTGGGTGGCAAATAACAGTGGACACGGCTGAATGGCGAGTGCACAATAACCATTCACAGCTGGAAGGCTGCACATTTATTTATTTATCTACCCATCTATCTTTCTTTCTATGACATGTGACTGCTTGGAAGAGTTTTACTTATAAGAACCGGCAAGCTTCAAAAATCACTTAAGTGACAGGCAACTGTTATAATGACTCATGCAGAGATCATGCAGGGACACTGTGCATTTTATTGCTTTATCACCCTCTGTAGAGGACAGGTGTGAGGAGACTGCTCGGAACAATTAGTTGAGCTAAACAGCGCTATTACCACCTGGTCTCTTCATTAACATGTTTAATTGAACTCTGTGTGTCGGAGGGGTAGGAGGGAGGTGTCCATTGGAGTTGTAGCACAGATCCCAAGATCAGCTATGTGACATTTGAGGTGACATTTTCCAAACAGTTGATGAAAGCGTTCATGAAAAAGTGTGAATTACGGCCCACATCATGAAAGTCAAATACTGCTATTCATTCTTTACAAATAATATTTATAGTGTATAGAAAAGCTGTTTTCTAGGTAGGAATGATCGGCTTGAATCGTGAGTTCTCAAGTCTGGTCATGACGTAAATGTGAAAAAAGGGGTCTAAACCAGTCATAGCCTGATTTATACACTCTTGCCCTTAAAAATCCCATCAATCTTCTTTCTGCATAATTAACTAGATATAATTAATTAATATAGAAACTTACCAGTCAAAGTCAGAAATGTTCACAGTGGTGGTGATAGGAGCCAGGCATCAGAAGTGTTTGAGACCTCTCAAAGCTCCCTCACAGAAAGTTATCCCTTGTAATGATTACGAATACACTGCCTGATACCTGAAACATTTTTACAACAGTTTTGAAATAAGGTCTTGGTCTAAAATTAGCTGGCAGAGAGGTATTTGCAGGGTGTTGTAAGGTAAAACAGTCCACAAAGAAAACTTTTGCACTATACTGCTGTTTTGAACATTGCATAAAAAGCTCAGAAGACACATGTAGGTTCACTTGTCATTTTAGATAGGGAATGAAATGGTTATACTTGTGTTGTGATCCTATCACCACCACTGTAAAGAAATCTGAATCAGTAATCAGTATCAGTTTCTCTACAATGTACCATGTCACATTGAAACAATCTGAATTACTATGTTGAAAAAAAATAGTGGAATTCCCCTTTAAAGCAATGACTTGATAGAAAAACTTCCTCAGCAGAAACTGAATCAACAAGACCAAAAAGTTTAGTGAAGTTTGCTTCTTTAGTTTTGCAATACAGTTTTGCAGCTAGCAAGTAGTGGATGCTTATGTGGCTAACAAGTAATGGAAGCTGATGGAACCTAACCAGTTAGCATTGTGCAAACATGCATGCCTAAAGGCCTCGTCGAGATGCAGAGAACAGATTAATGATTAAGCATAGCACACAGAGGCTTGCAGAGGCCACAACATGCACACCTCCAAAATCTCAGCCATTCATCGGGCTAATCTGTGGAGCTGTGCATCAAACCAACACTGATTGGCTCTATGGTAGCACTGGGGCTGGGATAAGTCACAAACCTGAACTAGTACAAAATAAAATGGAGCAGTTTGAGGATCAGCTGGCAGAAGTTGCATGACCATACAAACATTTTCCTGAAAATACTACAAAAACTGTGAAGTAAGTATTCATTCTTGGAGAGAGATGAAAAATGCATGACTTTCCTGTTAGTTTTCTGCACACTCTGGTTTGGAATGTCCCCTGTGTCTCCTGTGTACACGTTCACATCTGTATACAACGCTCACCGGTATGCTGATACAGACGTATTTTAGGCTATGGGGTATTCTTTTGCCCATTTTTATTGATAACAGTATGTCGTACAGTGTCTGAAACCACATAAGCAAATCTATTTGAGATTACTTAACAACTCAGCACAGTTTGAGGCTAGTGTATGATGATTTAGGAATGCAGTTAACATGATGCTTATTCTCAATTAGCATAATTTGTCTGGCCCTTATGTGGGCCATATCCTTGGGTTTCTTCTTGCCTTGTATATGGCTGGGTTTTTGGCCCAGATCTTGCCCACACTCTGTAAAGTGAGTAGAACTAATGAATATGGCTCAAATCTGGCCCAGCTTTATTGTTAATCCACAACACTCAAACCAGAATTGGCCCACAAATATAGACACGAGACAAAAGCATATGATATGTCAGGTATCTGGTCCTATTCTGGCCTGCTTGCCTAACATCTGACTGTTAGTCAACCACCACTCACGTAGGACAGCCAAAATTGGCCCAAAACCGTCTGCTATCTGGGTTGTTGTGTTACAAGCTTTCATTACTTGTTAGCCTTGTGGCTTCAGTGTGAAAGTAAAGAAAGAAACTTCAGACATCAAACAAGTCTCAGCTGATTAACTACACCAAGTTAACTGTTAAATTACACCAAGTTAACTGTTGTTCGAATTAATTTTTGCAAAACTATTCCTTTAAATTGCACCATGAATCTAGAAACCCACTCCTGCTCATGTCTTCATTTGCTTTCATGTCCCCTTATTCCATAAGTTTTGAATGCCAGCCCAGATTATTGTGAGGGCACACAAAATTCACGTCTGCACCTTTTGTAGAGTGAATGATTGAGCGCTGTGCTTGCCTGTTTGATAGATGGCCCTGCATGATGGCCTTGCTGTCTCTCCGAGGCCTGCTAAAGCAGTGAGGTGTGCATTAGGAGAAGTCTGGGTGCTAAAGGAGCCTGACCAACCTCCCCCCCCCCATAAGATGACACAGCGACATCCTGTCACATTGTGTTACACACACCCATCCTC
Source organism: Colossoma macropomum (assembly GCF_904425465.1). NCBI lineage: Eukaryota > Metazoa > Chordata > Actinopteri > Characiformes > Serrasalmidae > Colossoma > Colossoma macropomum. The sequence goes on from NW_023494788.1 coordinate 17,547,397, forward strand.
TCCCCTCCCCTGGGCCACTGTCAAAACATGTCAAAGCATTTAAGTGCTGTCACTGGCTCGCCCTGCGATTTGTAAGACTCGTCCAAGTGTCGTCCTGCAAACCGGGGCTAACACCAAGGGCATTTTCTTAATCTCTCACCCTGATTTCAATGCATAGAACTGAAAGTGGAAGCAGCCATAGTAGTGATGTATTCATTACTTTATAGTAGAATTACATGTTGCCACATTGAACACCTCATAATTCTTCACTCATCAAAGATATGTAATAGAGCAAATGATCCAATATGTTTCAGGTGAAATATATTACTATTATTCGTATTTACTAATTAGGTAGAAGTCATAACCAGTGACAGCAGTACATTCAGAGTTTATTTACTATTATAAGAGTATACTGCCCCCTTGTGTCTAATCATGCTTGTTTGTGCACAATATTATTTGCTGTGCCATGTCCTTTATTATTCTGCCAATCTTCTTCATTCCCCTGAGCCCTCGACACCCAGATGATCCCTTAGTATGAACATATAAGTTCATTATTAAAATGAACAGGCTTGTTTTTAAATACAGGCCTGAGACCTTTGCCTGACATGAAGCAGCCTGTCACCTTCAAATGAACACCAGTCATAAAACATGAAATTACAAAAGCAATTTGTTCATTTTATGGATATGTTTTTCCATTAAAACTGTTTTATGAAAACAGAATCATGGGTGAAATGATGTCTCTAATAAGCACAAAACAAAAGAGCAGGTCATATACACATACATGCACACACACCCCATTACACTGGCATTATTTTTAATGAGGGCTGTTTGTCAATATGGCAGTCAGTCAGTGCGTTCTCTGCTCAGACTACTCCTTTAATTAACTGAGTAGAAAGGTACAACATCTGCCTGGGGTTTTCTGCGATGCTGTCTCCATTTCATAAAGAGAACGTACTTGAAAGGGCTATACACAGCGCGACGGCGAAGTTATGAAAGTGCACAAGTACTTTCATGTGTTTTTCCTTGAAATTAAAGGGTCTACTTGTCAGAAATTATCCTCCAGTAGTAATCTCTCTAATGGCCCTATTGAGGATGTCTGATAATAAACATTGCTCACCAAGCTTAGTGAGCATAGAATTTCACAAAAATCCAAACAGCCCTAATAAGACTGTTTGATCAAGTACCCAAACAGAAGTGGCCAAACTTTGAAGGAAAGTCTGAATCAGAGCTGGAGACAGCTCTATCTGCTGTCTGATATGTGTATTAATTGTTCTCAGGGGACTTCTGGTATTATTCATTCTGACCCACACCCTTAAAAACACCAAGAAAGCTTCTAACAGCATATATCTGATAAGATCGAGTAGTACACTTTTCTCAAAGGTTCTAATACCAGACAAAAGACACTGGAGATTACAGTACATCATCTTAAACTATACGTGTGTATAGGTACACAATGAGGGAGGAAAAGTATTCAGACACTTTTATTTTTGTTATTTAATATAGTTTATATAGAGATCTAAAATTTCCACACAATCAGAGCTGTTTTGGAACTGTGTACTCTGGTGAGATGTAACATGGTGAGATTGTTTATGTGTATGAATACATATTTTTGTTAATATTTACAACTATGAAGTCTAAAGACATTATGTGTGTAAATTTGAAGTGGATATATGCACTGGAAGTATATGAAATAACAGGAACAAGAGTGCCCGAATACTTCTTTCCCTTCAATCTGTTTAGCTTAAATTGAACAGATATATCCCTCGTTTTGGCACCCCTAGTATTATCAAAACATTTGGCTTGTGAGTCAAAAAATAGGACAATTTATATCAACTATTTATTGGCAATAAGAAATCGCCTCTTGTGTAAGAAAGTGCTAAGTAATAACTAAATATAAGCAAATGGATAATCTTAATTTACTCTGCACAAATGAAACACTTTTCACATGACTTCAGCAAACATTTACAATCTTACAATAATTTTACATTCATTTTTGATGTATGCTTTACTTCTTCCAAAAAAGTAGTCACGAAAATGGCACATTGTGGATGTAATTTTCCATCTAAACACAAAGACAACAGCATGTTATCCATAGCCTGCACTGACCAATCCAATAACTCATTATTTCTCTGAACGTATTAGAAGTAAAAAATAGAGAGAGACTACGAACACATTTGAGCACACACAAAACCATACACACTAAGCACATTATAGCCTTTTGTGTGCAACGTCTTTCTTCATCATTGGTGTTGAGATGCCACTGGAAACACTCTGGTCAAAACTCTTTAAGTCACACATCACTGGATCCAGTTCCTCACCATTATTTGACAGGTGAGCGAAGGTATGCAACAAACCGGGAAATGTGCCCTGGCCCTCTTGCCTGGCACTTCCAGAGTAAATACTGCCTGGCCTAAGTTCAAATGGTCCTTCAACTGAACCCTGAGGCACTACTTGGGCTGTTTGATTAGGCTGCCAATGACCCAGGCTGTGCTGCTGCAGGCTGCATGTGGTCAAGCACGGCCCTGGTGTCCGAGCGATGGCTGTGTGGGCCTGTGGCCAGGCGGATTAGTCCCTGCAGTCTAGACTGGAAAGAGGCTCATCATGAGGAAAATGTCCTGGAGGTGGTAGAAAGTTGGCTTCAACATCATCACCTTCAGCAAGGTAATCCAAATCAGGAACATGAGTTCTAGAGTACACGTCATTAATGTCAGAGTACATGGAGGGCATTTGCACAAATTCATACTGAAGGAGGCTCTGAAATCCAGGAACCTGAACACCATGCATCCAGTCTGAGGTGTCCCAGTGGTAGTCTGTTAAAACGTTTGACACAGAATTAAGGCAAAATATCACACTATGAAACAAGTAATATGCAATGAACATTGAAACATGATATTGTGAACTTCATCAGTTAGGATTAGTTAACCAGTAGTTAAGATATGCATGCAAAGTTAAAATGATTCAAGCAAAAGAATGCATTGTTTTAACCTGTAAACAAGCCATGGCTCCATCCGCGGGCCCAAATTTTTATTACACACTTCTATAACCTAACAATAGCTCCATTGGTCTGCATTAAAGTCCCTGTAGCTACTGAGTAATAAAGCTTAGTATGTAATATTTCTGGATTGTTAAGGGGTAAACAAAAAAGACATAAATATTCTTGAAAAATTTGATAAATAACTTAATAGATGTTTAAGAAAACCAATGGGGTCTTGATAGTTAGGGCTTATTGCCTATGGACTATGGAGACTGCTCTGACATTTCCATGCAATGACTTTTAAAATCTTGTTAAATCCCATGTTTAGACATCAAGGCACTCTTGGGGTCTGAGGTAGTTAGAATGTGGAACAATGGAGTTCATTCACAAGGAACCATTTAATTTTTGTTGTCAAGGCTTAGTGAGCTTGCTGTGCTAAGCCAATGAAGCATGCAAGGAAATTAGAACTCGTGCAGAAATCACCTCTGGGATTCTGGAGGTCACAAGCCTCATGATAGTCTTTTGACGGAGAGCAAGGAAAAGGTAGGAAAAAAGATTCCTTTTTTACAGTGTTTACAATGCAGGATTTGAAACCACTTACAAACAGGCAAAGCCAGGAAACACACTTTTTATGTTTATGCCTAATGCACTACCCATCATATGAAATGAATAACTTCTCAACCTACTTATTAACAAAGTCCATCCTTGTGGAAGCTTGTAAAAGTAAGAAACGAAGAAATTAGAATGAATGTTTTATTAACAACAACAGAAAAAACAGACTGTTGTGTACAAAATGGATATGATGAGTCAATAAATTGTTGTGCTGTTAAAATACACATGGCATTGCTACTAAATTGCTAGAACAAGCAGTGTTGCACCAATACCGTATTGGCAATGATCTGCAAACATCTGTAACAGTATTCTGAGGGGACGTACTAGCAGCAATAACATTTGCTGCTTCCACTTCAGTTTATTTCCCAATGCCGTTAATTCAAGCTGAGTGTTTTTTGTTTGTGAACACTGAACACTGATTTTACTAAAATAAAATATTTTCAAAAATATCTGTATTTCTAGGCACCTATCGAGTAGTCAGAGTATTGGTATCAGTACTCAGTTTTGGCAGATACTTGATCATCAAGTATCAGTACTGGAAGGAAAAAAGAGGTATTGGTGCATCCCTAATAAAAAGAAAGCTACTGTAAGGGACCAAAGTTGCTTCTATATATTTAAAACATTTAAACAAGGACTGTGCACATGAACAGCTCTACAGAGCACAAGACAAAGGGAAGGACTTCTCTTACACATGGCACTAACAAATTATTAAAGTGACTTGATCACATCATTGAGGTCACGAGGTCACAAATCTCATACACACATTACGGACTATTTAACTAGACGATCTTTATGGCACGAATCTCCGAAACCTTTTCGCCACTTTTTTTTCTCATGTCTATAAATCACACTTACATTCGGCCCTTGTCTGAGTGTGATCTGGGCTTGTGCCCAGATTTAATCCATATGGGAGCTGAAGTGATCACCAAGAGAGCAAAAAATTTATCTTACAATAATTCCTCTGAACTGCAGTCTTGTAAAAGTTTTCACTTACACAGAACCATTTTTATTTCTCACACTAAGCATCACTGGTTAGATTTTCTTCTCTATTCAAATCATTATTAAAAAAACAGTCTGTGAGTGTAAACAAAAGAACTAAGAGGCTACTTACTGTTATCATCCATATATTGGAAAGAATAAGCAAGGCCTTGGGTACTTCCTCTTTCGTTGGCCGTGTCTTCTTTTGACAAGGACGAGTTTGTGTCCCTTGCATTTTCTGGAAAAGAAAAGAAAAAGTTTAGAACTGAGAGCATTAATATTAGTCTTTTTTAATAACTTAGTAAACGTTCACAGACTCACCAAAGAATGTAGACTTACTTTTTACCTTTATGTTATTTGACGAATTCCCTTATCTAGGGCAACTTAACACTGAGGTGTTACAGAGGTAGGCAAATGCAGCGTTAGGAGTCTTGCCCAAGGACTCTTATTGGTAAAGCATGGCGTGCTTGACCAGGGAATCAAACCTCAGTTCATCATGTGTTGGGTGGTGGTGATGCCCACTACACAACACTAACTGCTTCTATTACTTACATTTTATAACTTAAAAATAGTTGATAATAACTTTGCATTGTTTTTTTGTGTAGGATTGTACGATTGTGGCTGTCCATGAAGGTTAAAGGCCTAAAGGGCAATTCCATCATTTTTTTTTTATTTCTGCAAAATAAAATGGTTAAGATATAAACAAAGTTATTCAGAGTGGTTTGATGTGAAATGTTCTGTTCTAGAGACTCTTACTAAATTACAGTTTTACAGTAGTGGTGATGGGAACCAGACATCTGAAGAGTTAAATGCCTCGAAAAGCTTCCTCACAGAAAGTTATTACACAAAATGGTTATATGCTGCCTGATGCCTGAGACACTGTTTTATGATAATTTTGTGAAACGATTTTGACCTAAAATAAGATTTAGTCAAAAATAAAACTTTTTTTTCCAGATTTACCACTATTTTACTATCATCAACATTAAATACAAAAACTCAGAAGACACGTGCCGGTTCACTGGTGGTTTTTGATAGTAAATAAAATGTCTATGTTTGTGTTGTAGACACTGTGACCCCTGGTTTCTATCACCACCACTGTACAGAAATCTGAGTCAGTAAACTTCTCTACAATGAAACATTTCATATTAAACCACTCTGAATGTGTCTCGACCACTGGATTATAAAGAAATTTCGAAAAATATGTGGAATTCCCCTTTACTTAGCAAAATAAGTTAATTTTTGCTGTTTTGGCCTGAATCAACGTTGGCTTACCACCTTCTTCATCCCAGTCTGGCTTTTGTGTGGAGTCACTGTTTGTAGGGGACCATGAGCCTCGGCGCTGGGGCAGGTTGGGTGCTACACTGCATACAGCGACAGACTTTTTTAGGCCAAACGTCACATCTGGAGTAAAGGAGCTTCCATCTATGTCCTTATGGGAGTCTGTATGGATGCTGGGATTATAAGAGAGGGGTTTCACAGGGATCTGTGATGGAGTATCCGGAAAAGTGTCCCTGCGGGGCTGGCAGTCCAGATATGTCCTCTGGATGTAAGCATCTACAGCTCTGTATTTTTCTTTCTCTTGCTCGTCCTTACTAAGATCACATGCTCCTGCACGGATGAGGACAAAGAGCAAGGCCAAAATAAAGATGGCCACCAAAAAAATGAGAATCCCCACCAGCTCAGCCAGGCCGATGTTCCAAGAAGTGGAGATAAACACATTGTGGACCTCATTCTCCATCTCACACAGCCTCCCGCTGAAGCCCGGACTGCAACTGCAGTTGAAGGAGCCATAGGTGTTTACACACCAGCCACCATTTAAGCAAGGCAGACGCAGGCATTCATCCACATCAGTCTGGCATCTGATCAAGACAATAAAGTTAAAGAAATATATTTAATTCAGTATTTATAACCCCATTTCCAAAAAAGTTAGGATGCTATGCAGAATGTAAATAAAAATAGAATGCAATGATATGCAAATCATGTAAACCAAATAAATACATTTAAATAAAAATACTACAAAGACAACATATCAAACGTTGAAACTGAGAAATTTTATTGTTTTTTGAAAAATATGTGCCCATTTTGAATTTGATGCCAACAACATGTTCCGCAAAAATTGGGACAGGGGCATCTTTACCATTGTGTTTCATCACCTCTTCTTTTAACAACACTCTGTAAGCGTTTGGGAACTGAGGAGACCAATTGCTGTAGTTTTGAAAAAGTGAGCTTGTTTCATATAGGATTTCAGCTGCTCAACAGTTCGGGGGCTCATTTGTTGTATTTTCATTTCATAACCCTCCAAATGTTATCAGTGGGTAACAGGTCTGGACTGCAGACAGGCCAGTTTAGCACCTGGACTCTTTTAATATGGAGCAATGCTGTTGTAATGCATGCAGAATGTGGTCTGGCAATGCCTGAAATAAGCAAGGCCTTCCCTGAAAAAGACATCATCTGGATGGCAGCATATGTTGCCAAAACATGTATATATTGCTCAGCATTAATGGTGCCTTCACAGATGTGCATGTCACCCATGCCATGTGTACTAATGCACCCCTATACCATCATGGATACTGGCTTTTGAACTGTGCACTGACAACAAGCTGAGTGGTCTTTAGTTTGGAGAGTGTCCATGATTTCCAACAATTTCAGATGTTGATTTGTTGGACCACAGGACACTTTTCCCCTTCACCTCAGTCCATTTTAAATGAGCTTGGGCCCAGAGAAGGTGGTGGCATTTCTGGATCCTGTTTATATATGAATTCTTCTTTGCATTTTAGAGTTTTAACTTGCATTTGTGGATGGAGCGACAAACTGCGTTCACAGACAATATTTTTCAGAAGTGTACCTGAGCCCATGTAGTGATTTCCACTAGAGAATCATTTCTTCTTTTAATGCAGTGCCGCCTGAGGGCCCAAAGATTACGGCCAGCAAATACTGTTTTTTGGCCTTGTCTGTTGCATACAGAGATTTCTCCAAATTCTCTGAATCTTTTAATGTTATTATGTAACGTAGATGATGAAAAGCAAAAGTCCTTTGCTATTTTACATTGAGAAACGTTATTCTTCAATTGTTGCACTATTTGATCATGGAGTCTTTCACAGAGTGATGAACCCATCCATATCTTTACTTCTGAAAGACTCAGCCTCTCTGGGATGCTCTTTACATACACAGTCATGTTACTGACCTGTTGCCAATTAAACACCAGGTGTTTTATTTAGCATTACTCAACTTTTGTTGCCTTTTGGGCCTTTCGTTGCCCCAGTCCCAACTTTTTTGGAACGTGATGTTGGCATCAAATTCAAAACGCAAAAATTGTTTTTATTTACATTTTGCACAGCGTCCCAACTTTTTTCAAAATGGGGCTGTAAGTTTGCTGCATGTTTTTGCTATGCAACAAATTTTTGTCCATTTTTATATATGTGTAGCAGAAAGACATTCAGTGTCAGAAACCATAGAAGCAATTGTCTTTGCACCAATACCTAACCACTCGATACAGTTTTAGGCAGGTGTAATATGATTTAGGCATGCATGTCAGGTAAATTTGCCTTGTAACTAACAAATGAAAAAAAGCAATCTTTAGACTTGGAGATAGTCAGAACTTACTTGCTAGCTTGATAGTTCAGTTATGCATGCTAGGTTAGCTTTAGCTTGGTCATTAGCTTTTCTTGCTAAGTTTATCTGACTCGGATAGAGAGAGTCCATGGGGAACACATACATCAGCCTTGTGATTGGAAAGGGCAATGCTTATGCAAGTTTTACTTAAGATTAGAACCGCTCAGTTTATACCGAAAGGGTAGCACTTAGGCACGACAAATAGGTCATATACTGAACACTGAAAAGTTATTCATATGACAAACTTTTTCCTTGGAACTTTCCATGAATAGAGTTCAATTTATGTCCCATTACCTTTTTAAAAGCAATAAAGTGACTTTTGTGAGGTTTTTTTTTATTCCTGTGAAAAGTAAAGGGGTCTGAACTTTAACTTGAAATAACATTATTAAAATTTGAATTTACATGACCCACGTAAAGTGTATTCAGCTTTAATATGATGATTTTGGGCTGTCCAACCTCACTGACATTGGATTATGAAATATGTGAAATATATTAATTAATATTTTCCAGTAACATAATAATTACAATGTTATTTGGTTCATTTCCAAGCAATTTAATGTTGAAAGAAATATTTTCTCCATTAATTTATTTAATTTAACAAAAAAAAAAAAGATTTTAACCTCACATTTTGTGCACAACCCTGTTACCAAAACCTGTTCCCCCTTGTAAAAAGGAACATTCTATTTATTGTGATATGTGCAAAAAGTTGCATCATCTTGTTGTTTTCTGCAGAATGACCATGAGACAAGTAAATATACTCAGTCTTATTTCTCAAATTACACACACAAAATTGTTTTGGCTGCATGAGTAAAGCTGGTTCATACAAACTTGTTAGAAAACTTATTCTTAGAAAAAAGGATAAATATTTATATCTTTTAATGTACGTAAACTATATGGTTATTAGTAGTTAGCATGCAACATGTGTACCCTGTGATGCTAACCACTTAAATGATCAACACTGTTAGCCATTTTTTAATTTAAATTTTATATCAGACCTTTTTCAAATATTTTTAAATGAAAATAAAATGAAAATGACTTAAAATTAATATTTCAATGAAAAGATTTTTGATTAAAACAGTTTTTCAACCTTCTCTACTGCTCTATGTTGTATACTTTATATATTTTTTTAACTGCACTAATGTGATGACTAATGGGGAATATGATCTCCGTGTTCAACATTACATGCTTCAGCCCTGTTACCTGGGTTTCATCCCTTTTATTCAGTCATTTTTGTTATTTATTTGTCATTTAGGTTATCTAGTTATATACAGCTAACTGTATTGACGGCCTGGGGTGGGAGAATAACATTCTCTGAATGCTAAGTACTTACTTTGATTAATATTTTGTTGAAAACCACCAAAGAAAAAAGTTCATTTTTAAAGGGTTTTGAGGCTTGACATGAACTCTATTCACAGAAAGTGCAACAGAGCAAGATAATATAATTAGAATGAAAATTGATATAGGTTCCCTGGGAATTTAATTTCAAAATACAGTGCATCTTATTCTGTCAAACACATAATTTGCAGACATTTAAATAACATCTAAAATCCAAAGATCTAAAGACACAGTGAAGGGGGAGTGTAATGAAATGTAAATGAGATATTGATACAGACCTTTCTCCTTTGAACCCAGGTTCACATTCACAGACAGGCCCATCCAGGCTGTCAATACAATGCCCACCATTTCTGCAGGGGTTCTCCTTGCAGTATGGACCTACCTCGCATCTTTAGTGACACAGACATTATTGATCAAAAACCTGTAGTGTAATCAGGCACACAATGATGCTCAGTGTGTATAATTCATTTACTCAGAAATGTACTGTACCTCTGACCAGTGTACTGTCCTCTGCAGCGGCAGTAGTAGTCCTCATTATTTTGTATACAGGTTCCTCCATACAGACAGGGGTTGGAAAAACAGGGGCTGATACTGAGCTCACAGTGATCTCCCACAAATAAACTATTACATCTGCAATAATAGCCTGCAAAAAGAGAAGCATTTAGTCGTCTTAGCAATGGCTTCAACAGACAGTATACATGAAGAGTCTCAGGCTAAGAAAACTGTTTAACATGGTTTATGAGGAATATGTGAGTTTTTGCTTGTAAAAGCACTACATAAGAGCACTGCCAAACGTCCAGAGACCACCCTTCATTTATTTAATTTCCAGTGAAGACAGCCAGTAAATCATAAGTTATTCATTTTTCAGGACATATTTCTGAGGATTAGATATAAGATAATCCACTTGCACGTGGAAGAGGAAAGTCAAAAGAAAATAAGTGAAAAATACATTTGTTTCTAAAAATATAATAATAAAGAGAAAATGTGACTCTGAGTCAAGAACAAGAGTTAAGTCATCCTGGAAAGGATTTATTAGGTCCTCAAACAATAAATTTTATTTAAACATATACAACAGTGTTTTTCAACCTGTGGGCTACTGCCCCCAGTGGGCTGTGATGGTACTGCATTTTTATGTAAAATTAATTACAAAACTAATATTTAACCAAACATCATAAATATGACAAATATTGTTGATTATATTTGCAAAAATAAAACATTATATAGAGCTCACTGATTATTCTGGAAAAATGTTAGCTAATTATGTTTATATTTTTAGGGCGTACAAACTGAAACGAAAGAAATACAGCAGTGAATATGTAACACTGAGCTTCACCTGCATGAGAACTGAAAACGAGTAACTACAGCTGTTTGCTCAGGGGTCTTTTCAAATGAACCTTAAAAACCAACAACTTACACCAATTTACAACATAGCAAATAGGTATCTGAACCTGGAGATTTTAGGCAGAACTGTGTTTGTAGCTTTACCTCACTTCAGCCTGACATTCAGCATTCGGTAGCTGCCAAATCAGCCTTCTCATTAAGTAAATCAGAAAAAGACAATCTGATCGATTAAATCCGTGGCTGTTTGTGTGGGCTGTGAATTGCAAAAGTTTGGGTATCCCTGATGCCGAGAAAGGACTGTTTTATTCTGTTTATGAGTGCAAATGAGGTCAAGACTAAGACAAGACCAAACCACTAGTTTATGTTCTTGAGATTGGTGTCAAGACTGAGTCGGATTCAAGTACTACAACACTACCTGGTAGACCACCAAAACTCTGTTGAACAGCACTTAAAACATTCATCTCTGAGAGAGAGAAGAAAATCAAACTGCACTCTTGCTTCACATCTGAAAAAATCCACAGGTGTTTCTGTCCATCCTTCTACTGTGAGAAGAACTCAATGCCATGAATGTGAAATAATGTGTAGCTGTCAAGAAGCCATTACTGAGAAATGAAAAAAAAGGAGAAAATCTGCAAATGCAAATGGACTGACCACCCTGGAGTCCAGTCATCAAAGGAAAAAGAGTGGACAAAATACTAAAAAAATTGCTGTTATATTTAGTGATATTATATTTAATCAGATTTAATCAGCGTGATTTCCATGTACATGTTTCCTTTTTTTATTTTGGCTGGAAATGAAATACATGAAAGACAGTCTTTGCACAGTATTATATTATACAATACTATATTGAATATATGGGCTTACTGTAACATTAGAATGAATACAAATAAACACTAATGCAATAAAAAGCGACACGATTCTTTTTTAAATCTTGTCTTTTTAAAGAAAGTTAGATAGTGTGAGATGTGAAAAGTGAAAAGTGAAAAGTGCATGAGTTTGATTGTTAATGCTCCTAGATGCATTTGAGAATTCAATGTTGTATAGTGGTTTACTCTTACACTACTATTTTGATCAATGTTTGTGGAGCTCAGTCTACCTCCACTGGGCCTCTGAGAGCAGCTTCCTCCATTGAGGCAGGGGTTGCTTGTGCAGTCCTGGCCTGGGGTTGAGCTCATGCCACAGCCCGGAGTCACTCCTACCGTGTCCTCAACCACAACCCCTGAGAGGCTTTCTGACTGCAGGAACAGACTCTGTCCATTAAACAGCACTGTGTCCATACAACCCTGCAGGCTGCCAGAGAGAGGCAGGCTGCGCCTCGGCCTGGAGCCCAACAGGCCTGCGCGTCCGCCCAGGATCACCTGCTTATCCATGCCAAGGCAGGGCAGCGCGCCAGGTGAAACACCCGATGCAGAGTGGAGGTGGTCCAGGACCAGCCTGGCACGGTTATCCTTTAACTCCAGTTTCACTGAGTGCCACTCACCATCATTCACCTCAACGCTGTGGACGGACATGGTGGCAAGCCCACTCCCACAGTCAAACTGACACTGCAGCCTGCCTCCTATCACCTGCAGGCCAGAGAGAAATCAGCACAGCATGGGCATTTGGGAAATACTGGGAAAAATTAAAGCAGAAAAAGTTACAGCACATTTCATATACACATATCTTTTTTCCAATATGTTAAAGTCAGCAAATGCGTAGAGACTGTGCACTAAAATTTGAAGAAAAATGCCATATTTAAGTTTGTGCCCTGTAGACGATCAACAAATCATGTAATCTGACCACAGGTTTTCAAACCTTTGCAAACAACTGTATGTAAATTAGCTTGGTTCTGATTGGCTGCCCTATGTTGTGCCTCATTCAAAAAGTAATCCAGGCTGAAATGTACAAAAAAGTATTAAATTCAATTTGAATTCAGTATTAAATTGAAATTTTCAGGGACACTAGAAAAAATCTTGGATATGTGGATCCTTTTGAAGACTGTGAATGTGCTTCCCGACAGCCAGGAACAGCACAAGGTTTAATTGTTTTCCCCATGTATTTTACTCCAATACCTTTGCAGACACTTTTTGTCATTTCACCATGAATAACTGGCTAAACTGCTGTCGGCTGAATATCCTGTTTTATATAACTGTGCTCATGGTTGCGACATCACAACCATGGTGAATTTAAAACAGTATCTTTTGGAAGCTTACTTTATATGGACTCCATGGACTGGGAGATCAATATTTTATTGAAAAAAGCATGGTAAGTTTACCTTTTTCTTATATGAGCTCTTTAATATTGGAAAAGGTTTACTACATTTGACCAAAGTCTAGAAAGCAGGCTTTGTCTGTTGTTGATGTCTAGAAAGCAGGCCTTGTGTGTTCCTGATGTCTAGAAAGCAGGGTTTGTGTGTTGTTGATGTCCAAAAAGCAGGCTTTGTGTGTTGTTGATTGTCTGTGTTTTTTCATACCTCCAGAAGGATGTAACCTCTTCCTTTCATAAACATCACTGTTCCATGGCTGGAAAAAGTTTTTAACCTCAGAGAAAACTTCATTTCTACTCTAGTGCTCCTCCTCAGATGATACTTGATATAGCTGTTCTCACTGAATGTCATTATTGCTCCTCCTACAACACAAACCACATGAGACAAAAGCGGAGTGATACTCTGTATTCTTGGTAAGCTTGTCCAAAACCTTTACCAATACAACTAGTTTAAAATGATACATACATGCTTTCATATGTCAGTGAAAAAGTAGGAAAAGTATCTCTTTTCTGTTGTCCTTTTTTAATTTAGGCATGGAGGTGAAAACAACTGGATTAAGATAAATGCTGAAAATCAGTTTGTTTTTTTCTATTTTTTTTCAAAATAATGCTCTTTCAGCTACATTTAACAATACATTTTATCTACTGTTAAGTAAATTCATTCTACATCATTTATAATGCATAATTCAGCAAATATCTACAGATAATTAACACATTTAGGACATTTTGCAGCTTTAATTATTCACATGAATACACATTTTACTTATGCCAAGATTAATAGATATTATAAGATTCTAAAGATTATTTCAATCAGCGTTGCCCAAAGTGAGACCAGTGGGCCAGAGATGGCCTTCAAGAAAGTTTGAATTGGAGAAGGCCAAAAAGTTGCCCTAACTCCCCCTACCCCCTCACGCATTAAGAGAATAAACACTTCTGTTTTTTTTCTTTCAAGATTTGATTTCCATATGCATTTCGCAACAAAACACAGAGTCCAATGTTATAAAACAAAACTTGTAAAATTCTAGAAGTCTATGACTCTTAACACCACAGTCTAACACCACGCATCACTAACCACAATGCAGATGTAACAACACATATGTAGCTGCCAGTTTTAAGCTAATGACAGAAACAGATGATTTGTAAAGAAGCCATCGCAGTATTTAAAGAATACAACATTCATCAACAGTATTAAAAGCACACACGCTTCAAATGTTTTCACATACACTCTTAGAAAAAAGGCATGAAACTGTCACTGGGGCAGTACCCCTGTTGTCCCTGGGGTGGTATAAACAAAGGTACGTCTCAGTACCTGCAGTCAGGGAACATAATTGTACCATAATCCATTGGATTATTGGAAAAACTTATTTAAGGTGCACAATTGGACCTTAAAACCACTTGTGTACAATGGAAGGTACATTTACATTGTTTGTACCTTGATAAATGAAAAATGTACCTGCAGAGAATCTTTATTTCTAACAGTGTAGTGGAATACTGACCAAGTGTGAAAAATGTAAGGCTAACAAGCTTTTGTCTGTTTGGCCCTCCGCCCAACATTGTCATCACACTTTGGCCACCTGAGACAGAAAGTTTGTGCACCCTGTTGTAGAGGACATGCACACATCCTGCCACAGACTTAAATGACAGCTGCAGGTGAGTGAAAGACTGAATGAGTTCCACTGAATGAACTTCAGTCATCTCCTCAGTGATTAACACTTAAACACCTCATGCATTCTATTTAAGCCAAAGCTGTCATGTTTGACACCCATTATTTAAATACCTACTTAGCTTAATTACTCATGTAAGAGCTGTACTGCGTAACAAGTAAAGCTGCAAATCATGTATGATCAAACGAGTGGCGTATTATTTCACTTAATGAGTCACTGGGACACTGCACTCACTTCGTAAGTGTCTGCAAATTGTTATTGATTAGTTAATTTCTCTCTATAACTCTGCACCTGCAGTATCTGGATCAAGGAGCCTTTTTTTCATGGTACTCATGAATAAAGATGCTTTAATTTACCTGAGCATTTTTCATTTTTGCCCCATGGACAAACGCAGCGATATTTCTTCTCTCCTTGAAGAGACACACAACGATAACCATCGGGACAAGGGTTACTGGCACAACCTTGAATCTGTTCAGGGCATTTTCCATCTAAAACAAACAAGAGAGAAAGAAAATACAGCAATACAGACACAGCATAGGTGAGGTTGGACCTTTGCACCCCTAATACAGATACAATAACATACAACAATAACCTGTACCTTTGCAGAGGCAGCTGGGAGTGATGTGGTGATGAGGAGTGATGTAGCTCACTCTGGCCGTGCTGTACACCACCATGCTGCTGGAGTCCAGGGTCACCACTTGCCTGCACAAGTGGTCTGGACACTCTGCTTTAGAGCAGTGACGGGTCATAACCCTCAGCACTCTTAGGCCACTCAGCTCCTGTAGAGCTGCCCTGGAGGTGTTGAGGTTCTGCAGGAGGAGCTCCAGGGAAGAGCCAGCAATTCCCGATTTCTCCAATAACATCAGCACATCCAGATCACCATCAGGCTCCACGGGTTGCAGGCTGAGGATCTGCATGTCGCTTCTGTAGGCAGATTTCATCATTTTGAGGCTCAAGGCAAAGATAAGAACAAGAACAACTAATACAGTAATGCACATACATATAAGATGAAAAATAATTTGCTTCATAAATAGAAGAGTTGTAGATGGTATGAAAGCCATCAGAGAGACAATGCCAACCGTAGTCTAATTCTGCAGGATCCTCAGACTAAGTAGGGTTCGGGTGTCTGGTACCACAGGTCTCTCAATGCCTGTTGTCACAGTCATCCCTTTAATTTGAAAGAAACTACTGTTTTATGGTCCTTTATTCATTTCATAACATGTACGCACTGTAGTGGTGGCTATTAAGGCAATACAGTGCATTTAATCCTTTATTAGTTTATGTTTTATATCAGTTCTCAGAATATTAGTCATAGAATATAATTTTGTCACTGCTTTAACAGTACTGAAAATATTCCCTATATTCATCTTGGCGCAATGCCATCAAAGAACCACTTTAGGTTCTTTGGAGAACCATTTTTTGTGATTCAGATGTGAATATGAATAACATTTTTAAAGTTTAAAGAGCCTCCACATGATGTAAAGGTTCTAGGAAGAAGCCTTCAAGAGGAATTACACTGATTTGTAAAAATGTCAGCATGATTAAATGGTTGATGTAAACCAAGTCACTCAGAGCAGTTTGATGTCAAACGCTCTAGCCTAGAGAAACTTTACTGTTTTATTTACAGTGGAGAATTACATGCAGGACAGTGTAAGGCAAAATATTTTGCCATAGAAATCATATTTTTTCAGGTTTACCATTGTTTCACCATCAACAATATTGCATATAAAAGCTCAGACACCTGTAGAGGTTTTGGGTAGAAAATAAAATGGCTATATTTGCATTGTAGTCATGACCCCTGGTTCCTATCACCACCACTGTAAAGAAATCTAAGTTGGTAAGTTTCTTTACAATAAACCATTTCAAACCATATCAAACCACTCTGAATGGCTCTGAATGAATCTCAACCACTGAATTGTAGATATTTTGAAAAATCAGAGGAATTTCCGTTTAAAGGTAAAGAAGCTTTATATCATGTGAAGACACAAATCTCATTTTCAAACATGTTTCTTTAGGGCAGTAAAAGTGGTTCTTCTCTGCCATCCATCAAAGAACACTTTGTGGCCCTTTATTTAAGAGAGAAGCAAACAGGACTAAAACATTTAGTTAACAAAGTTAATTAGCAGTCGTTTGTATAAAAAAGTGTTGATTATAGAAAAATGTGCATTGATGTGTTGTTTAATTAAAAACAAGTGTTCTATAATCATTCAGAATGTTTATATGATACACAGGAGCGCTGTGACAGACTGCAATACACTAAAAGAAGTGTTGGGGGCGATATTGTGCTGTCTATTAAAGAAACACTGGTCACACAGATGGAAAAAATGGGCGCTGTGACGGGCCAAGGTTAAACAAAACAGCAGGATGGTTTGGTCAGTTAATCAACTAATAGTCCATAGATTAATTGTTTATAGATAACTAATAGCTGATAGATTAATCAACTATGGAGTCGTCAGTTGCAGGCCTAATAGTATTTTTTAGGGTTTTACATTTTGTCATATGCTATTTAACATCAATTTTCTTTTTATCTTGGTTGTATTTGTATGAGACCCTGGGTTCTTTGGGGTCCTAGGTGGCTGCCTACCTCTGTCTAGTGTAAGGTCCAGCCCTGCTGTGGACGCTTCGGATTGCTCTCTGGAAGTTCCTCCAGTGCTCCTGGATGAAATCCTCAGCAGTGATGCCAGCAAAGCGCACAGACACGGAACCGTCTAGCATCTGCTGAGTGACCTGCCACACATGCACCGTGATACTGGCTGAGGAAGAGAAGCGCCCATCGCTGACCGACACATTGAGCGGGTAGCGGCCCACGTCCAGCCCCCGCCGGGCCAGCAGCCGGCCATCAGAGCCAGATACAGAGATCAGGTCATGGCCTGGAGGCTGCAGGGTGTATGTGAGCGTATCATACTTGTCCGGATCAGTGGCGTGGACTCTTCCCAGAATGCCTCCTGCAGGGTACTCCTCTCCTGGGACCAGAATGAACACTTCCTGAGGAAGTACAGATGGAGGATACAAACTGGTCTGTGCCACACGAATGCTAAGAAGGGTGGATGACTGGAGAGGAGGTTTCCCACTGTCAGAGACCTGACAATAAACAGAAAATACTGGTATATAAAACATATAAACCAGTGCTCTATATACAGTCACAAGCAAAATGATGGACACCCCTGTTCAAATTCCAAAGCTTTGTAAAACACATTTTAATGCACAATCACTGTTTAATTGGTGAATTTGACACATTGGAAAAAAGAAAACATAAAATGTGGCCTATGCAAAATTTATAGCACAAAACTTATGGCTCTGCATATGTGTTTATACAGAATGACAGACTGGACACGTCTTTATGAGACCCAGTCAGAGTGTAATTCAAACAGTGTCTAAAAGTAAACTGATGGAAACACATTGTGTTGATGTAATATATTTTATTCATGTAGAAATTATGCACAAATTCAAATCAGGTAAAAACAGTGCATCAAATAAATAGGAGCTGTACTCTAAGATCTGCAGAAAAATGTCATATTTAAGTGGGTATGTATTATTTTTACTTAGAAAATCAACAAAACATATAATTTGACTGCCGGTGTTCAAAGTTTTGCATATGACTGTAAATAATAACATCAACATGCAGGGCAAATGCAAATATGACACAGATCAATGACCACCCTACATGCCTAAAACATGCCTCTGTTTTTGTGTGTTTGTGCTACTGTAAGCACATGTACAGTGGGGTCCAAAAGTTTGGAATGAAAAAAAATACATGACAGATAACTGATGAAGAAATATTTAAGATTCTGCACTATTTCTAGGTCACTATTAAACTTTATATGAAAGGCCTTTGTACAAAAAGGTCAGACTGTTTGTTTGAAGCACATGTTCAGTCTCCTCTCAGGTGAGTTTGATCTTTTGCACAAACTTGTGGATGTCTGGACTTGTCCATGCCAGCTCAAGCAAAACAGGGGCATACCAAATCCTAAGAAAACCTGAAATGCATGTCAATATTTCCAAGATTCTACTTTTCACTCACATTGTTATGCTGATAACATAATTTACAATGAACAACTTTTGTATTTTCACATTTTCACAAGTGGTCTCATACATTTGGACCCCACTGTAGGTGTATTTTGGCTGGACTTGTGGATCTTGTGAGGTGTAATCATGGACAGATTATGTTATATTGTGAAAATTAAATGAAGGTCCTTGATTAGATGGGTTAAGGGTAAATTAAAGATTGGGAGAGCCTGTAGGATATATCAGGAATATTTGTCAGGTTCAGAGCATACAGCAAACAAAACAACATATCTATAGGCACCAGTGCATCATTAGAAGGCTCACTGTTTTTTCCAGCGTTTTCCAACCTTGAAAGCAGTGCCAAAGTTTGGACACAACCTAAAACCGTACTGTATGTTCCACTTTACAACACAGAACAATGCATTGTACTGTAAGGCTCTGTGTATGTGTTTTAACATTAAAACAGACAAGACCCATCTTAATGAGACCCCCTCCAATGTGTAATTTGAACACTGTCTAAAAGTGAGTTATCTAAAAGTTGTAATAAAAGTGTTCATGTATTCTATTTTATATGTGAAATTATGCACACATTTGAATAAAAAAAAAAGTTAATGCATCACTTTATTTTCTTTATTAAGCAGCGTAATGTTGGGATTCTTAAACTTGCAGGTCATTGTATTTTTTCAACAGGAGAGGGCGCTCTGGAGATGTAAATCTTAGTTTGAAAAGAAACCCACTCAGCATTTCATAAAGCAGAATTTCTCACATTCTGTGTGCACTCACAGAAAAAAGGTACTAAACTTGTCACTGGGGTGGTACCCTCAAGGTTACATTTTCAGTACCTGAATCTAGGGAACATAATTTATGAAGCTGTATTGACTCCACATACAGTCTTGTCTCCAGGCTTTTTATTTTATTGTTCTGTTTTACAACATTAGTGTATGAAAAGGTACCTGTACACTACCCTTTTTTCTGACAGTGTAGTAGCTTTCAGAGGCATTAAAAGCTTTGACTTCTGGTTCCTGTCACCACCACTGTAAACAATTCTGACTTGGTGATTTTCTCCAGAATGGAGTTTCTCTGAATGCCTTTGTTTACACTGCAATAATTTAACTATGCAGAAATTTTGAAAAATCAGTGGAATTCCCCTTTAAGCCTAAAGGCAAGTCTGTCTGAGCTGAGAGACATTCTTATTGGACAATCCTCAACTTTGGGCTTAATTTATCTGGCTCACTGCTTTGTGAAATACTCCCTTGGTCCAATAAATGGCATTGTTGTTGTTGGTGGTGGTGGTTTGGACAAAGGATTAAAGGCTAGAATGAAGCAATGTTATGTATTTTGTGCCACTTACAAGAGATTTTTGTAACTCCAGATGATTCTGTGCTTGTTTTAATGTTGAAATATATGCAATCTCAAATAAAAATATCAGGCTGAAAATCTCACCCCCCCAAAAAATCACATTCTGCACTGTTAAACAGCAAACAGACGTGTCCTCACCTGGACGTGGAGGACGTACTGATCCTTTTCTGAACTCCTCAGCGATGTTGTGGTCCTAATGATTCCCTGCCGGTCTATGCTGAAGGATTTTCCCTCGTTGCCCTTCAAGATGCTGTAGGAGAAAGGGGGGCCATTTTGGGGGGCATCTCTGTCCGTCACACTCAGCTGGAGGACAGAGGCCCCTGCAGGCAGGCTCTCCTGAGAAAGAGAGATAGAAAGAAAGAAAAACTCATTCAAATAAGCCAGGAGGGATCGTCACATCCACTCTTGCTGAAAGCTCAGTCACTCATGGACTGCGGAGAATAGAGCAGTTTGTCAGCTTCAATTTGGCCCATTCGCTATGACAGCATGGCTGTACCTGGATGATGAGGCTGTAGTTAGCTTGCGAGAAGACAGGTGGATTATCGTTCACATCAGCCACTGTCATGTTGATTGCTGCGCTGCTGGATTTGGGGGGATTTCCGCTGTCGGAGGCCAGAACGGTGAGCTTGTACCCACCAACCTAATTTAAACAAAGACGGAAAAAAGAACTTAACTGGACTCATCCTCAGCTAAGTAAAACACAGTTAAGACTTCAAACAGTTCAAAGACTAGTCTGTCTCAAAGTGAGTCAGTGCTTGTCTTTATTAGAAGGCAAGGAGAAAGGAAAGTTACTCTCCAGAGAGTTTGGAAAGCTTTACCTTTTCTCTGTCTAATTGACGAGCCACTTTCAGTACACCGCTGACCACGTCTATGATGAACGGACTGTCCTGGTTTCCATCCACAATGGAATAATGGATGCGGTTGTTTGAAGGCCCATCAAAGTCATTCGCCATTACCTAAAAAAGATTAGTGAACATCATTACAGTGCATATAAACAACACTATATAAAGCTGCTGTAATTATGTAGTTCTGACCACACATTTTAACTGGTCAGAAGTGCAGAACAAATCAGTTTAGGTACACCGATTTCACAATACAGTATGTATTTCTATTTTCGCATCATGACACGACACATTTTCGATACAGAAGGCAAAAAGGGTAATCTTCACAAACATGACAAATTCTAGGACCTAGCTTGAAAAATATGATGTCTGGTTGAATAATTAAAAATAAACCTGAATGATACATCTGAACTCATGTAAACTGATGTTTAGTAACATTTTCCAGTTTATATTACCAAGTTCTCATTACAAGAAGACAGTACGATTTGATGTTAAATCTGTAAATAATGTTTTTTTTTGTGTGTTTGTCTTTTTTTATCATAATCAAGAAACTGTTGTCATATTTAAAGCTAATAATTGAAACATATATTTCACAAAGTATCATAATTCACAATTTTATCTCATTATCGCAACACAGTGATAACATTTGAGGTTTTCTCTTTAATTGTGCTGCATCACGCAGTTTTCATTCACTTACTTTACAAGGTGTATAGAAGAAAAACATTAAGTAAAAAGTAAAAAATAAAGATATTCAACAGATAAAAGTAATACAAACCTGTATTGCTCATAAAAGAAAATAAATATCAATAATGAGAAACAGTAGTGACCCGTTGAGGTGTTAATATGCGCATTGTAACACCAGCACCCCTATTAGGTTCTATTATATCACTGTCACATGATGAGTTAAGAGCACTCACAGTTAGCACAGAGCAGCCAGGCTGGGAGTCTTCACTGACTACAGCTGAGTAGAGCTCCTGGCTGAATACAGGACTGTTGTCATTGACGTCTGTGAGGTGGACGGTAACAGTGGCTGTGTCGCTCAGACTCTCCTGGCCTCCAGCAATGGCCTTCACTGTCAGGTAGTGCTCTCGGGCTGCCTCGTAATCCAGCGGAGCAATCACAAAGATGTTGCCTGGAGACAGAGAGAGGGTACTGGCCATAATTCCAGACACTTGACTCCTCTTGTGACGATAAATATGATGAGTGTGTGAAGTTTGTGGGACAGGCAGGAAGACGTGGGTGTGTGAGTACTGATTTCCCCACAAGATGTCCCCACAATAACAGAGAAACGTGAAAAAACTGACACTGCAAGGACATCTGTCTAGTCCTCATGACAATTTTTTCTATCAATTATTCAACAAGAGAGCCATCCTTTAACTAACACTCCATTGAAAATCTATTGAATGAGACTGAACTTGAAGATGTGTGTGATTAAATGGGCTGTTATATTAAATCTAACCCTAAACCTAACCCTAACCTCAAAGCAAAACCTACACCTATTCCTAGACCAAACCCTAACCTTAATGTTGTTGATAATCAACTGAGTAACAGCACCAGAAAGTTTTTTAATGACATAAGTATCTGTAGATCATCTATAGGGGACCGTCCAAATAAAGGGTGACCCAAAACTTTATGAGTCTTTTTTTAAAACGTGTTGCTGGCATCAAACTCAAAATGGGCTCAATACTCAAAAAATTCTCAGTTTAAACATTTGGTTTGTTGTCTTTGTACTATTTTCAATTAAATATAGGGTTTAAATAATTTGCACATCATTGTATTCTGTTTTTATCTATATTTTGCACAGCATCACAACTGTTTTGGAAATAGGGTTGTAATAAATTATTGCAAACTGACAAGGAAAACATTTCTTAAAATACCTCAGTGTTCCTAGGCTTGTGACCAGCAGTATATATTACTAATATTTGGACACTTTAATGATTTAACAATTGGTAAAAATTGGTAAAATTGGAGAAGAATTCCAACCAGACTACACAGAAAGACCAAAAGTCTGGGGCTGTTTTTCTTACAGTGATGTCAGTGAGCTTTTGCTCATTGATGGGATCATTACCTCAGAGGTGTATAAAGGCATTTTGGATGCAAACCTGCAGAAGTCTGCAAAGAATCAGACCTAACAATAATGATCTGAGACACACCGGCTGCCTTTTCACAGAACACTCTGTCAGAATTACACTGACAGTCCTAGAACAGTCGATTTAAAATGATTAAAACTTTGTTTGACTTTTTCTTCCTAACACAATGAACTCAATACATTATGACACACATGCTCAAACACTTTTTGAGGCCACTGTATGTGCATGTATAAACCAGTGTGTTGGTACCTGTTTGGGAATCGATGCTGAAGGCTCCCTGCTCGTTGCCACTGGTGATGGAGTATCTGGTCTGGGCTTTAGCCTGTGCATCACTGCTAGCAGCAAAGACACTCAGAAGCAGGGTCCCCACGGCAACATCTTCAGGAACCATGGAAACGTAGTCCCTGTGCTCGAACACCGGAGGGCGGTGATTAGCGTCCAGTACAGTCACCTCCACAGAGCTAAGAGTGGAGAGCGTCCGTGGGGAGCCGTGGTCTGCGGCACGCACTCGCAACCTATACACAGCCATCACCTGCCTGCTCAGAGGCTTCACCAAGCTGATGATTCCAGACTGCTCCTCAATAGAAAACAGGCCTCCAGCAGAGTCTTCAAGCGAATAACTGATCTTACTGTTCAAGCCTAAAAAACAAACGTCAATAAGAATCTTTATAAGAATTTGCAGTTATCGTCACTGATAACAACAGCATGATGTTATATGACATCAATACATCACTTGTAGCTTGTTGTTGAAAGTGCAGATTGTCAACTTTCAATTGATACGTTTGTGTAGGAGAGGAGATATTTTATCCTGATTTGAATTTGATGAAAAGTTGTTATTTTTGCTTGTGATCAAAACAAACAGAAAAAAGACTTAAGTGTAGGCTCGAACCTGTCTATACAGAATGTAAATCAAATATGAATGGAATTCACTGCATACCTTACCCTTGAAAAACAAAAGTAATAACACACATCTTATAAGGTTAAAAAAGGTACTATAATTAAGGGCCTGTAATATTTATGCTGGCGTTCATTTAATAGTATCCACATTTTTAGAAACACCTACCTTGACTGCAAAGTCATTAGGCTCAATTCATTCAGCTGTCAACTGAGAAATTTCAGCAGGACAAATCAGAAATTGGGCTGGACAGCTGACCAGCACTAACAACTTGGTGTGCAGTGAAGTAATGAACATACGGCCAAAAATGTGTACTCTACCATAAACTTAATTAGATGCAAAACAGATCACACTGCTATTTTTTTGCTAACTAAACTTACTGGCCACTTTATTAGGAATGACTACCTTATTGGTCAACTATATATACAGACAATTACAGACTGTAGCCCTGTTGTCATGCACAATTTGTCAACTCCATCCATCATTGGTCAGTTTATGACCACAGGACTTTGTTTTCACTTGTACAGATTTTATTTGGGTGGTGGATCATTCTCAGCAGAGCAGTGACATTGACATGGTACTGCAGGGGTTCCCAAACTAGGGGTTGCTATTTTTACAAATGGGGTCATGGGAGAAACTGACATTCTCCTGTTTTTTTCTTTCTTTACCATTTTCAAAACTCAGAAGTCACATGTATGTGCACATGTAATGCTACAACACAATATTAGTGTTGTAGCATTGCAACCCCTGGTTCCAATTACCACCACTGTAAAGAAATCATCAGTATGTTTCCATATAATGCAGCATTTTGTATCAAAGCACTCTAAATGACTTTCGATGATTGAGTTATACAGAAATTTTGAAAAGCTGGTGGAATTCCTCTTTAAAAGGCATTTATAGACCACTCGTATGGAAAATCTTTTTTCATAGGTCATTTGCCCAAAAAGTTTACGAACCCCTGCTGTTCTTCTGTGTTGCTGTTCTTTTTAAACATATCAGTGACACTGCTAGTTTGAGGGTGGTCCAGCACTCACAAATAGCCACTAGACTAGAGGACAAGAGGTTGGCAAACACAAATTGTGCCTCAACAGATAGTTTCTAACTGTACACCAGTAAAGGTAGGAGTTTCAAATGAAGTGGTCAGTTAGTGTAGTTGGGATAAAAAATAGTGGTCTGTTTTCTTCTAATTAACAGTTTATGGTCAAGTACACACTTCTGGCCATACGTTTATTTCTTCACTGCAGTCCAAGTTGTTAGTGTTGCTCAGCTGTCCAGCTCAATTTTGTCTGACTGGTTTCTTCTGCTGAAATTTCTCTGTTGACAGCTGAATGAATTGAGCCTAATCACTTAGCAATCTCCAGTTCCATCAAGCAACATTCATAAATAAACGCTGTTCATTTTAATCCACTCTAAACTGGCATAAATGAGCAAGAAGAATAAGGCCGTGATTAGAGATATCCGCCCGGGCAGTTGTTTACACCAATGATTAGTGCACACAATAGTGTTTGTGAAAGAGACAAAATGATTGCAGGCTTTGGAGAGAATGGGTGTAATGGGGGATGGAATGTGAGCACATAACTTCCTCTTAGCACAGACAACACATATCAATCCATCTTCCTGTGAGCTAAAGATTCTTAGACATCACAAAGGAACTTAAATGATGGGAAAGCTAAAAGTTTAAAACAGTGTTAACAAAAAATGAAGTAATATTAACAATTCAAAATATAAAGTAGTATTAACTAAAGATGCCACAGTACCATTTTTAGACCAATTCCAATATTGAAACTTTGAGTATCTACCAATATTTTCTTTAAAAACTACTAAGCTTAGAAAAAGTGTTATTTTAGGTACAAAGTAAATCACTGACTTGGTTTGTAGCTCACTCATTCACTCATTCACATTCAGCAGGCTGAAGATTCTCCAAAGAGGGAGTTTTTAGCACTCCAGTGGCTTTTGGTTCTTCATAAGAGTGGTGGTTTGCACCAATTGATGCACTTCACTTAAAGCAGTGTAAAAAATACCTCATGGTATTTTGGGGGGGGGGGTGCAATGTTGGCTGGCCGCTAACTTAATCACCATCCATAGTGGTTTTGATGCTAGCTTCAATAGCAACAAAATGCTTGTATTTAATTAAAGGGTCAATTTTTCTGAAGTTAAAGAATTTGCTGTAGTATGTACACTGGAGATCAAAATTAGAGAACAATTTATGAACACTTGGTCATTGGTCAACATTTGAAGGATTTTTTGTTAGGGGTATATCATGCCACTAGAACAGCGTTTTACTAAATAACCAAGGTACTTCAACATAAAACCATTATTTGCAGAAAACACAATGATCAAAATTAGAGAACAGCAATGACTGTAGCACAAAGAAAGATTACAGCTAAATTTTCTGAAGGTTACAACAATCACCAATCAGTAGGAAGCGTACAGGCCGTTGCTTTGAATGACTTCAGCACATCTGCAGCCACAGGACATCACTAGTCTCTCACACTGCTCTGGTGTGATTTTGGTCCATTCTTCTTGCAGTCTCTTCTACAGTTCGGTGACTGTTGTGGGTTTCTTGGCCATAACTTTGTCACCAAGGATTTTCCAGAGGTTTTCTATTGGGTTTAGATCAGGACTCTGGGCTGGCCATTTCATTGTTTCAATGTTTTCAGTTTCAAGGAACTGCTTTACCCATTTTGCTGTGTGACAGGGGGCATAGTCCTGCATGAAAATTGCTGGCTGATTGAGTGATGAACGCAAGGAAGGAACCACGTGTTGTTGAAGAAGGTTCTGATACACACTTGCATTCACTCTGCCATGTAGCTGTATGAGAGGTCCAACTCCTGCTGCCAAAAACATTCCCCAAACCGTGACACTTCCTCCTCCACCTTTCACTGACTTCTTTACACACTTTGGGTTCAGTCTTTCCCCAGTTTGTCGACGAACAAAATGTTTCCCAACAGACCCAAATAAATTAAACTTGCTTTCATCACTAAAGTGAACTCTGGACCACTTCTCCTCTGACCACACAACATGCTCCTCAGCAAAGGTTAGTCTAGCCTTTTGATTCTTTCTGCTAATGAGAGGTTTGGTCACTGCAGAGTGGGCTTTCAGTCCAAATGCTCTTAAACGTCGAGCCACTGTATGACGAGACAGTTCCTTACCCTGTTCAGTGCTGAACTGGCGAGCAATTCCAGCTGCAGTGTTGAACCGATTACCCATGGAGATTCTCTGCATTATCGTGTCCTCTCTTGCATTTGTCTTTCATGGGCGACCAGCCTTCTTGGGGGACTTGAATGAGTTTGTGATGTTGTAAAGATGCAATACTCTAGAAATCACAGACTTGGAATGACCCACTTCTCTTGCTGTGGCTGATAGGGTCACCCTTTGGCCTTCATCTGTACAATCTACTGCCGGAGGGTTTCAGTCACTTTGGAACGGCTCACCGTCTTGCAAAGTCAGTGAGAACTGGAAAGTTAGGCTGCCAGTGAAACAGGGATTGTCAGATAATTAAGGACATTAGCACCAGGTGCCAGATTAACACCAATAACTTGCAGGTATCTGAAAGTGTTCTCTAAATTTGATCAGTGTTCTTTTTCAATTATCTCATTTAAGTTTTTCATACTGTGCTTTAGAATATATACAGCTCATTAAATAAGCTTAGAATACTGCTCTTTTACTCCTGTTAGGACAAATTCACATAGGACTACACAGTGACCTTGACATTTAGGAAATTGTGTGTTGTTCTCTAATTTTGATCTCCAGTGTAGATGTAGAGATCTTCTAAGTCGCTTATCCTTCTGGGCCGCGGGGGGAGCTGGAGCCTATCCCAGCAGTCATTGGGTGGAAGGCGGGCAGCCAATCAGCTCTATTGTTTTTTTCATATAGCAGTCTTAAAGTCATAGAAAAGCATGTTTAACTATAAAGGATAAAGAGAGGCTGGAAAATGGTCAAGTAAAGTTTAATTATGACTGTTTTTGAACCAACAACCCCCACCGATGTCATAAGTAGGAAAATATTAAACTAAAAAGAACATTTAAGATATGGGCCTGTTAATATTCAAAAGACATCACATCATACAACATCACATCACATAATGTGAGCGTGCTTTTTCAGCATAGATTTGTTACAGGATTGGATCTGATACATTCCTTTTATTTCCCTCTGATATTCAAATATTTTCTGCTGCTATCGGCCTGATACCAATACCAGGTGTAATTTCAGTGCTTGACAAACTATACAAGTGAGACTGGACACTGATGTCAGACTTAAATGACAAAGAGCTGTTTGTGTGATCCTCTCAATCTCAGCTTGAACCTGAACTGCAATAAGAGCATAATTGCTCACTATGCAGGAAATAAGCAAACACGGTGGGAGATTATTTTTCAGGACGAGGCTGGACGTGAATGCTGTTGTGAGCAGAGTGTCTCTCCTAACAAAAGACAGCACACAACAAGCACCATATGAGCAGAAACTGCTCCAATCAATCACCCTCCACAGCAAGCAAATATGTGCACTGCAAGCACACCAATTTCTTTCTCTACGATTATAAGAAACCAACAGAACAAATTCCACTTCCAAAAAACACCTGTCTGAGAAGACTATAGTTATTACCATATTCTTAAATTCCTGCACCAGCCAAATCTTCCTGTCATTGGCAGTTATGTAGGGGTTTTGCTTTGCATACCTGACCAGTATGTGAGTAGTGTTTCTGTTTTTTGTTTTTTTGTTTTTTAGTCTTCTAAATCTTGTCTTGACCTTAGCAGTTCTCCTTAATCTTTAGTGTTTAATGACATTTGGGCAGTGAAAATTTCAAGCAGAAAGTGTTTAGATATATTGTATAGCAGCCTCCTGCTTTGTAAGGATCAATTCAGATCCTCAGTCAGCTGCTTAGATGAGC
The DNA here is from genome assembly GCF_904425465.1 of Colossoma macropomum. Taxonomy (NCBI): domain Eukaryota; kingdom Metazoa; phylum Chordata; class Actinopteri; order Characiformes; family Serrasalmidae; genus Colossoma; species Colossoma macropomum. Next base: position 17,576,215 of record NW_023494788.1, read on the forward strand.
CCATGGCTGTTGAGTGTAAGCACAGCATCCAAAGAGGTTTGAAGGGTCACATAATTATTAAACTCTGGAATTGTCTACACCTGTCTTGATTAATGGCCTAATGAGTCAAATAAGCTCTGAGACCTTGCAGAAGAACAACACTAGTCGAGTGTGACTATTCAAAAGGGTGGTCAAACTTTTGCACGTCACATTGAATGTTTTTTCAGTATATTAAATTCAACAAGAAAATGTTAATCGCTCATAAAAATGTATCATATTTAAGTTCGTTCCATGCAAATGGTGTGTTACCTTTTAGGTGTGAAATGTCCACATACAACTGTACTGTTTCATTTGATTTATATTCTGTTTAAGCTTCAGTGGACACTTCTGTCTTTCATTTATTTCCTTGTCAACATGGCATAAAGGCAAAAATCTATGGATGTGGATTTTCTTTCCTTAAATGACTGCATGCATAAAATTAACCTTTCATCAACTTCAAATAAATAAAAGTACATTTTTGAAAGTACATTTCTCTGCTTATTTTTATAAGCTATGAATGAGAAATAATGAAACAAAAAGTAAGAAGAGGGTTTCCTGAGAACACCTAGGAGATTCATCATGTCAAACATGCATTCTTACCAGTATCAGCATCAGATGCCTGTAGACGTGCCAAATATGCCCCAGGCTGCGTGTTGTCAAATACGCTAATGTAGTACAGGTCAGAGGTGAACACAGGAGCATTGTCATTAACATCTTCTACAGTGATGACAACGTCAACCTGACAGGAGCGATTTCCCCCATCCACTGCTTGCACTGTAAGGTTATATACATCTCTCTCCTCTCGGTCAAGAGGCAGCAGTGTCTTTAGAGTGCCTGGTAGAGAAATATGAAAATATGTCAAATTCATTATAGAACATATAAAAATACTCAATACAATCACAACAGAAAAATAGCTGTGACTTGACAATATTGGTCATAAATAGTTTGCTGTAAACTGGAGGGGAACCCTCAGGGCCTACTAGGCCTGCAGAGAAGGCCTAATGACTTCTGGGATTTAAAAAAAAGAAATGTGCATCTGTAACTTTTAGTTAATTTTTATTAAACAGAATAATGCTTGTATTTAGACTCTGCAAGTATTAGAACTATTTTAGTTTCATTGTTAAGTTTTGGATGGAAACAAAATGGTTGAATTCTTGAAATGTCACTTGAAAGTGGAAAACGGTGAATTAGAAATTGTTTTTCTCTGACGTATCTAGGTAGATATGGCTAAGCAAGCTCGCCTACTGGAGCTAAAGTTCTAACGCCTTAGATTAACTATCAGCATAATTACAAAGTGACAGCAGAATCAACCACCACTCTTTGATTTCTAATATGCAGGACCAATTTTGGAAGAAAAAACATCACTCTAAGCCTTCTGGATGTCCTAGATGCGTCACTGACTGAATACGAGCGGCAGCCCAATCAGTGGGCTGTTAAAAATGGAAAACAGTGGCAGCAGCTCTATATCAGGCCTCTCTACTGAAAGAGTCACTGTGAAACTGCTACATGGTAAACTGTATGCTAATACGTCAGTCACAAGCTTCACGTAAAGCAGCAAAAAGTAAAAAGTAATGTCTTTTAGATGATTTAAATGTCTGTGTTAAATCTGGAACTGCCTTTTTTCAGTTTTTTCCATCCCACCTTAAAGGTGAGGCAGTTACTTTCTGTTGGCAACAAACTTTCTGTTCTGCTGCACTGCTGCACTGTTTAAGGTGGAACTGAAAATTCAAATAAGAGGCTAACTTCAGCCTTGTCCGAAAGTGTGCATGTGAATTAGCTTAGCATTAACAAAACTACTATAATTCTATAGAAACACTAGTAGAAGTAACTGTTGAATAATATGTAGTTTGTTAATGGTAAAGTTATTAATTGCTGAAAGATGTGATAATGAAGGTTATACTATGCCATTAAACCAATGTTACAGGAAAACTGTACAGGTAACATCAAACTGTGTGGCTCTACATCTGTATGCCAGTAGCATACTAGCATATTTCTCTGCACTTCATGGCGCACTTCAACATTTGACAGTGCTACTCTTTGACTTTCGACGGTGTACTTTAGAACATATCATGCATGCTAAGAGGCTGTTTTACCTGTGGCAGAGTCCATTCTGAATGATTCAGCCCCATCTCCTGCAAGTCGGTATGTAATTTCAGCATTTGACTGGATATCTGGATCAGAGGCTGAAACGAGTAGGATGAATTTTCCTGCCCGGGCATTTTCTGGAACCGTTCCAGCGTACAGATCCTATGACACAATACAGCTGAGGCTAATACCAGAGACATATCGGAAAACGCATAAAAAATAATACTCCTCCGCTGACAGCTGCATGTGTTAGGCCAGCTTTTGCATGCTGCTCAAATGAAATGCTATCTTATTTGGCTATGACTCACAGCTGTCCTGGCAGCAGGCCCAACACAGGACCATTTTCATAAGTGAGGACTATAAATGATACCTTCTCACATACAGGGCTGTTGTCATTTGCATCAAGAACTGTGAGCTCTACAGCAGTCCTGGCCATATAGGTTCCATCTGTGGCTGTTATGTTTAAAAGGTAGTGCCCTCTGTCCTCTCTGTCCAGTGTCTTGGCAGTCACGACTATGCAAGCACCATCCTCATATTCCAGATTAAACTGGCCCTGAGGGTCTCCACCTGAACACACACAGAAAAAAAGTTTTAACATTTATAGTACCTCAGGCTAAAGGGAAATGAAAATGAGAGATATTAAAAGTCTAACAGCGTAACATTTACCACTGCTCTAAATAGGTCTGGGACACAGCTCTTTTTTCTTGCAGCCAACAAGATAAACAGTTATCAACAGGGAAAGTAATGAAATGAGGCATTCCTCAGTGGACTCAGAATTTCTCTAATCAAGTTCTCTCTACTGAACTTCACCCCATACATCTCTTTTATTACTGTTTATTCATTATGTGCAGCATCAAACGTCCAGCAACAATGCAAGGTGCTTGGCATGGGGAATTATTTCCCTGTGGACCAGTTCAAAGTCAAGTGCTTTTCAGTCTTCTTAAACCTTCCTAAAAGACAGGTTTAAATCTCTGACCCCATTCGATTCAACTATGATTCTTTACAAAATGATTCAATGCACAATGAAATCCAAAATTTCATCACAATTCAATAAGATTTCATTAGATTTTTTGTTTTAGTTTTTTATATACAGGATGACACATCTACACAATCAGTACACCAAACTGTTCATGCATTTTTACATTCAAAAATAGCCCAAGAATTTTATTTTGGCCAAAAATTGAGAACGTACTTTTTACAATATAACATATACTCTCTATTACGTTTATTAATTTATTTGTTGGTTTGTTTGCTTGTTTTTATTCATTTACTCCATTTGCATCAGTGCCCTTTTACATCATGCAAAACTCTCGTAATGAATAGACGATAAGAAATAGCCCAAAATTACTTACAATAAAATATTGCTGCATCATCCAACGTTAAACTTAAGAATATTTTTCCTTTTTTTCGAAAAGTTACTATTTTGGAATTCCTACAGCAACAATATGAATAGAGCTGATTTATTGTAATCAATTCAAACATTCCAAATTTAATAAATCTGAGCTGACACCCTTAGATTGATGCGTCAGAATGCACTGCTACATTATTACATCCACAATAATACAATACATAATAACAATAACACTTTACTGTAGAGCAGTATTCATGAAGCTACATGTGGATCATCTATATGGATCATTCTACCAAACTGGTTCAAGGTCAAAACACATTTCAAATTTTTACTGACTTGGACTTTAGACTAAAATCCTGTTGCTTTGAGGGACCCTCTATAGTTATTGTGTTTATTTTTTAATGAATGATTGAACCTTCTACTAACAAAACAATCATAACACCACCGAACTTTAACAAATGTTTCAGTAGTGACAGTTTTGGTAGTGACAATTTTAGCTAATGTTGAACACAACCCAAAACACTAGTAAATACATGACAAGCAAACAGCTTTGAACAGTTATACACAGAGAAGTTCATGTTTTTCATTAGAACAAAAAAAGTTTACTTAGATGCAGAAAATGTGTTTCGGTAGTGACAATTTTTAATGTTAGACACTGATTTTCAGATTTTGGGACACATTTACTTTAAAATAATGGTCACCATGTGGCCATCAGGGATGCAGTCTCACTTCCTGCTCTAAAATGCAGGGGTGTAGCTAAAATAAGTCTCCGCCTATGGACTAAAACTCTGTGTTTTGGTAGTCATATTAAATGTGGGACAGCATTTTTTTTAATTTAAAAATTTAACTTGTGACAAATTTAAATCTTTCAACTTCACTTTAAAAGAAATAAAAAAGATTCTTTAAAACAACATTGAAAAAATATTTAATCATTATTTTTTACAGGTTGAAATTTAAAGGCTAGGGTTTGGGACAAACACCTTCCAATAGAAAGTACTCTATAAATGATAATTTATATTTCGCTTGTTAAACATAACTTTTTTTTTAACTTATTACTTATTACCATCTCAATTAATTTATTACTATCTCAATTAATGTGTTTAAATAGATCATAACACAATATTTTAAATATCTAGGGTCTGTGTACTTAAGTGTTTTTTTAGTAGCTTGAACTAATTCAGTAGAACAGTCCATATAAACTCATTGTGACACAAACCTACCTAAACACTTATGAAAGCTTCCTGCAATAGGCATCACCATCATGCTTTTGGCAACTTTGATGTCAGGTTGATGTAACACATATAGCAGGTAACACTGATTTTTGTCATGACGTTTTTTTGAATACAGTCACATAGCACAATTTAACAACTGACTTTGAAGCTTACTATACAGTGCCTTTGAAAAGTATTCAGCCCCGTGGAAGTTTTCATATGTTATTTTTGAATCCAATGTATTTACTTATTTTTTTTACACTGAACAACACAAACAGACTCATGCTAGAATTAAAACAGATCTCTGCAAAGTGGTTTAATTAATTACAAATATAAAACAAAAAATATCTGATTGCATAAGTCATTCAAGTTTATTCAAGTCAGTAGATAGTAGTTAGCAGATGTGCCTGCAGCAATCACAGCCTTAAGTCTGAGTGGAAAGGTTCCTTTAAGCTTTGCTCATTTGGACACTGCAGTTATTTGCACTAGTCTCCTTCTTGCATGGTCACTGAGTTTTTCTGGACGACCTGTTCTTGGCAGATTTGCAGATGTGGCACAATCTTTCCATTTCTTAATGACAGATTTAGTGTCCAAGGGATTTTCAGGGGCTCAGAAACGTTCTTGTATCCACCTTCTGAGTTGTGCTTTTCATTCACCTTGTCACAGAATTTCTGGCAATGTTCTTTTCTCTTCTTGGTGTAGGTTTAGCCATAATACTAACTTTCCAGAAGTTGGACCTTCCAGATGTAGGTGTATTTATAATTCAATCTCTCAGAACTTCTTGACTGCACACAGGTGATCTCCATTTAACTACTTATGTGACTTTTAACACCAACTGGCTGCACCAGTGATGTTTTAGGAGACTGATATTAAAGGGGGTGAATGCAATTAGGTATAGTATTTTAAATTTGTAATCAATTTAAATCATTTTGCAGAGATCTGTTTTCTTATTGACATGAAAGAGGCTATTTTTTCTTTTAAATTAAATCCACTTTGACTCAACATTCTATGATAACAAAACATGGAAATGCCCAAGGGGGTGAATGCTTATGATGTAACATAGCTTAAATGATAAATGGTCAAATGAAGCTCACTTTACCCAAGAGCCACAGAAAATATTCACGTTTGTGTTACCAGCCTGACTCAACAAGCTCATTATCAAGACTGTCACTGTGACATACACTGTGCTGGGCGTTATTTCATCCCAGAAAGTGTCATGACACAACCTAATGTAAAAAAAAAACATGCAACATTTATGACAACTGACATCTATTGGAACAAGTGCTGATCAATATTTATGTAGATCTAAGTCAGTTGTCATGAAGGGCTTATGAACACTGCCCTACAATAAGTTGTTACCCAGTATTTCATGCCTTACCTGTGATGAAGCAGCTGAACCTCCTGTTGACCTCCTCACTGTCAGAGTCAGTGGTGCTTAAAACAGTTATGATGGTGCCGGGTGTAGATTCATCCTCCCTCACTGTGGCTTTGTACACTGCCTTAGTGAAGACTGGAGGGTTGTCATTTAAATCCACCACTGTCACCTCCACCACGGTGGTGCCAGTCATGTGTATCTCTGGCGCTCTGTCTTTTGCAATGATCGCTATTCTGTACCTGTTTCTCTTTTCTCTGTCTATCTCTGTGACAGTCGTGACCCAGCCTGTCTCACTGTCCACAGCAAACAACTCCAGAACCTCGGGGCTCTCTTGATTCTCATCTAGGCTGTAAGTGACCAGACCGTTCACTCCAGAGTCCAGATCAGTAGCTCTCACTTGGACCACTGAGGTCCCTCCTGGTAAGTTCTCAACAAGAAAGGACTGGTAGGGGAAGGAGTCAAACTGTGGGCTGTTATCATTTATATCCTTCAAATGTATGTTCACATCTATGACCGAGATTACTTCCAAGGGAGCTTCAGTGCACTGGACCTGGATGGAGAGATGAAACCATTTGATAGCTTCATAGTCCAGTCGTTTGGCCAGTTTTAGCTTTCCAGTGTTGCTGTTGATGACAAACACATCATCTTTGTTGCTCTCAGGAGTGTTTCCTCTTACAAGGCTATAGATCACAGGCCGTGTTCTTTCAGACTGAAAGACATTTATCTCGGTCCCGACAGGGAGATCCTCCGCAAGTTCCAGCCGAAGCGATTCTTCAGCAAACTTCGGCATTGGCAAATCAGAAGGAAGTACTTTAATTGAAACTGGGATAACGGACTGTCTTGGAGGGCTTCCAGAATCTTTAGCCTTCACATAGAAAGAGTACAGTCCATTTTCTAGCTCGATTAGATTTCCCTTTGTGACAACTGCCCCACTAAGGGGATGGATTTCAAAGTGTCCAATATCTGACTCGATTGCGTAAATGATGTCAGCATTACTCCCCTCATCTTCATCTACAGCTGATATTTTGATCACAGTCGTTCCTCTTGGAACATCATTCTGAACAGCAGCTTTATACTCGGAAAGCCTGAACTGAGGTGCATTGTCATTGACATCTGAGAGAATCACAGTGACTGTGCAAAAGTCTACTTTTCCACCACCATCCTTAGCCAGTATGTTTATATGGATCACTTTTTCCGTTGGGTTCTCTCGATCAAAACTTTCAGCGGTATGAATCTGACCATCAGCATTCAAAGTGAATTTGTCTCTGGCAGCATCGTTTACAATAAATAGTGTAACTTGACCATATATCCCAGAATCTCTATCACGTACCTTCACCTGAGTCACGAGTGTGCCTACAGCAGAGTTCTCTAGAAGTTCAACAATGTATTCATCCTGTGTAAATGATGGGCTGTGCAGATTTGCTCCGATCACCTTGACTTTTACTGCAGAAAAAGCTGTGAAAACGCCATCAGTGGTGAACACAATTAAGTTATATTGTGCCCCAATTGGCTTTTGATGGCTTGAAATGACGATTTCCCCACTGCTCTTATCAATGCCAAAGACGTTGTCCTCATTTCCTGATAAAAAAGAGAACTCTAGTTTTCCAGTATCAGTGCTATCAGCATCAGATGCTTGAACACAGGCAACAAAATGACCTGGAGGAGAATGCTCACTGATAGTGGCGTTGTAAAGTTGCTGTGTAAATACAGGTGGGTTATCATTTACATCAACGACATGTACTACCACCATGACCTCACTGTACAGCTGGGAAGCTCCTCCATCCAAAGCTTTCACAGTTAGCTCATGCTTTGGCTCTGTTTCAAAGTCCAAGAGAGCAGTAGTCCAGATGACTCCACTTTGACCGTCTATTCTGAAGTGATCCGAAATGGTCCCGTTTTTTGCATACAACTGATAGAATATTTCTTTGTTGCTGCCACTGTCCAAATCTCTAGCTGACACTTGTAATACAGAAGTACCAATCATAGCAGACTCAGGAACACTGACGTTATAATACTGCATATGAAATATAGGCGCATTGTCATTGACGTCCTCTAAAATGATATCAACAAAAACTTCAGAGTGTGCCCCAGTTAGAGAGTCCATTGCTTGTACGCTTAACCTGTGGGCAGGGTGAGTCTCATAGTCCAGTGGCTGGATAACTTCTATGACTCCAGTGTTGAAATCAATAGAAAAGTGACCAAATGGGTCTCCCTCATAGATCCTGTAGACAGTACGAGGTCCAACAGACTCATTAGCCAGGACCTGCAATACAGAAGCGTGTAACTGCACATCCTCTGGAACTTCAGCCTTATAAAAAGGTCGTTCAAACACGGGAGTGGCTTTGTTGACCACAGTAATAGTCACTTCTGCTGTTGAGGAGAGGGCCTGGTCACCTCCATCTTCAGCAATAATATTTAGCACATATCTTGTGTTGAGACTTTCCTGCTCAAATGGCCTCTTCAGAGAGATTTCACCAGAGGGATTTATCTGAAAATATTCATCATGCCCCTTCAAATGGTATTTAATCACAGAATTTCTGTCAACATCACTGTCCACTGCAGTGACCTGCCTCAAAACTGTTCCCACTTCAGCATCCATCTGAGCAACAGAATTGTAGGGTAGGTCTACAAACAAGGGTGCATTGTCATTCACATCTTCAACAGTGACTTTTACAAGGACATGGGCAGTTCCAGCATCTTTACGCTCTTTTGTAACCTTCACAATCACATCAAATGTATCCTGCTCCTCACGATCAAACGGCACTCCGGTAGTAAAGAGAACACCAGATGTATGACCTATATCAAATCTCTCATCTGGATTGACAATGGAGTAAAATAAAGGTTCGTTCATTTTTTTCCCGACCGTAGCAATAATGGCCAACGTTTCCCTCCCTGATGAGTTCTCCTGTATGGAGGCAGTGAATACTTCCTGAGTGAATTTCAGCCCATGGTCTTTGTTGTCTCGAACCTTTATTTTTACAGTTGCTGTGGTTGTAAACCGTCCATCAGAAACCCTGACAGTCAGAATGTATCTGCTGCGCAGTTGTGTGGCATTCTGAACAAAGATCTCCCCTGAAATGTGGTCAATCCTAAACTTGCTGCCAATGTTGCCATCTACAATGGAGAACAGCAGTTTGGCATTGGGCAGGGAGTCATCATCTGTGGCATTTAGGGAAATCACTTTCACTCCCTTGTATGTTGGCACCAGCAGGGTTGTTTCAAAGGAATCCTGGCTGAATCTTGGGGCACAGTCGTTGACATCAGTGACGTGGACTGTCACGTTGGCAACATGCCGCGTAAATAAGCGTGGTAAGTCGGTATCATGGGCCTGCACGGTGAAGTGGAACGCACTCTGCTGTTCATAATCAAGGCCACTGATTGTCTGAATTGCTCCTGTGCCAGAATCAATGGTAAAGTAGTTGTGAGCAAATGGCTCCACAATCTGATAGACAAGCCTGGCATCTGCGTCCTCATCAGCATCCGTTGCATGAATAACAAGCGGAGTATTTTTAATAGTCAGAACCACACTCCTAGGTGCAGCTCCCTCACTGACAAACCCCACAAATTCAGTCTGAGTGAAGACAGGGGCATTGTCGTTCTCGTCTTTTATGAGAACGAGCACTGTGACTTGGCTTGCCATTCCAGCCATGTTCGTACCTTGCACAGTCAATTTATACGAAGATAGAGTCTCATAGTCCAACTTCCTTCGGGTGACAATGGCACCGGAGTTTGGATTGACGTCAAACGCGCCATTCACATTTCCTTCTTTGATTTGATAAAAGACAGATGACTGACTGGAGGCTACAGCTATGGTCACGAAACTCCCAACTGGAGCCGCCTCACTGATCTCAGCTGTGATCGGGCTGTGATGAAACTTTGGCTCGGCATTATCAGAAATGGTGACTGTGATAGAGATAGTTGTAAAAGCGCTCAAAGGAGGTTCTCCTTTATCTGATGCTTTCACCTCCAGCTCATACTGACATTTCTGGTCACCGCTGAGTTCTGCTGCAACCTTTATTATGCCCAAAAAGGGATCTATACTGAAAGAATTTCCATGATTTCCTGCGACACATCAAAGAGAAATCAATGGTACATTAGTGAATTGGCATAAACATACAAATTTCATTTACTGTGTTGAAAACACAGATGAAAAAATGTCTTATTTCTAGAGATGTAAATCTCTGACCTGAACTACAGGATGCAACTACAGGAACTATTTACATTGTGATGGAATTTTCACAATAAAAAAACATATACCAAGCTTTTTTATGTTTTATGTTATGAAAAAAGCCAAAGAATTTTACAGTCCTGTGCAAAATTCAAAGACAACCACTTTGTTGATTTAAATTCCAGTCAAAACCATCTTTAATTATTTTCCAGTTTCAGGAAAAAGCAAAAGAACATATATTTAAAGGAAAAAATATAAGTATATATAAGTATGTCCACTCTGTTTGTGCACACTACTCTTTGACCTTTCCATGCTTCCAAATTTTAAAGCCGAATTACAACTGTCCTCCCAAAAAAAAAGTGTTCCCAAATATGCCACTGATATTATGTTATCAAAGAGATACTACCATTCACACAAGCAACTACTCCAACACACCTTAGCTGCCTCACAAAATTCTTCCATCATGTGCATCTAAAATGCCTAAATGATATCTTTCTAGGAAAACTGGATACAAGATAATCGCATAAGAAAGGGCATGGTAAGAAAGTCAAAAGAAAATAAGAAAACAGGAGTTCAAAAGATTCTTTAAAAATATAGAGAATATGGGACTCCTAACCACTGTGCAATACCTGCTAGACCACCAAAACCATCACTATCAGATAAACAATACTTAAAGCTTTCATCTTTCATAGGAGAAAATCAAGTTCCACTCTTGCTTCAGATCTGAAAAAAAATCTGTTTCTTTCTATCCTTCCACTGTGAAAAGACAACTCAGTGTTATAAGTCTGAAATAATGTATAGCAATACTGAGAAAAGGAAACAGACAAAAAAGATAATCTGCACTAGGACAATGAAACTGGTCATCTGAGAAGTAAAGTCGTATGGACTGAAAACTCTAAATTTGGGATGATCATGAAAAGCAGAAAATGCAACCAACTTCTAAGACTGAACTTTGGAGGTTTGCAGATTTCTTTGAAAAACTGAATGTGCCGAGTGCTGAACAATCTGAAATTATATTTAGTTGTTGGGGATTCTGTGCAATTTTCTGTTAAATATATGTTTCCAGATTTTGGTAACTCTTCTTTTGAAGGCTACCTACATAAGGACATCATAACACATGCATAAGCATTAAATAACATATTTATAAAGCATTACTTGAGATTTATGAACAGGTCATGTCAGTAATCACAAGATGCCATAAGCTGAAGTAAAGTTGTGTTGCGTGTGTTGTGTGTGTAAGTTGTGTTGGCATAAACTTCGACTACACCTTCCTTCTAATTTCTATTACTTGGAAATGATGCTTCATAATAGAACAAATGTCACTTATGTCACTGCAGTGTCATTTACATCATATAACATCTCATGTCATCTTGTGGTTACTAGCATGAGCTGGTCATAAATGCTCAAATATTGCTTCATAAAAACATTATTCAGTGCTTATGCATGTGTTATGTAGTCCCTATGTAAGTAGCCTTCAAATAACATGTTACCCAGCTTTTCTCCTGATGCTGAAAAATGAATAACTTGTACTTAATGGCCATTTGACTGGAAATTAAATAAATAAAGGAAGTTCTCAAACTTTTGCACTGTGCTTTATGGCACAGAAAGAGAGTAAATATGTCTCTGAGTGCATTTTGAGTATTACTATAATCAGTCATAATCGATTCTAACATCCCAGTTAATGTAGTCAAATAGCCACCTTCAGATCAATGCATCACAGTGCATTTATGCATTTTTACACCCCTACTTATTGCAAATTTCTGCCTTGTGTCATGAGCAAATTATATTAGATATTCCAGAGAGGACAGCCAATGCTGGTAATTCATCTGCATAATTAGTTTTTGGCAGTAATTACTGCTCTCATTGTTTGCAATCATTAGGCCATTTCCTGATCATAATTCCTTGTCACATATCCAACACAAAACAGTCTGGAAGGTCTTAATCTGCTCAGGTGCTTCTTCGAAGTAGATATTCGTTTATTGTTGCATCAAGATGACATATTTGCCTTTGAATGAGAACTGACTCTTACCAGACTCTATGCTGTAGAGGATCTCTGCATTTTGACCTTTGTCTTTGTCCAGAGCAGTGACCTGTAATACAGCTGAGCCAACTGCAGCTGTCTCAAACACGCGCCCAGTGTACCGAGAGCTGGTAAACCAGGGTGCATTGTCATTGCCATCCTCAACGTTGACAGTCACTCGCACCAGGTTACGCTTCACTGGGACGTCCTGATCTCGGACCTGTTTAGATATGATATTCAAATGTGGCATTTACTCAATGAGATTGAACCACTGTGCGTTGTTAGAGGTAAAATATCAAGGTAGGCAATGTAACCATTACAAACATGGAAAAAAAATGTTCTTTCAATAAAAAAACAAGCAGAATTCTTGCCTTACCATTACGGTGAGGGTGTGTCTATGCATGGTCTCATGATCCAGTTCCTCAGTAGTGTAGAGAAAGCCTGTTCCAGGGTCCAGACGAAACTTCTTCAGGCTATGTGGGTCTGTGCTGCTCAATAGTGTGTAGAATAGTTTATTCTTCTCATCTTTATCTGTAGCACTGATCTCCAGTATCTTCATCCCTGGCTGGGTCTCCTCTGGAATACTGATTTCATACCTGGCTTGGACAAACTTGGGTCGATGCTCATTGGTGTCAATAACTTGGATTAAGACCTATTTAGAGGGGCAGAATAAACAGTAAAAGAATGTTAAGTACAGAGCAAAAGTCTGAGACCCTTTCATTTGTTTAATTTAAAGTCAAAATGGCCATTAAGTATGAGTTTATCATTTTTCAGCATCAGGAAAAAAAAGCAGAAAACATATATTTAACAGACAATTACACAGAAGCCTCAAAAAATAAATATAATTTTTTTCAGTGTTTACAGTGTCCACTCTGCCTTTATTAAAGCTTGGGGTCTTTTCAAGAGACTTGCTTTCAGTTTTTCAAAGAAATCTGCAGGGATATTTTTCAGTCTTAGAAGCTGGTTGCATTTCCTGATTGAAGTAATTTCAATTCCAATCTTAGACTCATCAGTCCATAAAACTACATCTCAGATGACCAGCTACACATTCTTTCAGACCCATAGTGTTGAGATGTCTTGTTTTTCAGATCTGAAGCAAGAGTGGAGCTTTACTGCACTAAATACTGAAAAATTGATATTATATTTAGTTGTTGAAGCTTCTGTGTACTTATCAGTCTGATGCTGAAAAATGAAGAACTTGTACTTAACAGCCATTTTGATTGGATTTTAAATGAACAAAAAGTGGTCTCTGATTTCTGCACAGTACTATATTTTTGACAACTATAGTGTCATTATCGTAACATAATCTCATATGACCAATTTGGATCATTTCTATTAGACCATTCATCATGAAATGTTCAATATAAAGTAAAAAATAACACAAGGTTTTGATGTGACATCAGTGTATGAGTGTACAGTGCTGCGGAGTCACATCAACAATACAACGCTCGTATTTTCTGTCTTCAAGCGAATAATCGTGGCAAAACCCATGGCGCCCTGCTTAAGAGAGACATAAACTGTGCTGTGTTGTTTTAGCTCCTTAGGCACACTGTAAAAATCCACTATTATACTAAATAAAGCATGGCTGCTTATGATAAGCAACAGTACCAAGTGAATATTGTCTGTGCTGAGCTGCACATTGCAGATAAGATTTACACAGGCCTAGAAAATGTCCAAATGCAAGGAGCCCATTACAATATGACAAACTGCAGCGGCTGGTCCCGGGAGGGTACAGCTCTCTGAAAGGGGAAAGGCAGGCTGAGAGCCTAAACATCGAGCTCCTCGAAAACATCACTCCTCTTCGCATTACTCTCGTGCCCTCAGGCAAGCCTGCTTCCACTGATAGATGAGTCTCGCACCGTGACCTGATAAGGCTGACTGCCTCGGCTGACATATACAGGTATAGCCCTAGGAGAACTACCTCCACACTGTGACACTAAAGGACAAAGAGGGCCTGCATCGCTGGAGTACAGACCACAACACAAAGCCAGTGTGATACAGGAACCACCGTCTGAGGCTGAAACTAGAGCAGAGCAGAGCAGAACATCAAGGCTGGAGGGCCAGAGCACTTCAAAGTTTAGTTTTCGCTGTTTGCACACCCTGTTTCAGTAATCAGATTATTATTAACCCCTTAAACTACAGGCTTGTTAGTCAGTTACTAATCTTAAAAGTGTGCTCCAGCACTTTTCAGTCTAGTCTGTAATGTTGTGTTAAGGCTAGGATTGCTTTCACAGCTGTATAAACACAATCAGTGCTGTTGGTGGACATCATGCCTGTTCAAGGGTTGAACTGAGCCAAAGCGCACCTTTGCCTTGGGTGAAAGGCAGAGTTAAGCCTAGTCCTGGACTACATTTTCCTTTCAATGGAGAATCTCCATTGAGAATGCTGTGTAGTCTAGGACCAGGCTTAACCTCTGTTTAAACAAATTTTTATGATATCAGTGCTAAAAACATATAATATCACATACACTGAACAATACTGTTCCAACATAGTTGACATAGTTCCACGCATGGAAGAAAACAGGACTCTCCCACCTCCGAAATCCCAGTTAAACCCCAGTTAACTAACTACACATTGTTTGATTAGGCCAGTGCCTGGTGACGGTTAATTGACAATTGATAATTAATAGCCCCCAGTAACTGTAAAACTCATTTCATTAGCCAGTTAAAAAAGTGCTCATTTATTGATTTATTTTGTGCAAACCATAGCAAGATAGCAGTATTCCCACCTGTTCTCATGCCTGGACTTTGTAATACAGGGTGATGTGATATCCTACATTAAAACCACGTTTGTTTTCTTAATGTTGATGAGATTGTGCTAGAAATGCAGCTGTGCTGGTTAAATATAATCGGTGCTGCAGGAAGACATCATGCCTGTACAAAAAGCTACATCCCCCAAGCCAGTCTAACCATTTACATGGTTGTTATATCATTTACACAATCTCAACTACAAAAAACTAATATGCAAGTTCTACAGTTTTGAGAGTAAGGAATTTGAGTGTGGGCCCACATACAGGCCCATGCAGTTGTTTCAAAAAAGGAACAAACTAGTAGCCATCAATTACCACAACTTAGCATCCAATTATTCGCTGTTAGCATCATTAGCTTTATTGACTGAACCGTTCTGTTAACATCTCCATTGTTTTCAGATGAATCCAGGCCGTTGCAGTTCAAGACGTTAAAAGAATATCTCAACAATACATGCCAATCTGGTTAACAATGACCAGAACCCAGCAGCCAGTAAACTAGCATGAGGTCGTATAAATAATCCTTTGCTTTCACTTATTGTTAGTATTCATGACTGACCTTATTCCTTTAGAAGAACTGAGATGAATTTAAAGTATTCGAATTGTCCTTAATCTCAGTGCTGGGGCCAACATGTCAGACACATTTCTAAGCTTTCCTTGCTCTAGCACAAGGGTCGGCAACTCAAATGTTAAGAGCCATTTTGCCCTTTTAACAAAAATCAAACCACCTTGGGAGCCACAACATTTCATGTCCATTTTACTGAAGTAACATTTTACCATTGTGGCTGTAAATATGTCTCAGTATGTGCGAATGTCTTAGTATAGACTAGAAAATATAATACAAGTGAAAATCCACTTACTCTGCTTTAGGCTTTAGCTCAGCTATAGCCGCTTTTCTCGCATCACTAGCAGGAAACTCGTCCTCGAAAGTGGAACAGTTTCTTGTAAAATATCTCTCGATGTTGGACTTTTCGCAAGGCTTAAGTCAGCTTCCCATTTGCCAGCATCTCGTTTAAATTTTCCCGTTCCACCTTAAATGACGCTTGAGTCGCCAGAATGCTACTGCTGCACTATTTAAGATGTAACAGGACAATTCGAACAAGACGTTAACTTTAGCTTTGTGACTTTTTAGTGTTTGACAGTCTGTTGTTGCAGATTAAATGTATAAGGAATCCAGCTGAAGTGCTTATAAATGCAAATATGTCCATTCATCTCCAAATTATCAATGTTTGTCTTAAATCTTTCTCTTTGCCTTTTCTTTAGCTACTAGCTAGGCGAGATTGCTGTCTGCATTGCTTTGTGACCAGCAGTCTGTGCGCCAAGCTTCAGGATTAAAAATTGGTGAATTAGCAGTTATACGCTGCATGAACTCCATCGTTTAAGACCATTTATTGTTAAACTGTATAGGAACGCTCAGCAGAGCTTTATTTTACTGCAAAAAGGGATTATTTTATTTTTGCCTAAAATGTAATTCTGCTGTGAAGCCACAAAAGGGCAGTAAAAGAGCCGATCCCTGCTCTAGCATGTCTGACTCAATAATTACCTGATTAAGTGAATCAGGAAATGTTAAAAAGTAAATATACAAATATGTGCGCAGGGACACCATGACTGGGACTGAGAACCACTGCGGAGAATATGTATGTGGATATTTGCGGCCTTTCAGGAATATAGCTGGGCACAGGCGTGAATTAAGCATGTAATACTACATGAAACTGCAGTGTAAATCAAATCAGAAGCGCTCTCTGTAAAATGAGATTGATTTCTGGTATATGTGATCTCTGTGCACTGTAATGCCTTATGATTTTAAAGTTTAAGCAATGCCAGCCCTAAACTCTGCTGCCAAGCATCTGCTCTACATTACACTGGTGATTTGTACTCAACCAGCTCTTGCTGAAAAGCACAAAGTGCACTAGGATTGCATAAGCACAGAGATTGAAAAACAGCTATTATCCTGTCATTATAAACATTTCCATGCGCCCTTTCTGCCCCTGTCATTTATTCAGCTGATAAAAACCTGCACACATTATTTCCGCCTTTTTTCGGCATGTGCCAAAGGGAACGAAATACCTGAGTGCTGATGGATCTGGTTCCATCTGTTGCTTCCACAGTTAGGTTATAATTTAACTGCTGCTCTGCATCCAGCGCTTTGGCGATGATGATAGTGCCACTGCCCTTCTCCACATTGTAGCGGCTGTCATCGTTTCCACCTGTTATTCCCAATATGGACAAATTCACCACCTAAAATTAGCACTCTTCAAAAAACAGGAGGCATTTTTGCATAATATGATATATGGATTCTGTTACTGGGTCAATAAATGAAGGCCATAATAACACAGTAATCTTGTGGAATTCATTTTCATATTTTTACAGAGCAAATGTTGCACTATTGTTTCGAGGGATATGTGACAAGCAATAATATTACAGCACTCAAAAGAGCAGAGGTGAGACATTCACTCGTCAGCAAATACCTTCTGTTCTACAGTTCAGGTCACAAGCCATCTGAACGATGTGAAACACTTCTTTAGCGTGTGTGTCTTCTTGTACGCAAAGCCAAGAGAGGGGGAAAAAAACGAAGCAGCAAAGCAGAGATTATAGAGAGGAGAGATTTAGTTAAGGAAAGCTGATTAGTGCAGGGTAGAGATGAAGGTAATGAAGCAAGCGGTTAAGTCCATTTATGCCACTAAAGACCCATATCAATTGCAGCAGTGGAGTATTTAGAATTATTAAGTTCTTCTACATCCTATCCTTCGCCTTTTTCAAACGAGTGGAGAGAATGATATTGATTACCTTTGATATCGAACCAGACAGGAGAGTCTAGAGGCTGAGCGCTGATGACTCCCACCATATGGCCCACTGGATCACTCTCCATGGCAGAGAATTGGAGCGAGGTCTCCTCAAACACCAGTGCCTGTTTAGGCGGCTCAGGCTTCACAATCCACTCAATGTGCAACCGGCAGATGGACGACTTCTGAGGCCGGCCATTGTCCAGCGCCTTAATCTGCGAGAGAGGAGTGTGTGTGAGGGTGCGCGTTGTTGTCTTTGAATGTGGAAGATGGTGTGTTTGCAATCACTGGTTAATCACTCTTAAAAATAAAAAGATGCTTTTAACTTTGAAGTTGTTTACTAGATTTCACATTCATGTGTTTCATGTCTGACATAAATTACAAATAAAAAAACTGTGAAATGGTTGTTGCATTTAATCTAGCAATCAGCTGGCATACAGCTTCTTTTGTAGCTGCTTTGAACATAAATGTAAGAAATAAAATGTGGTTTGGCTATTTTTACGCTGACCTCCTGTCAGTCATTTTAGAAGACCTTCCCCTACGCCACGTTACTCCACTCCCATATCTGTATGCATGGCTAAGAAAACAAACTTGAGTAGCAAATCAGTATGAACCGAATGCCAAGTGTTTATATGCTTGCAACTTTGTAATCCTCCTGGACTAAAGGGACACAGGAGTCTGAAGCTCGCTTATGCCAAACGGCACTGCTGTACAAAGAAGTATTTGGAGAGTACTTGATTAGTTCAATTAGACAAAAAAAAAAATCCTACAGTATGTCATCATAATTTACCAAGAAGAATAAATCAATACTTTGCGGGGGAGAGCAGTATTGTAGCCCTGTTTTGATGGTTATATGTATTAATTAGGTTCTGAAAGCAAGCACAACCACCTTGATGTAAACTAGCTGATAGTCATGATATTCATTGTTATCAGCATCTTGTAAAATTGTTGTTTTAGCTATGAGAAGGACCATACTCCATGTGGTCTATTGAGATGTAGGTTATATTTTGATCTCCTCGCAATCAATGTTAGCATATTGCCATACTTTTATCATCTCAATCTAAAGCTATACCCTTAGTAAACATCTGACGTCATTGCTAGAACCTGAAGTCATGGCAATGACAGGTAAGGCAAGCAAACTCTAAATAAACTTGACACTGAGCACCATCGATTCTACACTGTGCTTTTGACGAGGGGTGGGAATGGGAGGCGGATCCAAAGAGTAAAAGAAATCGTTCCAGTGTTATGTAGTTCACATATTTAACTGGTAGAGGTTCATGTATCTTTAATTTTGTCTCATGCACCTTTAATTACACAAATTACTTTACCATTACCATTAATTTACCATGATTAAAACAGTGTTGATGTCACAACCCATCTTTATCATCCAACTTTGATAAGTGTTCATGCGGTGCCTCCAAGTGGGAAACTCATTTTTCCAATAAATCGGAGACCACTTGAAAGCAGCAAAAGCAGCTTAGCTGAATAGTTCTAGAGTTTGTATAGAAGCGTTACCTTATTTTGAGGTTCTTTAAACTTTACAACAGTTCTTCATGCTTATACACCTGATTTATAGAAAAGTTTCTTTAAAACATCCATTGAACAGTTGTTTTGGAAACTAAAAGTGGATCTTCTAAAATAGTAAAAAGGGAGTCGTTTCTAGGTTCTTCATTATAGGCAAGGGCTGCATATATGACTCAAAACTCAAAGCACAATTTGAATGCTTAAATAGTTCTTTGCGCAGTTAAAAGGTTGTTCTATATGCTGGAGAACCTGTTGTATGTGGTTTGTTTAAAAAAAAGGTTCTATATAGCACCAAGTCAAACAACCATTTTGGGACAACATAGAAACTTTTTTGTTAAGAGTATGTGGCATCACTATAAAGAATGCTTTTTGGCAGCTCTATTTTTGAGAACTTTCAGTACTGTGCAAAACCCAGTAAATAGTTTGTCAGTAAAAACACTATTTAACATTAAAATAAACATAAAACCAGTAAAATGTAGCAAGATTTGTTGTTTTTTAAAAAGTAATATCATTGTTAGAAGAATACAGTTAGAAGAACACAGGTCTGGTTCCTGACCTCACTGCATTCACTAAATGCTAAAACTTTTAAATTCCATCAGCAGCACCTGATTGATTTAATGAAGGATTAATCAGATAAACTAGGTATTAGATGGTGATTGTAAATCCTATGCTTCCTTGAGAAGAGCTTTGTAAATGGCTAAGATAACACTGACAGGCAATGTTTATTTATTTGTTTATTTGTGTTTTTTCTAATGTTAGAGCTTTTTCTGAATAAATAAATGCTTCTTGTCCAAATAAATGGTTCTACATATCATTTTCTCAGATGCCTAAGACTTTTGCACAGTATTGCAGGTCTCAAAGGTATTGGCCCTGGCACTTCAAAATGGAGAATTGAAGGAAAGAAATATACCGTGAGAATGTGATAGTCTCCCGCTGAGAAAGCCTCTTTGGATGAGATCAGCCCAGTTTTGGGCTCGATGAAGAATCTCCTATGCTCGTCCCCCTCCTCTATGCTGTATGAGATTTCAGAGTAAGGACTCTCATCTCTGTCATGGGCAATGACGCGATAAACCGGCTCCCATCTGATCGCCTTTGGCCGCTCCACTAGCTTGATTTTATAGACCTTCTCGAGGAATTGAGGAGAGTTGTCATTTTCATCCTGCACCTTCACTACCATACGAATGACTGTAGACATGGTCGGAATGCCATCGTCAGAAATGGTCACCTTTTTGGATGAAAGGAAGACATGAAAAAGCTGAGATGAATCTCAGAGACTCCAAATATGATCGTTAGTTTAGTCCATCAATATAAGCCAAGCAAATATCTGGAGAATGTTCCCAGCAAAAGTACTAGTCAGATAATTATGTTACCTGAGTTTCGAAGTTCTGCCTGCCTTTCATCTCAGCATAGTATAAATGTGGCTGAACATCGAATGTGATGTTCAAAAACTTTAATCAATCAACACAGCCCAAGACATCCCATAATTACAGCTCTTCTATTTACACCCCAGCAGCACATCAGCAGAACTGGATTTAATGCAGAAAAGTGCCTTTTAAAACAGCTATTTCTTATGCAGATGCGGCAGAACACTTAATACAGCTTGGTAAGAGAGAAATGGGATTCAGTGGGGAACACATTGGCTCCGGTGTGAATAGACTTTTAAACATCTCCAGTTTAATGGCTTACTTCAAGTATATGCTCTTCTTGCTTTTCCCGGTCCAGTTTTCGAGAAGTGGTCGTTATCAAACCTGTGCACGAAGAAAAAAGTTTACATCGATTTTAGACTTCTTTGGAACTATAGGTAAGCTGAATTAAGAAATCAATAATATAGCAGAAGCAAAGTAAATCAGTAATAATAAAGCTGCACCGTCCTAGCACTGTTGTGTCGACTGATAAAAAAAAACCTGAAATATGTGTTGAAAAAGCCCAGATCTACAGACCAAGTGTATATTATTTTAGTCTACACTTTACCTTTTGTTACCTTTTGTATTTTACTAATCAATATTCCACTGTGTTCATGTTGTGAATGAAAATACACAAAAACTGAGAAAATAATGGTTCTCCTATTGGGAATGTTGTTGTATAAGTTGGAGTTTACTTTATATGCCTTTATATGAGGACAGAAACATTTTCTATATAACAACAGTTGTACAAATGCTTATTTGGTCACTCAAGTCAAATCATTCTGCTGCCTATTTTACACCTTGCTGCAGCTTCACTTTGCACCTAACAAAGTAAATCAGTGTGAAGAGTGTAAAGTACTTAATCTTTGGTGTAATTGCAAAAAAGCATGCTTAAAGACATAAGGCATCCTCAAAAAATGAACATGCAAGTGCACACAGCAAATGTATAAATATGTGTCATAAAAATCAGAGACTGCCCCCTGTTTAAGTACAAGTTATCCATTTTGCATTTTCCATATCCACCCTTTGCTTTTATTATAGCTTTCTTTCTTTTCAGCTTGCTTCCCATTTTTGCAAAGAAATCCGCAGGGATATCCTTCCACACCTCCAAAGCTCAGTCTTAGAAGTTGCATGTTCTCCTTCTCACGACTCAGGTAATCCCAAACACACTCAGTGATGCTGAGGTCTGACAGTCCATTGTTCTGAGAGCACCAGGTGCTTTTTTTTCTTTTTTGGAAATGTTCTTTTTTTGTCTATTGTCTTTTCTCAGCAAGGGCCTCTTGACAGCTATACATTCTGTCAGAGTCATAGTGTTGAGTGTGTTCTCACAGTGAAAGGAAGAACAGAAACACCTGCGCATTTTTTCAGATCTCAAACAAGAGTGGAGCTTGATTTGCTCTCAAAGATGAAAGCTTTAAGTACTGTTTATCTGATGGTGACAGTTTTGGTGGTCTACGAGGTCTTGCACGGTTCCTATGAGTCCCATTTTCACTTTGAATTTTAACCCTCTGGCATCTAAGGGAATTTTCTCGACCTTTGCATATCTTTTTAAATTCTCCTTTAGAGGCACTTGCACATAACATAATACTCATATGTTTCACATCAAAATGCTCCATTATCTTCATCTCTACTTTCCAAAACTGCTGCAGCAACTTCTGCGGCTGTAAACTCTTTGCACGCCATTTCGCATGTGTCTCCGATGTTGACTGAATAAAGTATGAAGGGTTTCCGATGTGAAGAGTCAGTCCTTTGTGATTTCCTCAGTGTCTGTTGGCCTGCTTCACACAAAATGTAGATGGACACTCAAAGCCACCAATTACACATGGTATTATCTGTTATATTATCTATTATCATGGTATACTGTATCATCCCAAAGCTAGAGAAACATATACAAAAAATCATATTTTATGGCAAGCTCATGGACCCCTCAATAGCTTTTTGTCCTTTGACGTTGCCCTCCCTTTTGTTAGTGAATTATTTTATATCTGATCTCTTCAGAAATATCTCCTGAAAAATGGATAACTTATACTTAATGGCCACTTTGACCAGAACTTAAATAAATGAAGAGTGGTCTCTCACAGTACGTTAATACTGTATTCTACAGTTGTATTATCCAGTCTGGGCTGCAATTCCTCACTTTTCTAGCCATAAACTGATCTATATCTGCAACTCAAAACAAGCTGTCAGGGGAACAAAGTAAAAGCACACTTCACAGGCTGTGCATTTTATGTCAACTGAATTTGAAGTTTTGAGAATGCTTGTACAAGTCCAATTAATTAGCTGCATTTATTTTATATATTGTTCAGAGAATACTAATCACCCAGCTGCTGTCTCAGTGAACTGTACCAGAGCTGGAGTAAATTCAATTAAGGTCTCATTTTTACCTCTTTGTGGAAAATTAAAAGGGCAGTGAAGTTTAAAAAAACCCTAAATAAGTACTCTCCTTTGTGTCGGATCACTAACACTTCTCATTTGTTTTAGCGCTAACTGCTTGTTTCTGTAGTTACAGCTTATGGAAATGCAGATGCTGATAGTAAAATAGTGCTGGAAGCTGCTGCCTCACTTTATCAACTCTCCCAGGTCTCTAGGCTTTAAAAGACTGGACTTAAATTTGCATAATGAAAATGCTCCACAAAACAGGAAAGAGTTTTTGAAAGCTGAACATTGACAATTAAGTGGTCTAATGTAGTACATAGGTTTGTACCCTGCAATCAAATTAGAAACCTTAATGGTTAAAGCCGACCGGCCGAACATTCTGCAATAAACACCAAAGTTCTAATGTTTGGAGTTGTTTTTAGAAGGACACAAAAAAGGACTGATGAGCCAAATGAACCAGAGTGAATGGAGAGAGAACATTCTAAGTTGTCCCAGTAATCAGACAGTTGTGTTTATTGTTGTTTGCTTGGTTGGTGTGCTCTGACCTTAAAAGTCTGTGAAAGTCACTTAAATGTATAGATAAATGTCTCGTACATTTAAACTAACCCTGTGTCTAAGATGCAATAGGTGGAAAAATGAACCTACCTGTTTGAGAATCAATGTTAAAAAATCCCTGTGGATTCCCACTGGTGATCTTGTAGGTCAGTTTGTCGCTGGTTTTGGAGTCAGGATCAAAGGCTTGGATCTGCATGATAGACACATCTTTTGGAGAGTTCTCCAGCACAGAGGAGTAGTAGACAGGCTCTGAAGTCTGTGGAGCATTGTCATTGACATCCTGAACATTTATGTAGACCTCCACAGAAGACGAGAGTGGTACTACCCCCTGGTCGGTGGCATAGACCGTCAACCAGTAATGACTGGTGGTCTCGCGGTCCAGTATCTCCTGTGTCCTTATGACACCTATGACAAAGACAAAAAGAAACATATTGAACTACATGTTAAGCATTGTTCAGGTACTGCTAGCAAATGTTCATCAAGCACTAAGCCAGAGACTATGCTGACTCCCCAGTCATAAACTTGATCACATGACCATGAGTGTTTTACATAGCAAACTTTGCAGTTAAGATATGACTAACTGTTGCTGAAGAACTGGTGCAGGGACATGGAGAGACTTGCACAGTGCATTACTTCAGCTCCAATCAGTACTAATGTACAGGTGAGGGCAATACTGTATCTTGCTGTGAAACTGAAAATTGGCATCAGTAGAATTTGCACAAGAGTAAAAAGGACAGTTATCATGTCTGAGAGGCTGAACAGAAGATTACTCTATAGTTGGCTATGTCTCACTGCAGTGTCTGCTTACAGGGAGATTGGGCTTTGCTATTGTTCTGGTGTTACAGTACCTCTCATGCTGGCCTTTGAGTGATCATTCTTTACCTCAGGGAGAAACAATATCATGTTCTAAAAATGCATCTTAGAAGACATCAAAAATGAGCTTCTCTCCTGTGATACCTCATAACTGATCAGTCTATACCGTATTGCGCAAAAGTCAGAGACCACTCCTATTTCCAGTCAAAACAGCCTCAAGTTACTCATTTTTCAGGAGATATGTCTCAGAAGATTAGATAAAAGATAATCCATTTGCATAAGGAAGGGGAATATCAAAGAAAAAAAACGAAAAAAACAAGCATGCAAGACCTGGTAGACCACCAATACTGTCATTATCATATAAACAGTACTTAAAGCTTTTATCTTTGAGAGAGAGGAGAAAATCAGCTACACTCTTGCTTCAAATCTGAAAAAAATCCACAGGTGTTTCTGTCCATCCTTCCACTGTGAGAAGACAACTCAACACTATGAGTCTGAAAGGATGTGTAGCTGTCCCAAAGCTGTTATGGAAAAAATAAATATATAAAAAGAACATTTGCAAATCAAACAAAGAAGCTGCTGGTGTTCTCAGAGCAATGAACTGATCACCCCAGAGACCAAAATTCAACATCACTGAATGTGTTTGGGATTACCTGGATAGTGAGAAGCAGAAAATGTAACTAATTTCTAAGATTGAACTTTGCAGGTGTGGAAAAATATCTCTTTAGATTTCTTTGAAACACTAAAAGCAAATATCTTGAAAAGAAAGGAGACTGTAATAAAGGCAAAGGATGGACACAATAAATACTGAAAACACGGACAGACTTTTGTGTAATTATCTGTTGTATACATGTTTTCAGCATTATCTAATGCTGAAAAATGAATAACTTACTCTTAATAGCTGTTTTGACTGGCTTTACATAAATGAAATTACTAGATAAAGGGTGGTCTTTTCATAGTATTTTAAAAGTTCCATGATTAATGGAGCCTAACATACTGTCATTGCTATATCAAAACTTTGTAACTGATTTTAAATTCACAATTCATGATGAATAAACCAATAGAAATGGTCCAAAAGTACTTGAAAAAACATCTCATTACATTAACACACATTAAATTTGAGAACTTTTTTGCTTCTCATATTAAGTGACCATACAACAGTAAAGGTTTTTGTTACAACAGCAGCAATATATTATCACATATTTTCATCACTGTCATATCAAAACTTTTTTATTACTACAAAAGTGCAAGCTGTCCTTTATATTGTGTCAAAATGTCATAATGAATGGACTATATAAATTGCACTACGATAGTCAGCTCACACATTTCATAATGTGTGGCTCATTTTCATAATATGTGATTCAGAACTTCTCAGGGTGAGCTAACAACCCACTTACCAGTCACTTCATCAATAGTGAAAACCCCAAGGCCTGAGCCATCATGTATGGCATAGCGTATCTCTCCATCTCTTCCCTCATCCTCATCATGCGCAGTAACTTTCATTACAGAAGATCCAACAGGGGCGTCCTCGCTCACACTTCCCCAATCCACAAAGAAGGGGAAAGACGGGCGATACAAATTTTCATTGACGTCCACTATCTCCACTTCAATGAAGCACATTGAGGACAAAGAGATTGGTTTTCCTCTGTCTTTAGCTTTTGCTGTCAGATTATATGCCTGTTTCCTCTCGAAGTCAAGGGGCTGTGACAGGTACACTGCTCCACTCATTTTATCCACCTGAAAGCTTCCATCTGCATCATCAGTCAAGCTGTACCTCACTTGTCCAGACTGACCCAAGTCAGGGTCATGGGCCTCCAGCCATAAGATCAAGGTGCCCACTGGAATATCCTCCCGTACTCTCACACGGCAATGTGAAGGAGAAAAAGTAGGAGCGTTGTCATTTACATCCTCTAACATGACATTCAGAATCACAGTGGACACCAACTGAGGATCATGTTTTGCCTTATCGTAAGCGGCAACCTTCAAAGCAAAGCATGGGTTCGCTTCTCTGTCCAATGGGCTTTTAACTGTTACAATCCCTGTCTCTTCATTTATGGCAAATTTGTCTGTTTTGGTCAGAAAGGAGTAGCTGACCTCCCCATTGATCCCCAAATCCTTATCTGTAGCCTCAAGCTGAATGATATCTGTTCCCACAGCACTGTCTTCTTTAACGTCCACTGAATACTCATGCTCTAGGAACTCTGGGCTATTGTCATTGACATCCAGCACACTGATCTCTAAAATGTGCGATGAGGACTTTTGAGGTAAACCAAGATCATATACGGTTATGTTAAGTGTGTAGTGGTCAGTTGTTTCTCTATCAAGAGGTTCAACAACTTTGAGCCATCCAGTATCTGTTTCTATCATGAAACAACTGTCAACGTTTCCTCCTGATATCACATAAAGCAGTTTCCCATTGAAGCCATTATCTGCATCTGTTGCTTTGAGAAGCACTACACTATTCCCCACTGGAAAGTCCTCTCTAACCTCTAACTGACTAGGAATGGACTCTGCAAACTGTGGTACACTGTTGTTAACAGAATGCATGTCTGCAAATTCCCCTAACATTTCTATTTCAGTGTGCAGTTTAGAGCCAAAGAGAAGCATCTCAGCTAAACGTCTCAGGGCTTCAGTTTCCACACACTTTGAGTACATTTCTTTCAAACTGCTAACAACGGTGATATTCAAAAGCATGGGTGAACTGGATATCTCCCCGTCACTTGCTTCTATATGTAAAGCATGAAAAGGATGTTCTTTGCCACCACCATCACTTAATGGCCTTTTAAGCGTTAGCACACCAGAAGTTGGATCTAATTCGAAGAAGTCCCTCTCATTACCTGCACTTATACGATACCTCACAATTCCTAAATCATCTGCATCAATTGCAGACAGCACTATTATCTGCTCACCAACTCCAAAGGATCTTGGTATGGCTACTTCACAGTCAATGTTCTCAAAGAGAGGCTGGTTATCATTCAGGTTTTTCAGTGTGATTAAGACCACAACTTCTGCTTCGCGGCGGAAAGGGGACCCCCAGTCGGAAGCTCGAACCCTTAGGTAGAATTTGCTTGGCATCGTTTCATAGTCCAACTCTTCAGATGTGCTTATGATGCCAGTGAAATAGTCAATAGCAAAGGGTTTTTTGTTCATGCTAACAATACTGTAGGTGACATAGCCATTCTCTCCTTCGTCATCATCGCTTGCACTGACTGCTAAAATGCTAGTCCCTACAGGGACATGCTCATCAACGCTAGCTTCATACTTAGACTGTTGAAATTTTGGAGCATTGTTGTTCATGTCAATGACATTAACAACTACCTTAGCTGAAGCTCGTCCTTTGCTAGTACTTACATCAAACTCATACTGGCTAACACGTTCTGCCTGCACAGGTTCCACAGTGGTTATGAGGCCAGTGTTTGGGTTAATAGTGAATGGATTCCTGTGCTGTTGCATCTTATACTGTAGCAAATACTTCACATTTGGATGTTTTGGTACAGCTCTGACCATGACCACTGGACAGTGTGGTGGTGCAAACTCACTAAGAGTAACTCTGTAGATCATTTTTTCAAATTGCAGAGCCTCCATGTTTTCATATGGAGGTTTCACCCTCACTACTACTGCTGAAGAAAACTTTGGTGGGTTTCCCTTATCTTTGGCCTGCAAGGTAAGGTTATAACCAAAGTCATATCCCTCCCAGACCACCTCTTTGTTTGCCTTGATCTTGTACTCTTTGCCTCCAGGGCTTGTTCTAATGGCCTTAAACTGCTGGAGTGGATCTCCAGCCACTATGCTCAAAGAGGCTATCTCTCCATTTTGCCCTTCATCATCATCCTCCACAGACACCAACGCATAAATAGGATCCTTGGTGGTGTTTCTTGGAGTTAATGGAACTGCTTTGACAACAGGTGCATGGTCGTTGGACTGCAGTACCTGCACTGTCAGCTTTGCTGTACTACTGACATCACTTTTCCCAGAGAGCTTCAAGCCTCTGTCCACTGCTAGCACATCAATCTCATACCGTGGCATCTCTAGGTAATCCAGTTTGCCTGTGAGAGTTATGACACCGCTTGTTGGATGGATGGAGAATATAGCAGTCCAATCTTTGAAGCTGAAGTAGAACTCTCCGTTGGTGCCAGTGTCAGCATCTGTTGCTGAGACTCTTCCTATGCTGGCTCTGATGGGAGTGTTTTCAGGAATGGAGATGCTATAGGAGGTTGGTGAAAAAAGCGGTCTGAGATCATTTGCGTCCAAAACTTCAAGCTGCACTTGGGTTTGTGCCTCTGCTCCTGAGTGTCTTTCAATTGCTTGTACAGTAAGCAAATACTTGTCTTTTACCTCCCTGTTCAGTGTGGCTGAGCTGCCCCCTTTGGTCCTTATTCGCAGGAAACTGAAGTCACCCAAAACATACTTTTCTGCTTTGAATAGCTTTTCATGGTCCCCAGCTTCTATTCTGTACCATATATCCCAAGATCGGTCCTGTATGAAAATGCCCATTTTAATTGGGCATTCAACAAAGGTTCTTGCAGCAGAATTCTCGTATATTGTTGCATTGTAGAGTGAGTGCGTAAACTTTAAAGGGAATGTGTCCGTCGTTTGCTGGCTCACTATGCAAGTCCAAATAAGGAGCATGATTAGGAGATGATGACTCCAGCATTTACCCATTGTGCCACAGGAAGACATGAACGCACTAAAAAAGAACAAAGGAATGTAAAAGAAATATCCAAGACACCATGAATTACACAGAACACACTTTTTTCCTATATGCATTCTGTTGTCACAGATAAGTTAACTTATTTTGTCAATCAGATGTTTATAGAGACACTCATTCATTCTAACAACAAATATTTGAGTCAGAGTTTTCCAGCAGCCTAAATAGCAATACTGTATTGCAGCGGGTCCAAGCACCTCCACTTAGATCACTGCACTGATGCAGACCAGACGAGCCATGAAAGACTCCTAAGTTTATCTGTTTCTAGTTTCAATCTTCAGTGACTCACTCCACAGATGTGGGTTATGCAACATTAATGCTCTGACACCCCCATGCTCCCACAGCATTTACTGAACTGAACAACTTTAAAGCTCATATAATGAGAAGAAGGTGCAGGTGGCGCCGTCTCACAATCAGCTGTGGCAATTTACAAGACATTCCCATCATACAGTGTGCTTTACGATGGAATAACACACAAATAATATGAAGTTAAAGAAAACACGGGTACTCTATTTAAAAATGCCCAATTTGAAAATGCCGTACTGTAGCGTGCTTGTGGAATTTTGGTTTAACTCACCTTATCAGCCAAGACAACACTGTATTCCAACCAGACTTTCACTCAGGACTCAAAACAGCCAGCAGTTCCAGTGTATAAATTCCCTGTAAGTGCTTTGCTGTCTTTCCTCTGTCTTCACTCCCGCGCACTGTTTCTCCGTGGACCAGTGGACTCACAGCGTTATTTTTTCCGCACCCGTATTCCGACAAGAACTGCCTCCTGCGTTAGGACTGGCTAGTAAATAATCCGTCGTTTGAATGTGAGAACCACCAGCCAATCCGAGCGCAGGAGTAAATCCTTCTAGCCAATCCCATCGCAAGAGTAAGTCATGTTAGCCAATCCTGGCGCAAAAGTAGCGAAGCTCGCGCTGGAGGCAGGTCTTGTCGGAATACGGGTGGGAAAGGAAATCACGCAGACTGCAGTTCTCCTTTATGTGATGTGTTTAATCTCTGAAGCTCTTGTAAGTCCTGAACGTCAGTCAATCGCTTTTTAAACATTTCACTGGAGAAAGAAGCGACGGATATCTAGAAAGACGGCTGTTGTAATTCCTGTACCTTTAGGAAAGATTCTGCTGATGGAAAAGCGAGATTAGTTAAACTAGTGTATGACCAAACTGGTTAGCCTGCATACTGTATGCACAGGTCTACTGTAAACCTTGCAGATCTACTGGATTTACACTTTTTCTAAAGAAGCATCAGCAATTTACACATTAAATAATCAAGTCTAATGCAAAATATTACTCTGCTAATACACTCTTAGCAAAATGATTCTATAGTACCACAAAAAGGAATTAAGGACCCTTTCTGGTGCAAAAGAACCATATAAAACAGGTTTTCCATGCCATGCAAATAACAACTTAAACATTCAAATGGTTCTTTGGGTTGTCACAGTTCTACATGGATCATTCTACCGAGTTCTAGTGAGTTCAAAACACACTTTAGACTTTCAACTGACTTGGATTTTAGACTAAAGCCATTCTTTGGCTTTGAGTGACTGGCTTAATTATGTTTATTTTATTAAACTATGATTGAACATTCCATGGTTTCACTAACAACACAGTCACAACGCTTCCAAAACTTTACCACATGTTTCAGTAGCAACAATTTTAGCTAATTTTGAGCAGAACTCAGAAACACTAGCCAATACATGACCAGTTGTACACACATAATAATATTTTTCATAAAACACAAAAAGTGACAATATTTAATAGAGCATATATATATATATACATATATATATATATATATATATATATATATGTCCTCTCCAGTATGTTTGCTACATGTTGTGCACTGATTCTGAAATAGTTCATAAACAAGTACTGATGGTATTTATTTTGAAAATTGTATGTACTGTACTGTATTCTGAATGCTGCCTTTACAGTATGTAACTTGGACTAAATACATACATACATCATCTAAACTGCTTATCCTTCTGGGTCACAGCCTATCCCAGCTGTCATTGGGCAGAAGGCAGGATACACCCTGGACAGGTCACGAGTCCATCACAGGGCAGACAGACACACACATTCACACCTAGGGGCGATTTTAGCATGTCCAATCGGCCTGACTGCATATCTTTGGACTGTGGGAGGAAACCCACACAGACACAGGGAGAACAGGCAAACTCCACACAGAAAGGACCCTGGTCGCCCGGCCGGGAATCGAACCCAGGCCATTCTTGCTGTGAGGCAACAGCGCTACCCACTGCGCCAGCGTGCCGCCAGACTAAATACAGACTGAATGCAAATATTTTTTTGCATTCTGAATACACACACACACACACACACACACACACACACACACACACACACACACATTTTCTAATCCGCTTATCCTTCTGGGTCGCGGGTATTCTGAATATGTATTTTCTGAATATGTATTTATTTGGAATACAAGTATTGTACTTGTATTCCATCACAATGTATAGTATGTATTGGAGTTTTGGTGGTCTCTATTTCTACTTTGGCAGGTTTATTGAAAGGCAATTAAGTTATAATTTTCTTTAGATGTAACACTCTTTTCATGCTCCGCAGCCTCTATTCTATAAGATACTGTATATTTTTTGATTTTTTTTTTTTATAAAAATGACCATTTTAATTAGGCATTCAACAAAAGTTTATGAGGCAGAATTCTCATATAACATAGCATTGTACAAGTAAAGTGTACACTGTACATTGAACAAGAACAAAAAGCCGAAGAATTTTTATACCTAATTAAGTTTTAATGTTGATACTTAATCATATTGAGCCTTTAAATCATGCACATTTTTCTTGAAATATCTTTACTCTTACTTATACATATAGGTAATAAGAGGATCTCTGGTTTTACTCCAACTGTATTTTTACTCTTTACCTTAATAAAGGTATTCTGTACTAAAGTGAATGATGTCTATTCATGCTCTAGTGATGCATAAAGGGAAAATTATGCATTTCAGAAGCTTTAAATAACGTCCAGTTTTAGACCAGATCTTGGTGGGAGGAATTCTGTGTTGAACTCACTGTGGAATGGGTGTTATTTTCAGGCACAGAGCAATAAAATCAATGAATACAATCCTAATTAAGCCTATCAGCGTATTTTGCGCTTGCGTTTCAGTGTGCACCATCTGCCGTAAGCCTGCCACATTGGTTTTGGGGTGGCCAAACTACCTGGCACGGGATCATGTAAATCTCTTGGAAAATCCAGTGGAGATAAAAAGCAAGAAAGCAATCGCTATATTACATTTACAAGAGGGATTTACATGCTTAGATTTGTAAAGCCATGTAATAGAGACTAGTGTTTGCAGAAAAGCTCAGTCATGCCTGCATAGTCAAAAGAATCTGAGAAGGAGATCCTATTTCAGATAGAGATTTAGCAATCTTAGCAGGGTGCATGTGCCAGAATATTTCTGCTCTGAAATTCTATTTGGACTCTCTATCTGGGGGTAACAGATGCTGAAGGAGGTACTCTCTGTTTCCAGTGGGTTGAACTTCAACAATTCCTTCCTAACAACAAAGGCCAAACGTCTGCTCATTTGCATCTCTCAGAATGTGATACAGGAGCCTGCACTTTGTGTATAGTGTTCATGTGATGAGATTTTTTTATTTTCATTTTCTCCTACCCCAAAAAACTGAACAACTGATATCGAAGCAAATATGTATTTGAATATCCAATTTGTTTTGCTGTGAACTTTTTTGCTAACAGGAAGTTTTAGAGAGTCATATCTGATTAGATGAACTTTGAAGCTCATGATCTCTCCCAAACCATTCCAGTTTTAACTGTTGCTCTTGGTCTTGTTAGGTGTTTCTTCAGGCACAAGGCAATAAAGTCAATGAATATGAATTACCTTATTTTAAGCTTGCCATATATTATGCACCATCTGCCAGGTGTCTGTTTTCTACATCAGTAGATGATTTCACATGCATGACAATGTATGAAAATGCAGTGTCACCTCACAAACCTAATAGTAGATCAGAGCTTCTCATTGTTGTCAATTATAGAATGGTGAGGTTAACAGCGTGAGACAGAATTCCTGCTGTGTGGAAGCTCCTCTCTGTGGAAATAATGTTGGAAAGGGCTCATTGCTTTTTGTTCACGGCTTACACGCCACCTGCTTTAAACCCCTCCATTTCTTTATGTCCCTTAGCAGGAATTGGCATGCTTTTAGTGCCATTTGGGAAAGCCACCAGGTAATTTAAGGTGTTCAACACAGCATATGGTAGTGCAATAAGCACAGCTACACTCTGCCAACAGTGGTTCTTTGGAGGGATTTCACAGTAGAACCACTTTTGGTTCCCTGAGGAACCTCACTAGAATGGTTCATAATAGCATGGGGTTTTCAAACAACCCACTGGTGGGTCACACTGTGGGGATGATTGGGTCAAGAGGAAGCTGCTATGTTTTCTTGATTTTCTAAGTGAAAATAAGTTACACATCCTCAACAGAGAGCACAATTCTGTACATTTTAATGCACAATTAGGTATATCATGCAACTCATAAAATGTGGCCTGTGCACATTTTATAAAATGACCTATTTAACCCCTTAAAATCCTAGGCTTATTACATACTAACGCTTGTTATTCAGTAATTCTATGGACTAAATTGCAAACTAGTTGAGCTATTCTTAGATTATAGAAATGTGTAATAAAACTTTAGGCCTACTGATGGGTTTTAAGGGGTTAATTGTGTTCTCTGTACTAGATGTGTTAACTTATTTTCTCTTAGAAAATCTGTACATATATATATATATATACACACACACACATTTTTTTTTTATAATAGCAAATCTGAAGTGGTGGCCATGCCATTTCTGCACTACAACACTGACACTATCAAACTTGTGTTATCGGTGCGGCCTTTAACCAGTGTGGTCACACGCATTTGAAGTGTGGCCAGTGAGTGTTGTGTGAGTGGCTCAAAGTTTTGTGCATGTTTTTTGCTGTTTGTCACAAAAACACACTACCTAGAGCACACTTTACAAAAATGAGCATGTAACACAAGCTGTAATAATTTCAAACATTCTAACATCTGTCATGACAATTACTGGTAATGGTAACATAACACTATCATATTACTGAACAACATCCTGACATGGTTATTTCAATAAAGTATTACTGAGTTCACTGAAGGTAAAAGCTGAATGGATCACATCTAGATAAGGGACAAATACATGTCCTCATGATTTGATTATTTTTCGCATCCACACTTACCAGAGTAGACCCATGCGTGGTTCATTCTTTTATCATGGTATGCTATTGCATTTTTTCATTGAAACAGAAAAATAATATCGAGTAAAAGTGGACTGAAAGCTTATGATTTTTTTTCTCATTTCAGTTTGCAAAAAAAATGGTCAGCAGTGCAAACAGTACTTCTACATGTGGGTCCGGCTTCGTTGCAAAATCACTTTTTTAAATGAGCACAAAGAACTTTTTTGAAATGTAGGGAACCTTCACATACTGTAAAGAATCTGTACCAGGCTATTCCAACTATTTCAGGAAAGTTTACTTTCAAGAGGGTATGTACATGTGTAAGAAAGGCACATTATATGCCAACATTTCACTCCACCAAATACTGGTCTAAAGAATTTGTTTAATTGTAGTCTATGATGTTATTCACTATATTTCCAAACATTTGTACTCATTTGGCATTTCTTCTGAAATCAAGGGTACTAATAGGAGTTTGTCCCACCTTTGCTGTAGTAACAACCTCTACTCTTCTAGAAAGACTTTACATTAGATGTTGGAACATTGCTGTGAAGATTTGATTGCTTTCAGCCACAAGAGCATTAGTGAGGTCAGGTACTGATGTTGGATGATTAAGTCTCCAACTCATTCGAATGGAGCTCCATCACTCCAGATAACACAGTTCCACTACTACACCCCAATGCTGATGGGCTTTATACCCCTGTAGCCGATGCTTGGCATTGGGAATGGTGACTTTTAACTCATGTGCAGCTGCTAAAGATCATCTCATTGTGTTGGCAATGCATTTCTATGCAGATTATACAAGCTGCATGTCTGGATACTTTTAGGCATGTTGTGTGTCATAGGATTATGTGATTTATTTTGAAAAATACATGTAACTTTTCAAACTAGTGTGGGATGTTAGCTGTAGTGTGACTTTGGTTGAATTACACATTAATACTTGCAGTTAACATACCATAACCCTAATTTTGTTGACATTGGCATTCTGAATTGATGCTGCCAGCATGGCAGCTGTAGGATATTTACTCTCTGTTTATATGAGTGGGATGAAGCTGAATAAGCCACTAAGCAAATGCTCCCAATTTAGGGTTCTCAGTTGCCTTTCTCTCATGTTCTAATATGCCATTTGCATTCATCTCCACAGGGAGATGGCAGAAAAGCACATCTTTTCCATGTGTGCCCCCCCTCTCATTTTAGAGATCAAATGTGCCATTGAGCATCCTCCACACAATCCAATATCCTCTCCTGATACCTCTGCCCGCTCTGCTTAAGCACAGCTGAAGATGATCCGAAAGCTCGGCTGGAAAATGTTGAGCACAAAGAAGGATTGCAAAGGGGATTACGGCAATTCGAGCATCTCTTCAATCTTTTCATCCCATTCCTGCAAATTATATTTCAGGCTGAATTGGGCACTCGGTATTCTCTGTACAGCATTAAGGGTTAAATTGAAAATATGATTTGACTGTGATTGGCCTTGAGCCGGTAAACACATAAAATCTCCCTGTATGGTGCATTCAGCGTCTGATTCGTCTCATTAATCACTACACAAAGTTCATTTGTTAATCGAGTCGCCACCTTTGGAGCCACGCATAGTGTTGCAGTTTAGCCAGCAAATCCTGTTAACAACACTTCCAAAAGCAAAAGGAGTTTCAGCGATGAATGCTTTGATATTAAGGGATTGATTTCAATACGTATTGAAACATCGAAATTGAAACTGTGTTGAAATTTAAAACTATCACTGATACAACATGCTCGTTTGATAGACTTTCCATCATCAGCTTTCACTGAAATCATGGTCAATGATTTCAACTAGATGGGTTGTATATTTGCATTTTCACCAGACTGAACGGCTGTTTCTGTTTTTTTTACCACTGATTTTTGTTCTTTTAAAATTAGATGTAATTAGAAATACAAATTCCAAAAAAGGTAGGACAGTATGTGAAATGATAATAGAAACATACACACCTTTAATACAGCTGTACTAAATTGAAAAATATGGTATATTATGTTTTACCTTATTAACTATTTTGAAGTAAACATATGCTCATTCTAAATTTGATGCCTGCAACATTATCCAAAAAGTTGGCACAGAAGCATGTTTACCATTGTGTTAAATTACTTTTAACAACTCTTAATATTTTTTTGGAGACTAAAGACACAAACTGATCAAGAATTTTTTGCCTTTCTTCTGTAATACAAATCTTCAGCTGTGCAACTGTATGGGGTTGTTGTTGTATTGTGAGCTTAATAAGACACTCATTTCAATGAGGGACACTTCTGGACTTCAGGTAGGCCAGTCTAGCACCCATGCTCTCTCATTATGCAGCCATGCTGTTGGAACACGTGCAGAATGTGTACTGGTGTTGACGTGTTGAAAAAAGCATGATGTCTCTGAATAAGACAACACCTAGAAGGTCACGGGCATTCATTTGCGGCTTTCGGTCTTGTCCTTTACGCACAAAGATTTCTTTAGATTCCCTGAATTTTTTGATGATATTATGCACTGTAGGGTGAAATATCTAAAATCCTGACAATGCCTTGCTGAGGAATGCTATTCTTAAACTGTTGGATTTTTGCTGATGTATATTTTAGTAAAGTGGCAAGCCTTGTCCCGTCCTTGTTCATAAGACCAGAGGTTCTCAACCTTTTCCATCCTAAGGCCCACCTGTTTATGGCTACAAAGCATGGCGGCCCACAGAAAAACTAAAATCAACTTTTTTAAATAAAAATGTCTTTTTCATTTCTTAAGCGCTGACACTGAAAACCTGAGAATTAGGGCCTGAAAAAGATCAGTGGGCTGCGGCCCACAGGTTGAGAAACCCTGGTCTAAATCTTTTCTGGATGATTCTATTATATACAGGTATTATTGCACCACCTGTTTAAAGATATTTTTTTAAACATTTTACAATGTTTCTGGTCTTAAATTGATCCAATTTAATTGCTTTAAAATTTATATTGCTATAAAAAGCAATTATGTTAACAAGTAAAAACATTACATATCTTGTCTTTGTGCAACTTTTAATTCAAAGACAGATCAAAGAAAATGTATAAATCATTGCTTACTGTCCCAACATCTTTGGAACTGAGTTTGTAGAACTTATACATTTAAATATATACATTTTTCCTAATAATGGAAGTACTGCTTCTTTGTGGTTACTAATGATGAGATGGGTTGTGATGGCATTCAGACTGTGTGTCAACCTACTGTGTGGCAAAGGTTCTTTTTTCCCTGTCATTTGGGATAAAGAACCCAGACCAAAGAAGAAGCCTTCAAATCATTCAAGACCCACAAAGTTTCCACTACTGCTTGTGAAGAATGTAGCTGGAAACTTGCATAGACTACAAGTGAGCTTACTGGACATTAAAATATAAGATGCATTCATTACAATAATGGTGCATTCCCTTCGCACTAGAGATGAAAGATATGCAGATCCCCCTGGCTCCTCCTCCATCTCCCATCTTTCAGCCAAGTCCTCCTCAAACAGCCAGCAGGCCAAGAGTTCTGAACGGTTGGCTGTGGTTCGTCCACCTGATGCCATGC
This sequence comes from Colossoma macropomum, assembly GCF_904425465.1. Lineage (NCBI taxonomy): Eukaryota > Metazoa > Chordata > Actinopteri > Characiformes > Serrasalmidae > Colossoma > Colossoma macropomum. The sequence continues at coordinate 17,614,129 of NW_023494788.1, forward strand.
AATTGGGGCAGCTAAGTGGTGCAGCTAAGCTCTTCACCTGTCCAGCAGAGTGATGAAAGCACCGATCTCGAAATCAAGAAGGAGGATGAAGGAGAATGAGAGTTGTGGAATTAAGGATGGAAAACATCATCTAGAATGGCCTAGAATGGCATGAAAAATTGTGCTAAAGTATAGGATACCACCTACCACCCTGATGCCTAAGACACCATATTCAGAACATAGTAAAATGGGCAGGGAGGGGCAGAGGCTTATGTTATACACTATTATGCGCAAATGGGCTTTTTATAAATCACTTTATAAATTTTAGGGGTTGTGATTTTTTTTAAGATTCATTTTGTTAGAGGCTGGTGCAGCAGATGTGCATACATGTTAACACTAACATATGAACACAAGGCACATGCTCAGGCACTCCTCATTTTTGCTGTATCAAAAACGTATTGTATTAAGACACTGCTGTATTAAAGCAAATAGAATTTTACATTTTGCACACAATTACACCCTTTTTTGATCTGTGCACTGATCATGAATCCCAATTTCTTTACAGCCAAATTGTCCGATGACGGATTTTTGGACATTTCCTTTATAAATACAGACTGAAGCACAACTGACATAGAATGTTACAAAATGCTGTGTGCAATTACAGATTTCCACCAGAGAGGTCTCTCCATCTTACATAGTGCAGCTTTAAGTAATATTAATTATCTAAACAGCTGCATTGAAAGTAAGAGGCAACTGACTGTTTAGCACAATATTTGGATGTAGGTGTAGCAGTAGCATTCCAATACAGCATGAATGCACTTACCAGTCTCATGTTGTTTACATCAGTTACAACACGGAAAATAAATATAATTGCTGAATGCTTGTCTGGAGCAAAAAACAGTGGGCGATCATGCATCACTTTTTGATATTTACTGGAAGTCTTAGTACAGAGAGATTGTACAGAGTTTAGAAGCTGTTACACTGTTTCAAGACACATATCTTCAGATGATGAGGGTATGGTGGTAGATTAATAAAGACAGCAATGTTTTTGTCTTTGTGAAGACACACACACATACACAGCCAAAACCCTAATCAGAAACACTACAACTTGTACACTGTTTGTTTTATTAACTGCAACTGTGAGCCTGAGTCAGCAACGCTTTGAACAGTTGCACACATAAAAATTATGATTTTCATTAAAATGCAAAAAGGTTTACATAACCACAGAAAATATCAGACATTGGGTCACATTTACTTCAAAACGGGATCAAAGTGCTCACTATCTGGCCATGAGGCACAGGGATGCAGCCTCTTCCTGCTCTAAAATAAAATAAAACTCCACCGATGGAGTAAAATTCTTTGTGCTTCAGTAGTGATATGAAAATGTGGGACAGCATTTTTTTTTATTCTTTAAATTAAAAATGATAAAATAAAATAAATCAAAATCTTTCAACTTGACTTTAAAAGAAATCAAAAAAATCTTTTCAAAACTCACATTGAAACACCTCTTAATAAAAAGCATGCTATAAATGATGATTTTGTATCTATTTCACTTATTACAATCTCCATTAATGCACTGGGTTTAAATAGATCATCATCATTCTTGTAAATATCTAAGCTCTGAAAGCTTCACCGTAAATATGTTTTTTAGCGTAGGACTGCAGTTTGAACTAATTCAGTAGAATGCTCCATTTATGCTTTTATATTCTATGATATACATTCGGGGGATCTATCATGCACAGCGGCAGCTCTGCCTTTTCTTTTTTCCAGCCAGAGTGCATAAAACAGAGGAACTATTTCATGTAATGTGCTCTTCATTAATGAATTAAACAACATGTTAGCACATCTATGAAAAGCATCTTTGAAACCAGGAAAAAAAATCTGAAGCATCAGATTTAAGTGTCAATTATCTGTTCCTGCAGAAAGCTTGGCTGTTTTATCTCCGGAGACTGAGAGTGAAGGTGTTGAATGAAGGTGAGGATTGAAGAGTGTGGGCGGAGGCAACTCTGCAGAGGAGCATATGACAGTGAATAGTTTCAATTATTTATTAAATCTTTTGAAACGGCGGTTTTACAGGTTATGATATGCAAGGCAAGACACCAGTTGTATTACACCATCTGACTTACATTAACCATTGCTTGCATAGTTATCAGATGACAAGTTTCAGCGATTCAATCCTGACCCACTTTTACTGGGCCAAACCTCTACATCAACACATTATTCATTTAATACAAAAGAAATCTATCTGTCCTGAAAATGACACAATGATTTTCTATCAAAAACGCCTGAAATAAGCCTTAATGGTGTCCTTTCCTGTTCACAGGCTTAATACAACACATGCTTTGTTAGATGACTGGGTAATATTAGACCAGCATTTGCAGTAATGAAAGCAGTGAGAATGCACGCTGCCGTTGACTGACTCACATCTCAGCAGCTAAAAAGGGTTAAACTGAAAGTCAATGAGGTGCCACTCACATATTCAGCGGATTCCGTTTCTCTGTAAAAGGGGGAAAATATGATTACGTTCCAGTGAATGCTTTGGAAATGTGACGGCATTGGAGAAACTATTTATGGTGGATTTTTTCCTAGGTTTGAATTTAGGAGACAACATGAGTCATCTTCGCATTAGCCACACTTAGGGATTAATACACAGGACCCAGTTTTGCACAGTCCGCTGTTTTGTGCCTGTTATGTGAACATACCTTTTCATGCTCTCTTAAAGCTGTTTTTCTCACACTTTTTGCAACTCCCTTTATTTCCAAACACCACCCATGGTGAAGCAGTGAAGGTATGAACCTAAGCCTTAATACTGGATGCTGTGCTGTGTGCTGTGCATCATTGCTGGGTTATCTCCTATGTAATTTGCTATGTAATTTGCAGGGATGTCGTTTTGACTCAGTACCTGGGTAGCCTGGGACACCTGCAGAGAGTAGATTAGGGAAGATTTATCTGGGAGGCAAAAAAGCACCAGTTTGCCATTGATTTGCAGTCAATCTATCATTTAATCTTGCTGACTGCAGCTTCCACCGCTGTTGCCTCATTGGGACTAAGGGTGCCTCTTTTTTGCAGCAAGGTTTCGTGTGGCCTCGGGCGCCTGTCCAATCAGTCTGGATCTGAACTGCTTGCCGGTCCTTTTCCCAGTGCCTGTACGTCAACTTATGCAGAGCTTCTCCATGTCAAACATAGCTTGAGATTTCTGTCATTTATATATATTTCTGTCCTTTATAACACAGGAATGGATTTTGACAAGGAGGTTAAAAATACATGAAAAGGTGAGAGGGTGTTAATGCAGCTGGGTTGGAACTTTGTTAGTTGATTCAGTCTATTCATCACATAGTTGATCTGCAGATCATAGTACAGTCTAGAGATGTAACGATTAACTGATTAACCAACAAAAAAACAGTTGCTGACCAATGCTATCAGCTAAAATGCTCATTTAATTTTACTTCAATTCCAATAAGTAACAGTTCCTATTTGAGTAGGTGGGTTTATCATTCAAACTGAGGAACTTTTTTGAATTGTATGCACAAGGGTGCATTGGGCGATTGGATCCACTAGGCAGACCAGAAACTGGCCAGTTCCCTGTTTTTCCAGTTGTTCATGATTGATTCAATGGGGATAAATGTAGATAAATGGTGAAAAACTATACGTTTTGGTTTGTTTGTTTTTGTTTTTGTTTTTAAAATTACCTGTATCTTTCTGTTTTTTAAGACAAAGAGGTGCAGTAGGCTAGGACGCTAGCATTACTGCTACTGAGTGCTGCTTGGTTGGCGAGCAGCTCATTGGCTGAGTGAAGTGGAATTGAAGTGTTAAAATATCGTATGACATGATTAAACATTTACAAACTATGATTTTGCACAAGAAACTCTGTGTCACTTGGTAATTATCTCTTTAATTTGATCTGTGTCATTTTCTTGTATGAGTATTTTAAATTAGTACTCATAATTTCTTTTATTACTGTTAATCTTTATGACCTGTCTGTAAAGCACTTTGAGCTGCCACTGGTGTAAAAAAAATGCTGTATACAAAAGGATTATTCTTATTATTAAAAGCCCCTTAGGAACGCATTCATTTTGAACTCTCTTGCAAGTGCCCTCAGGTGTTTAAAAAAAGGCATTATTTTTACTCTCACACTGACAAAAAGAGAAGAATAAAAATAGAGCTGAGCAAACTCCAGCTCATGTGCTGATAGATGCTGGGTGTACTAAGAAGTTCTATTGCAGTTCTACTCACTATTTAAAGGTGAGTTTTCACAATGTCCACATAATTCAGTTGTTCAGACATAAACATTAGTAACTTAGTGACACTAATTTCTTTACAGTCGCAGTGACCATTTTATTTACCATCTAAAATCAGCAGTGGACCTACATGGTTTATGTATGATGTTAATTATGGGAAAATAAAATGAAATTGGTAAAGCTGAAAAATGAAGAAATGTTTTCTTGTGAGACTATTTTGTCTTAGCACACCCTACATCTACTACTCTGACACTAATGTGTTTTAAAAAGTATGTTTTAGTCCAAAACAACTGTAAAACAATGTCTCATTATTGCTCATCAAATTGTATTTAAACTCTGCATGTACACTATATGGGCAAAAGTATAGGGACATCTCTCCTAAGTATTGAGTTCAGGTGTTTCAGCCACACTCATTGCTAACAGGTAGATAAAATTAAGCACACAGCCTTATAGTCTCAATAGACAAATACTGGCAGTAGAATGGTTCGTACTGAAGAGCTCAGTGACTTTAAACATGGCACTGTCATAGGATGGTACCTCTGCTACGAGTCAGTTTGTGCAATTTCTGTCCTGCTAGATCTGCTCCTGTCAACTGTAAGTGCTATTATTGTGAAATGGAAGCACCTAAGGAACAACAACAGCTTAGCCATGAAGCGGTAGACCACGCAAACTCACAGAGTGGGGCTGGCGAGTGCTGAAGCATACAGTGCCTGTCCTCTGTTGAATCACTCACTAACGAGTTCCCAATTGCCTTCTGGAAACAACATCATCAAAAGAACTGCACATTAGGTGCTTCACAAAATGGGTTTCCATGGCTGAGCAGCTACACACAAGCCTAAGATTACTATGTGCAATGCCAAGCATCAGGGGAGTGGTGTAAAGCCCGCCGCCACCAGAGTCTGGAGCAGTGGAAACGTATTCAGTGGAGTGACCAATCACACTTCTCTATCTGGCAGTCTGATGGACGAGTCTGGGTTTGATGAATGCCAGGAGAACGTTACCTGCCTGCCTGCATTGTGCCAAGTGTAAAGTTTAGTGGAGGAGGGATAATGCTATGAGGGATAATGCTTCGGAGGTTGCCCTAGGCTCCTTAGTTCCAGTGAAGGGAAATCTTAATGCTTCAGCAGACCAAGACATTTTGGACAATTGTGTGCTTCCAACTTTGTAGGAACAGTTTGGGGAAGGCCCTTGTCTGTTCAAGCATGACTGGGTGTGTCTGGTGTGGAAGAACTTGATTGGCCCACACAGAGCTCTGACCTCAACCCAATCAAACGCCTTTAGGATGAAATAGAAAAGCGATTGCAAGCCAGGCCCTCTCGTCCAACATCAGTGTCTTACCTCACAAATACTCTTCTGGATAAATGGTCAAAAGAACCTACAGACACACTCCAAAATCTTGAAGATAGCTTCACAGAAGAGTTGAAGCTGTTGTAGCTGCAAAGAGGGGATCAACTCCAAATTAATGCCTATGGTTTTAGAATGGGATGTCATAAAAGCCCCTGTAGGTGTAATGTGTAGGTGTCCCAGTACTTTTGTACACCATTTAGTGTATGTATTAATATACTTATTTACTTATTTCGTAGTTATTTTGAAAATAATCCGAGATGTGTAGGTAGATACATCAAGTGAACTCTCTCATTGTTTAGGACTAATGTCTTAAGTAAATCTCTAACATAATTAGGATCTGACAGTTGAATCAACTGATCATGTTTTGATTTCTAATATGATTTCATGAGAAAAATGTCACTTTAGGCCTTGTGGAAGTTCTAGATACATCACAGACTGTGAGTACGAGTGGTAGCCTGACCAATACGTTTTAGTTAGATGTGAGAAATGGAAAACAGCACCAGCGCTTTTGCTGAAAGCATCACTGTAAAACTGTTACAAGGTAAATCATATTCCAGTGTCTAGGCAAAGAACAACCAGAGGGAAACATTGCATATGTGTGCAGTGCTCTTTTATTGCACATACAGCAAGGGAGAACCGCCATTCAGCACTATTCAGCGTCTTGGGTGCTTTTACATGTGCCTTATCCAGACAAAATCCTGAAACTCAAGACTCATGAAGTGACCAGGTGTAAATGCAGTCACTGTGAACAATTCAAGTTTCTCTAGAATGGAGTGGTTCAGAGCAAACCACTCTGAATGACTTTTGTTTACATCTTGAAATTTAGTAGAATTCCACATTAGCTAGTTTGACCTGGTAGTTTTGTAGGCCTGCTCAAATTGTTTTTTGGAAAAGGTACTTTGACTTCTACTTTACCTGACCAAAGTAACAGTACTTTAGTTGAGTATGGGTTTAAGCTATTCTACCCACCTCTGGCCACCACAGTAGTTGAAGAAAATGCCCCCAACTTTAATTCTTAACCCAACTTCACTGGACAGCATGTTAAGCACTCAAGCCAGTTGAAACTTCTCTGAGGGAATTCTAATGCAGTGTTGGCCGGCATGCTGGGGAACAATAAAGCTCACCACTCTCCCCTGAATGCTGCACTTTGCTGATATAACACAACTTAGCCAACACAAAGCACCACAAAGACAATAAGCTGCTGTGGACCAGTGGTTAGAGAAATTGACTAATAAGTAAATGCCTTTATGTCCAACTTGTAGTCAGAGGAAACAGCAGTGAAAGCATGGATTCGTGCAAGCACCTTTTAAATTTTCCCACAAAATATATAAAGAACATTTTTACTTTTGTTGCTCCGTGTTGGTGCATCTGTAATTTGCTTTAAAACCCACCGTCACGCTGATAGGAGGCTCCACCAGCAGTTGTAACATTGCAAAGGAAGGAAAAACAAATGCTTTCAATGACACAATGTCATTTTGGACGTACGAACCCACGCAGGCAATTTATCAAAATATGATTAAACGTGAAGGCAGCTTTAAAGAGCGGCTTATTTAAGCAGCCGTTAAATAGAAACAGATTGAGGTGTTGAGGGGCAAGCTCGCTATATAAATTAAAGATGAGCTGGATGAAAGGATAAACAGATGGAATGCCTTTCATTCAGTGAGTCATAAGAACTCTTGAAGTGGTGAAAACAATGCATTTACAGAGTCACTGCCTGAACATATCCACCCAGAATGCATGGAAGTCTGGAAGCAGCCTCAGTATATAATAAGCTCAGACGCAGGGCATAAACATCACAGAGGGATATCTGTGCCTGAAACGTGTACTCTATCAACCACGTCAAGGCAAAAGTTGTCCTTGAGCTGGCCTGTTAGTCATGGCCAATTTAATGAGCGACTATGGGGATCTGATAAGTAATCACATCACAGCAAATACTCTCCTCCGGCCCTTCCGCTGCGCTACCTCGCTCACAGCTGTCACGCCAGCTGAGAAATGCTCCAAACACAAACACCCCATACTAATCACTACAACACAGGCTTTCAAAGACCCAAACAAAGCAACCTCCCGTGGAGGTTTTGAAAAGAGACTCTAAGAAAGACTTCTGGAGATGTTTAAAAGTGAATATTGTACCATGAAAAAAAATGACAATGCTCAAAAAATAAATGATTATTTCGCCACTGTCCAAAGAAAAATATGTCTCTAACTTTTTTTTCAGTTTCAAATCATTTGAACTCAGCAGATGCCCTTTACATCGTGCAAACATTTCATGATGAATAGAAATGTTCCAAAATGACTTGAAAGAAAATCTTTTTACATGAACTTCCATTGAAGGTCAAAGGGGAATTCCACCATTGTTTTCAGAAGCTATTCATAATTAAATGGTTAAGATGAAAACAAAGTCATTCAGAGTGGTTTGGAAGAAACTTACTGAGAGAGTAGTTCACAGCGGTGGTGAAATGAGTTTAAAGTTTTAAAAACTCACAGAACTTTTTTTTTTTCAATTTTAGGCAGAACTTTAAGGTAGTTTTCAGAGAAATATTTGCCCTAATTTTTTTCTTTATATTTTTAGGGCAGAGAGGTAGATGCAGGGTGTCGTTGGGCAAAATAGCTCCCAGAAGACCTTTTTTTAAGATGAACAATATTTTACCCATCACTATCATTACAAATAAAAAATCGGATGATGTGCAAGTACACTGGTGGTTTTGGTTAGCCACTTTACATCAAACCACTCAGAATGACTTTGTTTACATATCAATGAATGATTAGACAGACATCTTAAAAAATCAGTATAATTAATTCCCCTTTAAGAGCAATTTTGGCTTCTCTAGGCATACATTATTTATTTATTTACATTTACATTTACAACATTTAGCAGATGCTCTTATCCAGAGCAACTTACAAAAGTGCTTTGCTGTCCACTCAGACAATGCACCCTAGCTAGTACAAGCACATTAAGAGTCCAAAGTACCCTTGAGTTAAGACACCACCACAAACAAAACCCAGTGCTCAGACCTCAAAAAGAAAGCTAAAACTACAATGTTAAGACACAGCATAAGTGCAATACAGTATATTTCTACATGTGCTATATTGCTGTTCTCTTAAATGCTTCAAAAGGAGTTCAGTCTTCAGTCGGAGTTAGAAGACAGTGAGGCAAGTCTTTGTAGGTAAGCATCAGGTATCTAACCCAAAGTGCACAGCTACAGAAAGGGAGCGCAGTGAAATGACACGAACAGTCAGTGAACAGTTTTATTTTTGGACAGTGACAATTAGAACAAAATATTATTAATGTCCATTCCAGAAATGTTCTCTGAGCTTACCTTGGCACAAATCTGGAGAAATATCCTAATCAATGTGGGTAGCAGTGGGTAGTGCTGTCACCTCTCAGCAAAAAGGGCCTGGGTTCCATTTCCTGGCCAAGTGACCAGATGGTGACTTTCTGTGTGGAGTTGTTCTTCCTGTGTCTGTGTGGCCAAGGTGTTTCCTGATTTCCATCCAGTGAGCACTAGAATAGGCTCTAGTATACCCTGCAACCCAGGAGGATAAGCAGGTTAGATGATAAATGATTGAATAGTTGTTGGACACAAATGGGTTAACCTGTTTTCACATTAGCCATGAAATGTAAAGAAGTAAGTTTCCTCTTGTTTTGGAGGTGGTCCATCAGCTGAAATATGTCCTTTTTGTTTTCAGTAATGTTATTTATTTATTTATTTATTTATTTATTTATTTATTTATTTCGAAACCTGCTTTTCATTGCGTCAGTACACAATCCAGAATCCTGTTTTCACAGCAGGGAGTTCCCGCCCTTCCCCTTTCACCCCTCACTGCTCACTAGCAGCTTAACTCAGTCACCATATTTCACACACAAAAGCCAACAGTGTCCTAGTTAATCTGAAAATGGGGAGAAATACATTAATTGATGACATTAACTGAAAATATCTGAGTACATTTCTATTCTGCTGGTGGAATGGCCACTACTTCAATTATGCAACACATTTCCATTCCAATACATTGACAAAAGGATGCTTTGCATTTACTAACTATGGTGATTGAATGAAATGTATTCCATCAACACAGGTTTATCTTTCACTACTGACATTACTTACTAACAACTTGTCTTGTAGTATATTATGTTTGTGTGCAAATGATTTACACATTTGAATCAAGTAAATTCAGCACATTACCTTTTTAATGTAGAATCTATACTACATTAAAAAGGTAATGTACTGAATTTACTTGATTCAAATGTGTAAATCATTTGCACACAAATATAATATGCATATGCGTAATTTGTCACCTCAGTATAAAATTCAAATGCAATTCATGGCAAGCTATTTTCTTGGTAGTGAAAACAACCACCTTGGTTCATTCTTTGAGTGTAATCGACTTGCTGATGAGTAGGTGTCACTGAAAAAAAAGATTCAAAGGTGTCAGTCAGTTGCACATGAATAAAATATTTCACACCAATGACAGCTGTCTTTCTTTTTGGCGATAATTGTGTTGATGTAATATGTACCGTTTTCAGAGCAGCATTTGAATCAAGCAACATTTGAATCACGTAAATTCAAAGCACTATTTTTTTTTTTTATCAGTGAGGCCTACAAAGCAGTCTATTGATAAAACAAGGAAATAAACAAAGATGGTTGTTTCAATACAGCTGTTTCTGACTTTCAGTTTGCTTCTTATGGCAAGCATTGTGTTGATGTAACCCATTTTGTGCATATGCATCCATTGTTTTAGAATAGTTTTGCAATAATCTTTTGGCCTAAAATGCATTTTTGAAACACATTTCACATCCAAACTCTTTGTTTACATCTGACAATTTGAATTATGCAGAAATTTTGAAATATTGGTGGAATTCCCCTTTTAGTATAACACAAATGCCTGAACACTTTTTGGGGCCACTGTGTAATCCTTTGAATATGGCCTCTCTGCTGCTAGCAGGATAAATCTGGCATTTCCCCGCGTATTTGCGAGTGGCTGAAACGCTCACTCTGTTGCTTCTGGACTCCAGAGGTGAAAACTCGAGCTGCCATGCCAAATGGAGACTCAATCACACGGGCATTAAGGCTTAACCTGCAGGCTTCTCTATTCCACGCCTGTGCCCTCTCCACCATCTACACGGCCCAGCGCGCGCTGAAAGCTATTAATCAGCCTGTCACATGGTGTAGCCTGACCCGCTGCCCAGCTGGACCTCTCCTAATGGACCATCATGCGCTCTCCGCTACGCCCCGTCCGCCGCGCGCACACTCTCAAACAGTGCGGCTTTAGCCAAAGCTCATGCGCCGCGTGAAGATGGATTTGTGCAGAAGTGCATTCTCCATGTGACAGACCAAATCGGCCCTAGAGGAAGTGGGCGGCAGATTTGACCGGACCGTGGACGAAGCTGAATTCAATTATTAAACTTCCACTGAGGTGAAAGAATTACAAGCATCACTGTGATGGATGTGATTGTTGTTTAGGAAAGACCATCACTTCCACATAATCTAGCCCTCCGTCCAGCTCTCAGTGCACACAGAGGAGAGAGTCCGCGGTCACTGTGCAGATTTCAGCAGAAAGTTCGCAGCATAGTCTTGCTGCTGACCATCCTAGACTATGCTGGTGTATGCTGGCAGGGTTGCTAGCTGATTACTACAAATTAAAAACTAACTAATAACATCTAACACAAGTTGTCTAAATTACAGTCAGGTCCATAAGTAATTGGACAGTGACCATTTTTGTAATTGTGCCTCTTTTTTGTAATTGAAGTGTAGACTTTCAACTTTAATTCAAGGGATTTTCACAAAAATATTGCATTGACTGTTTAGGAATCCTAACCATTTTTACATAGTCCCTGCATTTTCATGGACTCAAAAGTAATTAGACAGTTGACTGATAAGCAGTTTCATGGCCAGACGTGGCCTGTTCCCTTTTATTTCATGATAAAGGGACCGCCCCGAGTGTGTGTGTGTGGAGAGAGAGACACATGAGCTGGGTAGAGAACAAGTTGTTAGGGAGAGAGAAACTGTACTTGTGTTTGGCATGACTGCAGCTGACAACAGCTGGAAAACAAAGGTGCCTCTTTTAATAGCGGTGAGCGTTATAGCACCATAGCACACAGCACCATTTTTAGACATGTAAATAACTCACAGTGACTGCTAGGCGGGTCCAAGCGCTCCGCACGAAGGTGTTAGTTTTAACATTGTTATATAGCTAAGATTCCCCAAATAAACAATGAGAGAAGTCTATGTAAATTCACTTTATACACTCTTAGAAATAATGATACTGCGCAGGTACATTTTTCGTTCATCAAGGTACAAACAATGTAAATGTTCCCTCAAAGGTATAACAGTGTTTTTCAGGTCCAATTGTGAACCTTAAATATGTTTTTTTTTCCAGTGGCCTGGAGGCGAGACGGGTTGTGTGGAGTCAATACAACAAAAATATAATTTCGTGCCTTTTTTCTGAGAGTGTATAAATTGAAAATAGTTCTGTTTTGGTGGTTTTTATGCAGATTTGTCAAAAGTATTCTATAAATAAGTAACAAAAAGTAAGGAAATGAACACAAATTTTTTATGCATTTAATAATAATTCAAATACTACATATATTACATTTCTGTTGTTCCAATATTTTGCTTTTCCATTTTTGCACTTACACCTACCTTTCAGACTATAGCCCATCTGTTGCCATGTAATTTAAGGTATATGGGAAAATTCTGCTGTTGTCCTCAACTGACAGGCATTTCTCTGTGTAATCGTTTTGTCATTTCATGAAATAATTGCTTATTACTTGAATGATGTCCTGAAACTCTCAATGCTGCTCTGCAATCTCCCAAGCAGGAAAGTAAGTTACTTTCATGTAAATGCACCAAGTGACCCACATTAAAGTTATATCCACATAAGCTATGTAAGCTCGTGAATGTGTCCACTACTGAGAAGACTGTTCAGCTTGGTCATCTCTCAAAAAGAGCTAAGTAACTCTGAGATTAATAACTGGCTCATCACATTGATTTATCAGTCTACTCAGGCTTCAGCAGGAACTTCAAAACAACAAAACCGACAAAAAAATAAAAGTAAACAGTAAACAAAAATTGTTTGATGGTGTTTCTTTTTTAAAATATCTGAACACTGCCTTTGCAAAATGTAACTATTACAGAGACTTAAAGGGGAACTCCACTAATTTTGCAAAATTACTAATTTAGTGGTTTAGATGTAAACAAAATCATTTAGAGTGGTTCGGTGGGAATTTACAGAGTCAGAATTGTTCACCATTATAGTACTAGGAACCAGATGTCCGATGCATTTAATGGCTCTAAAGGCTACATCTTGTTATTACACAAAATGGTTATAAATGCATTGCTTGATACCCCAGGCATTGTTTTGTGATTGTTTTGACATGAAATGTATTTTTAGTATAAACTATTACTCCAGGATCACTTCCAAGCTAGTGAGGTACATGCAGGGCATTGTAAGGATAAATCAGTACCCAAAGAAAACTTTTTTTTTTTTTATTTAGCAGTGTTTTACTACTACTTTCATTATCAGCATGACATATAAATCATAGACACATGTAAGTTAGTAGCAAAAATAGTCATCTTTGTAGTGCAGACATAATGATGCCTGGTTCCTAGTACTACAATAGTGAACAATTTTGAAATTTCTCTAGAAAGGTGCATTTCACACCAAACCACTCTGAATGTTTACATCAAAACCATTTAATGATTCTGAAATTTTGCAAAATCAGTGGAGTTCCCCTTTAATTTCTGTTTTCTGAATGCATATTCTAACTACTACCATATTCCATTATATCCCAATCATGTGTTGCTAGTATTAGGCACAGAAGTCTTGCTGGAGTATCACTGCTAGTTAAAGAGTGGTCCAAAATATAGCCAGAAACTGAAGAATGAAGGCCAACATAAATTGTCCATGGCAACAAATGGGCTACAATCTCTACATGTGCACCAGCAGGGTAAGTAATTCTAATGAAATGGCGGGTACAAGTACAAGTGATATAAGTAGGTGCACAGCTTTGTTGTGACATCCATTCTGGAATATTGTATGAACATTACAGTTAATTGCACACTTTTATTTGAGTGTTGTGCACTAATATTAAACTGTCAAACACAGTGTTCACCTGCTACAAATCCTGGTGTAATTACCATTACGGTCACCATTGCATCCAGCTGTGGCACGACCTAGCTCAGGGACAACATAACCTCTGCAGCTCATAGTTGTCATTTTAATGAAATGACAATGCCCCTTGTTAGTATGCAATTATGTTAGGTGAGAGAAGCACTCACAAACAGAGAAACATGTAAATTATGCCACAACTCACTTTTAAAAATGTCACACTCACTAACGTCAAATGCAGTCGCAAGTGGCATTTTAACATTTAATTTAACAAGCAAGCAAATGAATTATGCATTACAAATTTTTGCTATTTAGTTCCATTAAGACTATTTAAAGAACAGCACATTGATGCTTACAGCTTTATGCATTCATAGATGCTTTTTATGTTGGTCGAGCGCAGTGATATGGTCATGTATGATCACAGTGTCTGCTCTTAGACTTCACAACTGACATTAATGCAGTGTTTTAGGTTAAACCTTAATGTCCTGGCCTCCTCTAGCATTATCATTCCTCTGCCTGTGGTTTTATCACTCTCCCAGAGGAGAAAGGCTGTCAGCGGGCTTGCACTGACATACTTGATCACACGTCTTCTTTTACCGTTAGGTTTCAGTCTGTCTGAGATATGCAGCTGTTTCATGCATTTTTGATCATAAGGGAGTGATGTAATGCTTACATGGAGTGGGATGATAGTGGAGAAAATTCAGCTGCTTGTGACTACTATCGTGTCGAAATATGAATTTTGACTTAGCAACCCAGATGCATGCTGTAGTAAAACATTTGTGCTAAATAAGTGAGGTTTAATTGCAAATGGCCTGTAAATGTAAAATGAATGATGTCAGAATTATGAGTAAATTATGCATTATTGTGCACAAGGGAAGAGAAAAGCCTAAACCAACATGCAAGAGAACAATGTACACTGAGTTACCAGTTTTTTAGGTACCTTGCCTTTGTACATCACTGCTTGGCCATTTTATCAGGTATACCTACCATCAATAACGGAGTGGGTAATCGAGAGACTGGCAGGCCAGTAGTATTTTGGGCCGATCTTTGTGAGTTCACGTGTAAAGTTACACATACAAGCACAAGAATGCTCTCAGACAAACCATAGATGTTACATCCAGGTGTATGTCTGTAATAATTTAGGGGTTAAACCAATGGCCCCCAAGTCAAGCATGCTGATTGTAACTGAGTCTCGTACAGGGACTAGAAATTAGATGCAGCTGCTGTTAGCGTCTCATTCTCATTCTCCATTCCACCCTAAATTATGTAGTGGTTACATTCAGATGTCTGTACGGGCACTAGCATGTAGCTGCTTTAATATTTAAGGTGGAACGGAAACTTGAATGAGGCACTATCAGCCTTTAGAGATTAGCATTTCTTATTCATCTTTTACTCTTTCACTTTTTTTTCCTATGTGAGTCATGTGGAGATGGACAGCAGCAGCAAGAACTGCAAAAACTATGGTGGCACTAAGGGGACAAGAATGAAAAAGCTACTTAAGGCTACTTAAGGAGGATGAGGACATATCCGAGCAATTGGGCAGTGAGAAACCTTAGCTTACTTAGCAGTTACTTGGCATTTCTGCTTCATGTAACTCCCAGTCTGAAAACAAATTCCACTCCAGACCTGCCTACCATCCAATGTAGTGCATTAGTCAGAAACCAGCTTTAATTTATTTAAATTCCAGTCAGAATAGCCAATAGGTACTAGTTTTTAGTTTTTAAGCACTGAAAAAAAACAAAAACATATATTTAATAGCAAATTGCACAGAAGCCTCAACAACTTAATGTAATATCAAATTTGAGCATCTACACTTTGCCTTTATTACAGCTATGTGGGGGGGTGGTTTGTGGAGGGTATATGCCATCCTCCACACATACATTTTTTGACATTGTGTGAGAAAGATGGTTATAGAAAAAAGTATATAGCTTATGTAATTAATAACATTTCCCTTGAAATCTCACACTAGTCATATTGCATTGTCATATGAGCTAAAACAGAGAGCAACTACTCAAGTGAAAAACACCATGCTGTGCCAAAAAATCTCTGTCAGTGTGCAGAAGTGCTCACTGAAACAGGTAGCATCACAGCTTACTTAACTACCTTTTATTTGTGTCATATTTTGTTTGTATTCTTTCAGTTCTTCAAAGAAATCTGCAGGGATATTTTTCCACACCTCCAAAGCTCAGTTTTAGAAGTCAGTTGCATTTTCTGCTTCTCACGATCCAAATAATTACAAGTTTAGCTCCATCACACCATAAAACCATAAAACCTCCACATCTCATACGTCCAATTTCAATGTTCGACCAAATGTTCTTCTTTTTTTGTCTATTGTCTTTTCTCAGTAACAGTTTCTTGATAGCTAAACATCCTTTCAGACATAGCACTGAGTTGTCTTCTCACAGTGGAAGGATGGACAGAAGGATCTGAAGCAAGAGCGAAGCTTGATTTTCTCTCAAATAGAAAGCTTTAAGTTTTGAACTCGTTTTTTCTTTGACTTTCTCCTTTTGCATGCGGATTATCTTACATTTAATCTCCTCATCTGGAAGAGACAAATGATAAATACTAATAGATTAGATCTTATTGTTGGTTCTTAGTGGCTTTTCTGTCATTTTCTGCAATATATATCCTGTTTTTTTCTGATACTGAACAACAAATAACTTGCAATTAATGGCTATTTTGACTGGAAATTAATTAAATAAGTAGGCGGTGCTTAACTTTTACACAGCAGATATATGTACACACTATTTAGCACTAAAAGTATCGTTCTATTGTTACAATGTCAACCTTTTAGCAATACCTTTTTGGTGCTGTATAGAACTATTTTCAGGAAAGTTCTATATAGAACCATATACAACACATTCTCCATTAATCTGGAGAACCACTGAACCCATGTTCCTATAGAAAACGATTCCCTTTACTAAAGAACCCTTGAAGAACCATCTTTTTAAAGTGTGTAGTCACTGACTGAGTCCGTCTCTTGCTATCAATCCCCCCTCCAATGGACAGGCACCATCAAAAGACCACAATTAAACAGATATGATTTGGGTGGTGGACCATTATCAGCACAGCAATTATACCATATTAGTAGCAACAATTGATATGAGTGTATGAGGCACAGTAGCATTTGCTTATTATGCTTAAAAGACTGCGAAGATAAATGTTTTTCTTGTTTCCCCAGCTATAACACCCATGATTCAACGCATGAAAGGCTTGATAATTAGCTGATGAGTAGAATCGGCTGTGCTAGAGGAAAGGAACTCTAATCAATGCAGCAACTCTTCTTTAAACAAAGTGAGTAAGATGCTTAAAACAGAGTAAAGTTATACTAAGTCTAAAAATAAAATGAATATTTCATTTGTTTTCTTCATTTGAGATGTTTGAAAAAATGCAACTGTCAAAAAACCTGTCACAGTTGAATACTTAAGCTTTTAGATGCCTTTTCAGCTTCACCATCTCCTCGCTGTGTACCTGCAATGCTCATTTGCACGCTCTCATCTCAGAGGAGTGCTGCAGGTCTACCATCTGTTTCTCTATAAAGGTGCTATACTCTGTTCCCTCAGCAAAACTATGCTGCACACGTAATGTCATACAGCAGGAGGGAATGTGCATTTATTCACCTGCTGCTGCTGTAAAAAGGAAACTAAACGTGTGCTTTCATAACCTTAGCCAGCTATTTACCCAAAATTGCACCAAATGGTCTGTTGAGTTCAGGGTGCCATTTAAATTTCACAACAATTTGAGAACACTGCTGTGCTGTCTGCCTGTCTACACGTTGATTTCTCTCCTAGTTGTAACTATGTAGAAAAAAATATACTTAAAATAATTAAAATAAAATAACTGACCACTTAATTAGGTACGCCTACCATGCCACTACAACCTTTGTCCTTTATCAGGTCCACTTACCATATACAATACTGTGCAAAAGTAAGTGTGCAGCCTTCATTTATTTAATTTCCACTTAAAACAGCTATGAAGTTATTCATCACGGTGTTTAAAAAGCAGAAAACACACATTTAAAAGAAAATGACCACTCTCTGCGTTCAGCACAGCTTCTATACTTTTCATGAGACTTGCTTTTGAGTTTTTCAAAGAATTCTCAGGGAGATTTTTCCACACTTCCAAAGTTCAGTCTTGGAAGTTGGTTGCATTTTCTGCTTCTTACAATCCAAGTAATCCCAAACACATTCAGTAATGTTGCGGTCTGGACTCTGGGATGGACAGTTCATTTTTCTGAGAGCATCAGCGGTTTCTTTGTTTGATTTGTCTCTTTCCTTTTCTCAGTAACAACTTCTAAGAAAAAGAAATAGCTATCCATCCTTTCAGACTCATAGTGCTGAGTTGTCTTCTCACGGTAGAAGGATGGACAGGGGCACCTATGGATTTTTTCGGATCTAAAGCAAGAGTGGAGCTCAAAGGTAAAAGGTTTAAGTACTGTTGATCTGATAGGGACAGTTTTGGTCGTCGACCAGGTCTTGCATGGTTGTCAGGAGCCCCGTTTTCTTTGTATCTTTTGATCATTTCTTGAAAGTTTTGGAGACTCCTCCTTTTGCACTTACTGTCCATTGACTTTCTTCTTCTTTATGTAAGTGCATTGTCTTCTATCTAATCTCCTCAGAAATATCTCCTTAAAAAACAAATACATTGTACTTAATGGCTGTTTTGACTGGAAATGAAATGAATGAAGGGTGGTCTCTGACTTCTGCACAGTACTGCTGGTGCATTTTATATATCTTCAATTACAGATTGCACTCCATCTGTTTCACTCCATAATTCGCTAGCCCCCCTTCATCAGTGGTCTGGATCCCCACAGGATCACTACTAAGCAGATATTATTTGGCTGGTGGATTCTCAGCACTGCAGTGACATTGACATGGTAGTAGGTTGGCACACAGTGGATCAGACAACCAAAATTATTCAGCCAACAGTGCCTGTGCCCAGAAACTGACTACTGATAAAGGACTAGAGGATCTAGAGGACTAGAGGATGTAGGAGAACTACAGCAACAGATGATCCACTGTCACTAATTTTATATCTACAAGGTGGACCAACAAGATAGAAGTGTCTAATAGAGTGCACAGTGAGTGGACAAAGATGTCCAGAAAAACTGATGTGTCTAATCCTTGTACCACAATTACCAACATGCTGCCACCACATCAGTGTCACTGCAGTGCTGTGCACAACCCAAATAATCCCTGCTCTATGGTGGTCCTGTGGTGTCCTGACCTATATAGTAAGTGGGCCTAATAATAATACAGTTGAGAACAATACAGTTGAGCAGTATTATTTAGCATGATAGCCTACTTTCAGATGTCCATCCTAAGTGAAATTCTTCAATACGTTTAGTTATTTTTTAAGGAAAAATACTGGATCTGTACTGGTATGCCCCGGTATCAGAAAAGAAAAAAAAGTTATATTGTTTCTTCTTTAGTTCTATTCCCATTAAAGTTGTTGTTTTTTTACCTTTTTTATAGAACCATACATCTAATCCAAGAATCAGTAGAAACGTTGACTTTTAAGAGCTCCACTTTAATTGCTATGCCTTTAAGACAGATGTGTGTAAATGCTCTGCCCTGTATTGTGCCTCTTTCAAAAAGCAGTTCAGATTGAAGTGCTCCTTCAGTGTAAATGGGTGGGGCTAAATTTCTGTAAACTGAATAGGAGGATATATGATTGCTGTACACAAAAACAAGTGTGTTTTTATTTTTCTATGTCATTTGAGCACAACAGCTGCCCTGTAAATTACATGAAAATTTCCTGATGAATGGAATAGAAATGCTCCAAAATTGCTTGGAATAAAATCTTTGCATTTGTTTACATTACAAGTAAAGAATGGCTGGAGTGCAGTGGGATGGGATGGGGTTGAATGTGGTGGGGTTGGGTGGGATAGGGTTGAATGGGGTGGGGTTTGGTGGAGTTTGGTGGGATGGGGTGGAGGTGTGTGAAAGGGGTTCACAATACGTCTATTGATTATCATTTTATATATGTTTTCCCTGGAAAATTTGATTACAAAAAAGTATGGAATGTTTTTGTCTTGTCTTGTAAAGGTACTATTTTGGAAACACTTGTTTTGGCATAATATGTAAATGTGTTGGTATTTCTGACATCACAGAAACTTTAACAATGGTTAAGTATAACATCAAACTCTTTTGTTTAAAGGAACAAAATTCAGATACTGGAAAAGGAAGCAGCATCATACTGAATTTAAAGTACTTTTTCATTCATGGCTGTCTACATTTTCAGGATGCTAAATACATTAGAAAACAGATCTGAGAAAAAAAATGACTTGGTAATATTTTTCGGAGGGTGCATTAAAATGTAGTTTTGAGAGCCCGTAATAGGACAGGATGGGGACTATCAACAGTCAGGAGACTCCTCCAGCCCATCTGTTTGCGAGCTTTTTATAGGGTGATCACCATTGCAAATGGCTTCTTGAGGCATGTGGTGGGAATATTGTTTGTGTTTGCTAGTGGATCTTTGGTCAGCTGGCATTAATGTGTTAATATATTCTTCAGGAATTAATCATGGTTTGAAGCGTACACCTGGGAACTTTCAGTGACATTGACAGTCTCCTTACTCAGTTTATGGATGCTCTATACATCTATGGAGTGAATAACCTTTCAGCTTCCTGGCATAGATGAAGAGCCACATTTGGTGCCTTTCTGCTTCTCACAGATATATGAGCAGGTATTTGTTTGCAGGTGCTGATGAAACCCAAATGTATCATTAACTGTCATTGGAGAGATTAAATAGTGTTTTCCATCAGTTATGGCACACAGAAATGAACAGGGAGACGTTTACAGGACAATCAAAGAGGCAGAAAGTGAATTTCTCTGTATCGACTCCTTTGCTGGATACAAAGAACAGCTTGCAAAAACTCACCTCTGTGTCTGTAATGTACTTCTACATTACATGAACTGAGTTCCAGGGGAATGTCTTTACTACACTGAGGTGTTCTGTAGTCACCAAACGTAGAGTCAAATCCAAAAACAATTACATGCATGGATGGTCCATAATGCATTAATTCATAATTCACCATAATTACATTAGCCCCTTTTTAAATGATTTCACACTTCATTGTCCAGCATTATAAGATAACAGTGCCAACTTTCAGAAACACTGTCTTTGCTCCCCTATTACTACAGCGCTTGTATTAGTAATGTATTACCAATGATAACCACATTATCCCATTTATTGCTTTATCATGAAATCATTTGAACTTGTCACTTGATCTGTAACTGAACAGTCAATTTTGATTTCTTGTAGGGGAATTCCACCAATTAATAAAAAAAATCTGCATAATTTAGTCATTGAGAAAGTCATCCAGAGTGGTTTAAGGTGAAGTGGTTCATTGTAGAAAAACTCACTGACTCAGATTTATTTATAAAGGTGATAGGAACCAGAGGTTGCAAATATTGCCATTTTATTTACTGTCCAAAATTAATCTATGCATTAGACATCGTTACACATGACTTTTATATGTAATGTGGAAAATGGTAAAGTAGTAGTAAATCTGGAAAAAAAAACATTTTCATTGGGGACTATTTTGCCTCACAAAATCCTTAATTTACCTCTGTGATAAATTGATGAAAAAAGATACATAGAGTTTAGGCCAAATTTTACAGTCAGGACCAAAAATATTTCGATGCCAACAAAGTTATTGTCAAATTAAAGTTTCAGCTTTAATTTGAGGATAATACATCCAAATTGGGTGAATGTTGTAGGAATTACAAAAATGTCCATATATATATATATATGTTACTCTTAATTCTCATAAGAAGTCCAAAGAGCTGTCACTTTCAGTGATCATTAGGCTGGAAAATCAAAACAAACCCATCAGAGAATAGCAAAACAATTAAATAGGGACAAATCAACTATTTGGTACATTCTAAAAACAGAAGACCACAGAAAACAACTGTGAATGACATAAGAATTATTTCTGGCAAAGAAAAATCCCTTCACAACAGTTGGTCAGATCAAGAATACCCTCCAGGAGGTAGATGTGTCTGTGTCAAAGTCAACAAACTACCTCTACATCTACCCCCTGGAATACTTCTCCAAAAAAATCTAGAAAAGCCTCTACTTATGAACAGATGAGACAAAGATCAACTTAGATACAGAAAAGTCTGGAGAAGGGAAGGAATTGCTCATGATCCAAAGCATACCATCTGTCAAGCATGGTGGAGGTAGTGTTATGATATGGACACATATGGCTGCCAATGGAATTTGTTCCCTTTTATTTATTGATGATGTGACTGCTGACAAAAGCAACAGGATGTACTGTGAAATATATATGGCCATTTTTATTATCTGCTCAGATTCAGCCAAACGCTTCAAAATGCATTGGATGGCACTTCATAGTGCAGTTGGACAGTGATCTGAAGCATACTATGAAATCAACCCAAGACTTTTTTAAGGTAAGGAAGCTGAATGTTCAGCGATGGCCAAGTCCTGACCTCAATCCAATAAAACACGCATTTCAGTTACTATTTTGTGTATTATCTTTTTGTGAGGTAGCTATTAGAGGCATTAAAAGCTTGTGCCGTCTAGTTCCTATCAACTCCACTGTGAAGAGCTCTGATTCTTTCTCCAGAATGGAGCATTTTACACCAAACCACTCTGAGTGATTTATTTACATCATAATGATTTAATTATGCACAGATTTTGAAAAAAAATGTGGAATTCTCTTTTAAAATGAAAATGAATGTGAATCATTGCTGATAAGCCCTGCCATGGCAACTGCAACATTCCGCAAATGGTTCATCATTCAAGCTCTCACCCTTAATACTCCACTAGCAGTTTTGAGTAGATAGTGTTAAATCTTTTCTCTACTTTTGGAAGCACCTTACTGGATTTGCTGCCCTTTTGTGCACAATATCCTAAATACTCTCCGTAGCTTTAGTCCCAGATTAGTATCTGTCGGTGGCACCTTCAGACAATGACAGATTAAAGCTTCCCTATCAGAACAAGTGAAGGAGCTTCCTGGGGTGAAGTTTCTACCCAGGTCTGATAGACACTTTCATTAAGTCCACATCCATACATCTTGTGTCAGTGGAGGACAATGATGGAGAGCCAAACTGATACAATATTCTCTTTTCTATTTCTGTCCCTGCGAAAGAAACAGCATAAATCAATGTTCCATCCACTCATCAATTTTCTAATATCCTGTGTATTAAAGTCTGAAATGACTGCATATAGAGTTATTCAATGATCTCCCAAGTCAGATATGGGGATTCAAATTGGTTTCTCCAGTAATTATTGAGGTAATATTCATGTTTGTACAGCGAGCACATTTTAAGCAGAAGTGAACGGCGTCTCTGAATAACACCCCAAATATACACTTTAAGTAGATGTTCAGACTTTGTTGTATTTGATTGATGTTAAGCAGAAAAGATAAAAGTGCTTATATGTGCTTCAACAGAACAGATTGCATAAAAAGGTGGCTAAAAACTCTTGATTCAAGGCAATCAGCCTCCTCAGAGCATATTGTATCTCCAAAATGGTAATGTTACTGGAGAAAGGAATGTTAATGCAAATTAACATAATGATATTTTATCATTTTGGACCATTACTATTGGTCCATTCATCATAAATGGTTCATACAAAATTGAACATTTTTTGGACATGACAGTGATGATTTCTGTAAACTAGTTCATTTTCAGCCAGCACTCATATGGATCTGATGAGTTTAGATTCATGAGATGCTGTTGCTTATCTTGCATTATGTAGATTGTAGCTTAATCATTGTTCCTGTGCACACGCTCAGCACTCAGGGTCTGAGGACTCAGATAAGGTTAATGACTGTCTTGATTAGCTATTATTGTTGTGTTTTCTGACAGATACTAATGGAATGTGATTAGATTGATTAACTAGGAAACATGTTCTACAATTAGGATCTGCATGACTATGAATATCTGATGAACACTGTGCTCCCTGTGTTGGGCTCATTTGAGCTCTTTTGCTATAAAGGAAGTTTTATAAAGCAATCATTAGTTGTTACGGCAAAACTAAAGCTAAAATAAAACTAAAACAGTCAAAAGTCAACTTCAAATCTCAAGGCAACCTGCTGCACAGCTATCTTTTTTTATTATCTCAGCTTAGTTTAGTCAGATGTTCAATTCAACAGTTCAACAATTATTTATTATTGTATCTCAGTTAGGTCAACTGTACAACTTAAGTAGAGATTACACAAAAAACAGTGAATGTGCTGCTTCCTTATAACCTGAACCTGCTTATATTTCTTGATAGATTTTTCCTCAGTTTACTCACATCAGGCTTTCAAACTGGTTTAAAACTGGAGAGGGTTAAAGCTCAAGCAAAGCTTCTGAGAAACTTTAAATGCATTTGAAGTCAGCAGTAGCCATCAACATAGAGAAAATAAATGCTGTTAGCTACCAGGCCACTGGCCGACAAATATTTTTGTGTTAGCAAGGAGTTATAGGCTATTTGAGAATTGATACTGCTTTACACCAGCTCAAGGTAATGACGTGTTTTTATGCAACAGCCAATTTTTTACCCATTTGTTTGGCAACGTGAGCTGTAACTTGATTTTACTTCTTACCGGTCCTACCAAACCTGCTGAAGACTAAACCTTTTAATTACTGCCTAAATAGTATATCTTAATGCATTAGCTGAGAAAAAGTAGGCTGTGACATCTGCCTAGTAGTGCTTGTGAAAAAATTTTTCATTAATGTATAGGTTGCCTCACTTTCACATGTTCCACCAGGGGAAGACCTCTGCCATAATTTGAACCCCGCCAGAAGATCATGAGTTCAAATCCCAGCAGCACCACAGCCCTCCACTTTTCGTGATCTGAGAAGTGGAAGCACTCAGCCCACAGCACCATATGCGTGCAATATGGAGGATCTCGCCTGCTGACGTGAATCAGCAATTGCTGAACTGGTGTGTAGAGGCAAGGTGTAAAATACAAGGGGTTCTTGGGGGTCCAGGACCTCCTAATTTACCTCTTGGGCCCCCTGAATGTCTCAAAATCAATTCTTATTATGCTTATTATGATGTTACGTTGTCTGCTAAGGAAAAATAGACTCTCAAATACAAATTCAGGGTAAAGGCATTGTTTAGCCTTCTTCTAGCACAATCGTCAAGGCTCCGTCTTTGGTATTCTTAACTATCTACAGATGCAGCACTGGCCTGCTTCAGGGTGGAGCTGTGGCAAATTGGTTTACCTAGTTGCTCCTTCATAGCCTAGCAACTGTAACTACACCCAGAATACACTATATGAACAGAAGTATTGGGGCACCTACACAGTTCTTTTGCTGATGTTGTTTCCAGAGAAAATTGGGAACTCGTTAGTGAGTGATTCAACAGAGGATAGGCTCTGTGCGCTTCAGCACTCGCCAGCCCCATTCTGTGAGTTTGCAGGGTCTACCGCTTAGTGGCTAAGCTGTTGTTATTCCTTAGGTGCTTCCATTTCACAATAACAGCACTTACAGTGAACTCAAATTTTTGAACTCAAAAATTAGGAGGGGTGTCCCAATACTTTTGTCCACATAGTGCACCTCTGAAAAGCTTTACAAGATGCCATGGCATATTTGTAAATCTGAAAACTTGTTTGGTGGAGAGAGTGAATTTTACTAATTTCTCAAACCAAAGACAAAAGAGGAGATGTGTGAGATCTCAATAAATGTGCAGACGAACACACTGCCAAACTAAAAAAGAGCATTTCAAGAAAAGGAATTATCGAACCAAACATTAGAAGCTAGCACCACTGAAGCTAGCATCAGTGCCACCATGGTGAGCGAGTTAGCAGCCACCCATCTAGCAGAGAGTGTTCACACAAATTCAGCAAACGTTACCTCAGGTTCTAATAATGTTTTAAATAAACCTTTTAATCTATTGTTTCAAGAATGCTTTGAGGATGTTTATCATTTTAAATAATGCACCTATAAGGTTGAATGTTAACTAAGGCATAAGGCAAAATTCAACTGCAACAACGTTTTTTGAGAACATTATCCTACCTTTAAGTGTAATGCTAAAAAACACCTGGTGGAACATCTCACCATTAATTAGGTTAATTAGCAACAGGTCAGTAACATGACTGGGTATAAAAGAGGATCCCAGAGAAGCTGAGTCTTTCAGAGGTAAATATGTGGAGGGGGAGAGTGCGTGGGCTCGTTTCTCAATGTAAAATAGCAAAGAACTTGTGGAAATCATCCCCTATAGTACATAATATCATTAAAAGATTCAGAGACTCTGGAGGAATCTCTGTATGTAAGGAACAAGGCCGAAAACCAATACTGGCTGGCCGTGATCTTCGGGCCCACAGGTGGCACTGCATTAAAAACAGACACAATTCTGTAGTGGAAATCACTGTATGGTCTCAGGAACATTTACGAAAACCATTGTCTGTGAACACAGTTTGTTGCTGCATCCACAAATGCAAGTTAAAACTCTACCATGCAAAGAAGAAACCATTTATAAAGAGTATCATTTAAGATGGGCTGATGCAAAGTGGAAAAGTGTCCTGTGGGCCAATGAATCAAAATTTAAAATTCTTTTTGGAAATCATGGAAGCCTTGTCCTCCGGGCTAAAGAGGAGAGGGACAATCTGGCTGGTTATCAGTGCACAGTTCAGAAGCTAGCATCTGTGATGGTATGGGGGCATTAGTGCACTTGGCATGGGTGATGTGCACATTTGTGAAGGCACCATTATTACTAAATGATATATTCAGGTTTTGAAGCAACATATGCTGCCATCCTGACGACGTCTTTTTCAGGGAAGGCTGTGCTTATTTCAGCAAGACGATGTCAAACCACATTCTGCATTTATTACAACAGCATTGCTCCATATTAAAAGAGTGTGAGCGCTGAACTGGCCTGATTGCTGTCTAGACTTGTCACCACTGAAAACATCTGGCGCATTATGAAACAAAAATATGACAAAGGAGACCCCGAACTGTTGAGCAGCTGAAAGTCTATATTAAGCAAGAATGGAAAAACATTTCACTTTCAAAACTACAGCAACTGGTCTTCTCAGTTCCCAAACGCTTACAGACTGTTGTTAGAAGAAGAGACGATGCAATACAGTGGTAAACATGCTTTCGTCCCAACTTTTTTTAAATGTTTTGCTGGCTTCAAAATTCAAAATTGGTATATATTTTTCCAAAAAACAATAAACATTTCTCAGTTGTAACATTTGATATGTTAACTTTGTAATATTTTGAATTAACGCTAGTGTTTAAATGATTTGCACATCACTGCAGTTTGTTTTTACTTACATTTTGCAATGTCCCAACGTTTTTGGAAACAGGGTTGTATTTTTATCGTTAGTTATCTTCTTATTGAGAAGAAACGATTCTTATCAAAAGAATGTATTCTTTCCTCAAAATACACTCTTACAAATAAAGGTGCCAAAATGGTTTCTTTGGAGTGACGCCTTAGAAGAACTACTTCTGGTTCCCTAAAAGCATTCAAAGAACAGCCTTGTAAATGACATTATGAAGAGGGTTAAGAACCACCACATAATGTAAAGATTCTATACTATTTATTTTTATTTTATTTACGTATTTTTGGAACCATGCATCCAAGCCAAGAACCAATTAGGAAACTTCATATTGAAGAGTGAATCTCTATACAAAGAGCTATGCCTTGAGAAATTAAAAAAATATATATTTGGGTGACTATGCAGCGTAGGAAGGTTCTATAAAGCCTTACTTTAACCTGCTTAAATATATAACAGTGATGCTGTGCTTTATGGAAGATGCTGCTGCTATTTCCTCTCACTGGTTTCTGCGAGCTGAAAAAGAGGCTCTGCTGTGCAAATCCATTCCTTGAATCTCAGAGAGAAGACAAAAGACAACCAAGTTACTGCAGCTTCACTCCCAATTCTCAAAACATCCATCAAAAACACCAATTTGACTTTTTCATGGAATTTTAATTTAATATGATGGATCGAGATGGCATAGACAAAATGAAGTAGCTGTTTTATTTATGTAATATTCTCCGGAGGCTAGACCAATCTTAAATTGATTGATTTTCATTAGTAAAGTGACTTCAATCCAACTTTCCAGGCAAGGTGGGTCAATAAAGCAAGCTATGGAAAATCCTCATTGATTCATCCACATTCTAAAGCAACATCTTCCCCATCAAGAGGACTCAAATGCTAAATATACTGGCTTTGGTTTACAGCATTTAACCTTGACTCCTTGGGTCATGTGACTGTATATTATACATCATCAGTCCATCTTTACAGATCCCACTGATACTTTCCACAAAGAAGAAGACGTTTAATGTTTTAACTGCATCTGACAGAATGTAGACATCTACAGCATGTTTGACACAATGCTGAAGAGGCATCATCATTTTCACTGAAGTTCACACATTCAGATTTCACAGCTATAGAAATTCTTTTCCAATATTAATTACACTCTTTGCTAATAGTTCTGCTTGGCAGAGCAGAATTTGAGAATATTTGTGAGCAAATAGTCTTAAACAGCACTAAACAGGAGGCAAGATTTATTGCTGTTAGAGGAAGGTTTTGTGAGGCAGGATTTATTGCTGTTAGTTGTTTTTGGACAATGTTGACCTGGTGGTAGAGCTCTGAACTAATCTACAATGTAAGAGTCCACACCACTCACTGCCACTGTGAAACTGTTAAAACATGGAGGTTTCAATCCAGTCATTGAAGACTGAATGTTTTGTCGTGGTTCCTTTTCTAATACACTTGAGTCAGGTCATCAACACGTAAAGTAAAGTACTGTTATGAATGATACGTTTTGCACAGTTCTTTTCTCCTTCTTTGATATATATATATATATACAGATCAGGCATAACATTATGACCACCTCCTTGTTTCTATGCTCATTGTCCATTTTGTCAGCTCCACTTACTATATAGGTGCATTTTGTAGTTCTACAATTACAGACTGTAGTCCATCTGTTTCTCTGCATACTTTGTTAGCCCCCCCATGGACCCTCACAGAGCATGTACTATTTGAGTGGTGGATCATTCTCAGCACTGCAGTAACACTGACATGGTGGTGGTGTGTGGATTTTGCAATAACCCACTTCATCTCAAAATATCTGATAAATGCTAAATAATAAATAAATCAACTTCTTTATAGTAATGTTGCAGGAGCTTACTAAAGTTCCCAATAAGTGCAAGAGAGAGCGGTCACTCAACAAGAGCTACAGAACAACCTAAAAGCAGCAAGAACAACACTTCACCAAGAACAATACATAATAAATGGACCACAATCATCTCCGTTCCTACAACTCACTCAAAACACTGCTAAAAGGAAGTATAGAAATGCACCATATGCACAGTGAAGTATGAAGATGGGGGCATCAGGAGCTGCTTCTGTGCAAACAGTACTGTGGCATTACATGTCATTGAAAGAAGCTAATGGAGCGATGTATGGAGATGTATTAGAGGAGAATTTAATGTCATTGGTCAAGAAATTGAATCTGGGGAGGTGATGAAAATTTCAACAAGACAACTGCAAACATACATTGAGAAAAACTCAGGACTAGTGTTTAAAAAAGAAAGTGAAGGGGCTTGCATGGCCTAGCCAATGTCCTGATTGGAGTACCCCTGAAAAACTTTCAAGGATTTTGAAATTGCGAGTCTATGAAGAGGACCTTCATTACTTTGGGGAGTTGAAGATGCTGTACCAAGAGGAATGAACCAAAATTGAACCACAATTCTGGAAAAAGGTAAGTACTTCTTGCTGTAGACATCTCAAAGCTGTAATTGTCAACAATGGATTTGCAACAAAGTCCTAATATTATTAATTTTGAATGTCTGACTACTTTTTTAACCTATAAATTTAATTTTTTAGACATATACTTGTTGGTTTTCTCTTGTTAAAATTGCTTAACTAATGCAGTATATATGTCTTTTGTTCATAGTTCTAAGTACAAAGTCTGAATTCAAAAGTGTACATTTGAAATGAATACATGCATAGAAACTAGATTAATTAACAAAAACCAAACTGTCTGAATACTTGTTCCCCTGCACTGTATCTATCTGATCGTGTGAATTGGCTGAGGGTCCCCAAGGGCTAGATTGTAAATCTCTGCTCTAACAGAACCAGAGTTTTAAAGGAACTCGAGACCAGATGGAACTAAGACTTTCAGCAACAAGAAAGTGGCTAGATTGTGTTTTTGTCACCGCAACCAATGACAATTCTCACATCTGAGGACCTGAGGTTCCAAGCCATTAAGCAACCACCTGGAGGCAAAAGACCAATATCCACTTCATGCTGCGGCTCCACTCTCAGGCTATTTCTCCACTGCATCGAGTGGCCCAACGAACAGGAAGTAGTCTGGCACACAATGACTACACTTGTTTCCAGTCCATTAAGAATTTGTCCTGGGGGCTGGATCTGAGATTAAACTTTGCCACACATACTCTGAGGAAAGGCCCTGTGTTGGGCAAGCGGTGGCACGGTTGCTCATGTTACAAAGCTAAGTAGGCGAAATGACAGCGAACTGACAGCTCATTTGGAGCGTTACTATGTGTTCACATCTCATTCATTACACTAGAGACCCTGCGCTCTGTGTGCACGTTAATGGAGCAAGACAGGCGTCAACAGTGTGAATGCTCTCTACCTCCTCTGCAGTTCCCTCAGAGACTAATGTCTATGTTGCCAGAGATAAAGAGGAATGAACTCTCCACCTGGGAGAGCATTTAAATGACATTTGACAGATCCTTGCAGATGCATTCTTGGCAACCAAGAATGATCATGGATGCTCACGGCGCCAGCTGCTTCGTTTTCCTTAATGTGACGTGACACTGTGTTAATAAATCACATTGAATGCCTGTTTGTATTTAGCCTAAAGCCTTAAAACATCGTCCGAGATGGCTAAAGAGCTTTACTCTAACTGGCTTTGAGGCCAACAAGGTCCAGGTGGTCATCTCTTTTATCTACTTACAGTTGCAGATCCTTAGATTAGTGCTAAAGATTTATCAGTGACCTGCAACTGCATGCAATCCACCCTGGACAGTAAGAGTTAAGCCGGTCTACTAGAAGGGGTGGGTCTATTTTCCCCAAAAAGTGGACCCTGTTCACAGGGTTTTCACACAGGTGAGCCTTAAATCTGGTGGTTTATTTTGAGATATTTTCGGAACAGGACAATATTAATTTCCTAGCAAATCATGGAAGTGTTGGACATGGGTAGGGAAAAAGAAAGCCAGCATAATTGCTGTTGTTAATAATGCAGCAGTAGCATCAGGTCAAGGGCTCACCTACATAAGATACCCAATGTTATATATAGTTTGCACAAAAATTTGTCTAGCTTATTAACTCTCATCTGGTATCGTATGTTGGCTAATTATTCTGAATAACAATAGTATAGTGTTGCAGTCTATGAATACCATATTCAGCCAGATTTGGATTTAGAATCTTTAATATAACTTTATTGTCATTATACTAATATAGGGTTGTACACTAAAACGAAAACAGTGTCTGGCTACTTCTCCATCCAGCGCAAAGACAATAGGTGCATAGACAGTTTGTAGGTCTGTAGGTCAGAAGGGAGAGATAGAATTTAAAGTGCAAACTATGGTTACTATACTGAAATAAATATGTAGACTTGTGTGATCTACGGCTTAGGTGTTTATAGTGTGTACTAATTGGAAGTGTACAGTATGTTGAGGTCTGATGTGCAGATTATAATAATTGTTTGTAAACAGCATCACAGATCTTATATTTACAACGTGTAAGGTGCAGGTAAATGAGCATTAGCAGCTTAATGTTCAAGCATACAGCTTACAGCATAAATGTTCCAGTACAGAGAATATACAGCTTAAATATTCATGTATAGTGAGTTCCAGTTAAAGTGCAATGTGCACACACTGAACTAAAAAAAAAAACAGAGTTAATAAGGGGCCTGCAGAAAGAGGTTAATTTTGAGAACAACTGTTCTATATTCTGGGAAAATAAGGCTCACACCACCTGTGTTTAACATGCAACCTAAACAAAATTAGTGTCCCACCGTCTGACAGGTAAGTTACATTACACTACATGAGACACTGAAACAAGTGATCTGAAATTCATAAATATGTTGACAATATTCAGTAGGTTGTTTTTTTGCTAATTAATTGAATCAAGCTCCAAAATGATCCATATTGGCCCCAAAAGTACCTATATTGCAATGACTACGTGGTTATGTTATGGTACACTGTGATTTAATGTGACTTTTTTTGGTTGCTGTTTTTTTAGGGTAGGTCAAACGACACACCTAATCTCAACCCATAGCCCCCCCTTGACTATGCCCCTGTTTTCTCGTTTTGCCATTCCTTTTTTTCAACTGACAGTCAGCATGTTTTTAACCAGCACATGGTAACTTTGCACTGTGTACTAATGCCAGTCTCCTGTCTGAGTGTAAGCGAAAAAGTAGTGAATGATCTGTAATTTAGCATTTTAGTAATGGATGTCAGCACTAAGAATTCAACTGGAAAGGAATCGATAAGCAGACATGGCCCAGTTGGCCTGCCAAACAATAAGCAATTTGCTATGTGGGAGCAGTCAGCAATGTCAGAGAAACAGTGGGGGGCTCAGGAGACTGAAGGCAAATGAAAATACTCCAATACATCTAAGCCATTAGCCTGCAGTGTTCTACTGCTGTATGATTTATTGCTCTGCAAGACAGATGTTTGAATCATTTTCAACTTTAGCAACACTGGCAATATAGGCACTCTGGTCAGAGATGAATCACTGGCCATTGACTGCTGTTATTGGAGTAGATGTTTTGGACATCAAGGTTTTTAAGTGAGTTTGTTTCCATGAATGAGGCTGAATAACAGGAACAGGTTTTTTTTTTTTGTCCTGAAAATATAAATGCAATCCAGTCAGATGAGAGGTGCAGATGGAATAACAGTCCATTACAGGGGACATCCTGTGGTGCTTGACTTAATGGAATTCTTCTTAAACCAACTGACCTTAGACTTAAGGACATAAAACAGCAGTTTGGCTCAGCTGATAAAACAACGAAAAATATTGAATTTTATGAAACTAAACAAAAAGTTTGCCTAACTGCTGCAATTTACAAAGCCAGTGCACCATCATCATGTGATTGTATGGAATTGTTCAGATACACTATGTTTAAAAAAGGTAATAAAATGAAATAGTTTCTGTTCTTTTAAAAAAGAGCATGGTGGTGGTCCCTGTGCTTGGTATAGTGTCAATTTGTCCCTCAGAGTCAATAACCAGGTGCTGATTGGCGCTGATTGTGATTACAGTTGTGACATGAAAACACTATTACAGCAAGATTTCATTTATCCCCCAGTGATCTTTAGAAACAAATGTCAGTGCCCCTCAATCAAGCCATGATACAGTAAATAAGTGCATTATGATTACAAAAACATGACAATCAGCATAGGAATCCATCTCAAGCAGTGTTCCTCTTTGTTTCTAATGGTGTTGGCTGTCAGAATGAAACTCCTGAGGGCATGGCTGTACCCCAAAGGCACGTTCTGCCCCAAAATGAGGCATTAGAGATTCTGAATGACTGCTCAAGATTACATCAGCAGTTTCAGTCTGAGCCAGTGCAGTGTCCTGGGATTCTTCACTGAGCTTCAGACTCATGGGGACTGAAATCCAACAGAGTTAATAAGAATGTGCTATAATGAGCATCAGAGACCACATGTCCATTTAGACTTCTTTTAACTTACTTGGTAATTACCTTAAGTATTACAGAACCTGGATCCCAGCTACTCACACAGGGCTTCAGTTGAAAGGTCTTTATTCAGCAGGGGTCAGTTGAAAAAACCACTGGCAACCATTAATTAAACACTTCCACGCTGCGATTCCTACACGGTTCCACCAATATAGATGTAAATATCCTCAAATTAAAGCCTGACATTCTGCACTTTAACCTCATGCCACTCTTCAATTACTCAGATGATTACATAGAACAGAAATGGAACTCCTTACTATGTTATTGAGCAGATCATAAGTTTATGAAATGTGATGTTCTGGCTGAAGCAACCTTATATGTTTTATGTCACTTCCTATGCAGATCAGGCTGAAATTCATTTCCACTTAATACTGACGATTAAACCTCGTTTCATATAAGTTTGTGATGTCTGTCTAAAGTGTGAAAGGTTTTGAAAAAGTGTTCAGTAACCGCTGATAGATGACTGAATGATTGAGCAAAAGTCAAAGACCATTTATTTAATTTTTCTTTAAAATGGTGTTCAAAAAATGATACACAGTACTTTCATCAGAGGAAAAAATCCACAGGTGTTTCTGTCTATCTGTTTCACTGTGAGAAGACAATGCTATGAATCTGAAAGGAGGTGTATGTGTAGAACACGAGAAGCAGAAAATGCAACCAACTTCTAAGACTAAACTTTAGAGGTATGGAAAAAAATCCCTTTAGATTTCTTTAAAAAACTGAAAATGAGTGTCCCAAAACAAATGGAAGGCACAATAATGGCAAAGAGTGAAGAGCAGAAAAAATTAGGAAAATACAGTGAATTATATATACAGTGTCAAGCTGTGTGAGCTCCTGGTTATGTGGCACTGAGTTCAGAGTGAGAATAAGAAGAGACATTTGTTTACTTTTATATATATATCTATATATCTATATATCTATATCTATATATATATATATATCTATATATATATATATATATATATATATATATATATATATATATATATATATAAAAGTAAACAAATGTCTCTTCTTATTCTTACTCTGAACTCAGTGCCAGGAGCTCACACAGCTTGACACTGACAGGCATTCTTGTTTGATGTGTTGTGCATTATCCATCATTCTGCATGAACATCATACACCTAGCTTTGATGATTGCAGGCCTTATCTTTGGCAGCATCCTGTATGAGATGACAAACAATCAGAAAAGGAAAAGAGAAAAGCAACAAGACTCTTGTTGGGAATCTATCAGATAAAGGTACTTGACAAAAGAAAAAATCATCTGCAAAGCAGTTTTTGGTGGTGCATACACTGCTTTTAAAATTAATATCAATCAGAGTGGCGAAGCATATTTGACAGGTTGTGGTCATGTATGGTGTTAACATGTATGAGTATGAGAACATACAATGTAGATAAGAATGCTGTAGCTGGATGGTTGAGATACTGAGAACTATAAAACACTGAAACAAAACTACCTATGGTGCAGGGTGGTCTAAATATATGTTTATAATAGTACATTCTGGAACATACAAAACATAAATCAAGATCTAAATCAGGGCTGCTATTTGTTGTTCATAATCATAGACACTGGGTGGAATCTTTTCAAAAGCATTCTATAGCTTTTTTTAAGTGAAAGAGCTTGATTATGCAAATGTTAAAATTCACTTTCATATAAAGTTCATATATGAAAATTAAGCCGCATAAACATCCCATTTAGAATTCATTCCAAATTTAATTTATTAACACACATCCATCCGTTCAGCTTATAGCAGTTTAGATTTGCCCACTCATTTTGAAGTTATAAGGAGTGTTTCAGCCTTGACTGCTTAATGCATGAGGCACCATACAGGGCTTCCAATCAGAACAGACATCATTTACATATATCAGAATAACCAGCCTGTTTAATTCTGCATTTACATGACAGCAAAGTGTGGTGATTTTGGTTTTACCTCATTCATTGCTCAGGAAAAAAACAACCATGGAAGACCTGGTAGACTACCAAAATTGTGACCATCAAACAAACAATACTTTCATCTTTGAGAGAGAGGAGAAAATCTATATAGAAGAAATGGGACTCCTAACAACCAAGCAAGACCTGTTAGACCACCAAAACTGTCAGAGTACTTAAAGCTTTCATCTTCAAGAAAGAGGAAAAAATCACTCTACTCTTGCTTTAGATCTGAAAAAATCCACAGGTGTTCCTGTCCATCTTTTACTGTGAGAAGAGGACTCAATGCTATGAGTCTGTAAGGAGGGAGAACTTGAGAGACTGCTTCAAAAGGTTCATAGTAATAAACAGTTGGACTTTGTCAAAGGTCTATCTATAAAACACACTTAATTTGATTTTTTTTACTTTTTACAATTATTTTCTTGCCTCTTTGAAAGTAATTTGATGTTGGACACAGTATGCAAATGTTGTTAAAGTTTCAAAACTTACCATTCGCTCGTACACTTCATATATGCAAACAGCCTATTTTGAATTCATTGCTTTTGACATTCAACATTCAAACTACATGCTGTGTTGATGGAAGATGGGAGAAAAAGCAGCAGGACATTTTTGCATTAGTTCACATTTTTTAAAAGGAAAGTTAGACTATTTCTCAGTCCAACTGTTGTCAAGACCAAGACAAGAGAGAGTCCTAATTATGCTGAGACTGGGAGAAGACAGAGTCCAAATAATGCCAAAACCCAGACAAGACAGAGTCTGGATGAAGTCAATGACCAAGACCTCGAATACCGCAACACAAGGTATTAGTATGTAAAATCACCTAAATGTAGTAGATGGAAAATAAAGTGCAAAAGAATGCAGGATATGTCCCCTTAACAAGTAATCAGAGCAAATAATGAAGTATGTGTTGTGTTGGTTTGCCCTTGAAAGAACTTTATGTTAATTACTTACGACACAGTAATCAAAATCTAAATCCGAAGGGAAATTCTCACCCAGAGACTCTCACAACTATAGAGAATTTGGCTTTTTCACACCATAAAGCTGAAAATATGTCATTTGTCTTGCTGTAAGTACTGGCCTGCAGCAGTTCTGTCCTGGAAGTGCTTTGGTTTAATGTAACTCTACGTTAGGTGAGTGCTCCAGGCTGCAATAGAGACCAGCACTCCCCCTGACTCAGGAGATAAGTTCTATCAAAGAGGATAATCAGAGGGAAGTGTTTAATTAATGAAGGATCCTCAGCTGGCTGAGTGGCTTGGCAGCTTTTATCTCCCATGTGTGAAAGATTCACAGACTTGTCTGATGTGGCCAGCGCTCTGCTCGGCTTCTACACTAAGTTTCTTTAACTGTGAATGTCCATGCTCAACATACAGGTACAGTTATGTTATCAGGTATAAAATCGAAATGCTCGAAATGTTGCACCAGGCCTCTTGCTCTGAATGCCTGATCCCTGAGTCTTAAGATCTTTAGGTCAAAGAGATGTATTCAGTTCTCAGCAGTCAGGACTTTGAATGATTTATTACCTTTGGAAGAATGACAGTGTCAGCCTGTATGTGAAATCCACTGCCATTCAAAGTAGTTTCTACTTTCAGCCATTAACCACGGAAACCAGGAAAAAAGATATCAACTCCAGCTATTCTTTCAGTAGCTTACAATGAGTGCATTTACATGCACTCAGTAATCCGATCATAATCATATTTCTACAGTTATCTGATTATTCAAATGGTCATGTAGACAGCATCCTCCAATTTCTTAGATCAGAGTAAGGTCCATAAATCCAATTAAGAAATCCAATAAAGAGAGTTGGATTTTAGCTCAGTAATTTCTCAGTGCATGTATACTTTTATCCTGATTTCTTTCAGATTTTTCAGTCTGCGCTTGTGCGAAAACAGACTGCGGTACCAGAAATAAGCAAGCAGCATTGCTGCGAGATGGCAACAAAACACCTTCGGAGGGATGCTGAAACCAATTACATATTTAATGATGTATGTTCGTATTTATAGGTAAAAATGGTGCAATGTTTTTTCAAAAAAAGCCACAGCATGAAGTTTGAGTTTTACATTATGTTTACGTCATGTCTTTTTCTGTGAGTTTATTGGCTGGTTGCATAGCAGAAATCTGATTGCTGTCTGACTCATGTAGACCTGGAGTTTCCCCATTATCTGATTGCTCAAGTGCATAGAAACACGTTGATCAGATTACTGACAAAATCTTTCTGCAGTTATTGGATTATTAAGTGCATGTTAACGCACTCATTGTGTTGTACTGTGCAAAGGCAGCAACCATTCATTTGTTTATATTCCTGTCAAAGTTTTTCAAAGAAATCTCCAAAGTTCAGTCTTAGAAGTTTGCATTTTCTGCTTCTCACGATCCAAGTAATCTCAGACACATTCAGCGATGTTAAGGTCTGCACTCTGGGGTGGTCAGTTCATTGTTCTTCAGCTTCTGTGTTTGATTTGCAAATTGGCTCTTTTTTTTTGTCTTTCATTTTCTCAGTAACAGCTTCTTGACGGCTACACATCAGACTGAGTTGTCTTCTCACAGTAGAAGGATGGACAGAAACCCCTGTGGATTTTTTCAGATCTGAAGCAAAAGTAAAGCTTGATTTTCTCCAAATCTGTCAAAGATGAAAGTTTTAAGTGTTAGTTTTTTGACAGTGACAGTTTTGGTGGTCTACCAGGTCCAGCACAGTTGATAGGAGCCCCATTTTCTCTAATTTCTTTCCTCATCTGTATGCAAGTGGATTATTATTTATCTAATTTCCTCAGAAACTTGTGCATAATGGCCATTTTGACTGGAAAGTAAAGGATGTACAGTACTGTGTGTAGATGTCTATCATGGTCCAGGAGGAAAAGCAGCAGGACAAAATTGTCTATACAGCTTCTGCAGTCATTGGAGGTCAGCTGCCATCTCGCTCACAAGTGTATGCTGCCCATATACATATAATTCTAGAAGACTCATCCCTGCCGGCTCACCCTTGTTTAAACTTTTTCCAGGTGAGATACTCAAGGCCAGGACCAGTTCAGAAACAGCACATATGTAACTATTGTCCACAGTGTTGATGAAACAGTATTTAGAAGTTTTGTTTATATGCGCTTGACCTTTTTTTACATTTTCTATATGTAGGTTTCTCTATGTATTCAATTTTTTATTTGTATTTCTCTTTTTATTATATTTCTGATTTACACTGTCTCTTTGTATCAGATTTTACTGTTTAACTAGTCTGTTTTAATTGTATAACCTGTGTGTCTTATGGATATTAGCCTTGGTTGTTTTGAGCATACTGCAAAATCTTACAAACCTTATGGTTGATGTGACTACTGAACTTCTTTTTTTTTTCTTTTATGGAAATGAGGCGTCTGGTGTTAATATACACAGTTGGCTGGCTGGAACTGAACTGTTCTGCTGAGTCAGTTGACATACAGCTATGTAAGCTATTGAAGTCGGCGTTATTATGCACAAGGTTGCATGTTTTCTTGCATGTGATGCTGGCATCTTATTCACTTTCTTCTTCGCTCACCATGTTTTCCTGCACCATGCCTAAAGAAAATTAGTAACTATGAAAAAAATGAGTGTAAATGATATCTGGTGTATGAATCTAGGTTCAGTTGAATTCTGGTAGTCTAGCTCATATTGACTCCACTGTGTGTGGAGAGGGTTTCTGTTACTCCATGTGTTGGATGTGCCTGCAAATCTGAGGGTGGTTTCTTTCAAAAATGTATGATGTGAATGTAATGAACTAATTCAAATAATGAAATAATTACATCACTGAAGGTTCAACAAATCTCACATATTAATTTGTAACATTTTAAACCTGAATAAGAAAAAGAACTGATCCCTTCAGGCACTTGCCAACCAATTTTACACATAAAAGCTTATACTGACCCCTACTGGCTATAACAACAAGAGGTGGAATGGCACTGATTACTATAAACTGTTTTTCACATCACCAGAGGCATTCTCTGTGTTCACTAAAGCTGTGGTTGTCAAGCCAAGGAGTGATTTCTTTCATAAAGCGTGTCCAGTCTCTCTACTATCTATCAATGACATTGTAACATTGAATGCCCTTAACTCATTGTGAGGTTGTGTGCAAAGGTCTGGGCCATGAGAAGTGTGTACCTTTAAAGGGCCCATATTATTGAAACAATGATATAGGAATGAAATTTTAAAATAAAAGTGTTGCATGTAGTATGCATGTGGTCCATATCTGGAAAATAAGCTGTCGACACAATGTGTTCTAAATGAATTGTTTTCATGTTGCCACAAATCCCAGTTCATTTACATGTCTGCCTGTTCAGCAAGTTAGCCCTGCCCACTTATGTTCAACTTATAAGGAATGTTACTACTTTTTGGAATAATGCAGCAGATATAATAATAATAATAATAATATAATATAATATATAATAATCAGAAAAGAGCTCATTTACAGACATCGATCTTAAAGGCTGAATAAATGAATTATGACTGTTTTGTTACATGAAACCACACAAATACAAGAAAAATGTAGATTATAGGCTTTTGAAACTCATTCCAGGTACACAAATGGACCTTCAGGACCATGTTATACCTTTGAGGGTACATTTATATTGTTTGCAGGTTATTAATACTTATATAATTTATTATATATAATATATATATATATTAT
Organism: Colossoma macropomum; assembly: GCF_904425465.1. Classification (NCBI taxonomy): domain Eukaryota; kingdom Metazoa; phylum Chordata; class Actinopteri; order Characiformes; family Serrasalmidae; genus Colossoma; species Colossoma macropomum. The sequence goes on from NW_023494788.1 coordinate 17,654,011, forward strand.
ATATATATATATATATTTACTACTAAAAATTTGCAATAAATGAGTGAAATGAACAAAACTAAAACTTGAACGTTGAGGAAGATGCTGAGGAAAAAAACATTCTAAGGTGGCAGAGCTGAGGAACTGTGAGTTCCTGAAACTGTTTCATTGCTATACAAAAGCTCTTTGGAAGAGCTGTGAGAGGAAAGCTCTTCTCAACAATAACAAGCAGACTGAAACATCTGAAGTCTGGCAAAACTTTGGAAAGTGCTGTGGTGGAACAAAACTAAAATTCAGTTTTGGTTAACTTACGTAGAACTGTGAATTACAACAAAAACAAGGGTTTGCTTTGGCATTGATTACAAAGCTATCCATATTTAGCAAACCTAAATGTGCTGAAATTGTCTCAACAGCATCTTCATCTAGTATTTTGAAGCATTATGTCCAGATCAGGTTAGAGAGTAGGACCTCAGAACTGCCCTTTGCTACTGATAGAGACAGACAGACAAAAGGACAAATTGCATAGACATGTACCTGTATATCTATCTACACTCCTACTAATTCCACGTATTAAATAGTTTTCCTTACCTTTTACATGGATATATTGTAATATATATACTTATACAGTATAAGCAATACTGATATACCAGGTGTTTGTGTATCAAATCTTGAGACAGATACTTTGATGAGAAATTAAAAAAAAAATAGATGATTATCTCAGCAGACTGAAATAAGTAGTGCTTTGAATTTACTGAATTCAATGGTACACTGATTTACATGAATAAAATATATCAAATCAACACAATTATTGTCAAAAGTAAATCAAAAGAACAACAGTTTCCTAAAAATCATCTACAGCTTTGTTAATTATTCTGGACACATTTTAAATAGGCTATCTTAATGTTTTTATAGCTTCCAACAAATTATCTGAAGCCTATGAAGGATACTTGCGTCATACTGGAATCATTTTACACATGTATATGCAACAAAAAAGGCTTTGTGCTAATTTACACTAATAACAAACTTTTTCAGTGGTGCTGTATGTGTGAGAGAGAAGCTTTGTTAGCATATGTACATTTTGCTTCAGGCTGGTAAAGCTGGTCTCCCCTTAAGGGTTTCTGAATTACAATTCTACAGACATTTTACAGCCAAATAGATTTGAAATTGAGCTGTGAAAAATTCTTGAAGTGCACTTTGTGTATATATATATAATTGCAGTAAAGAAGTAAGGAATATGTACTTGTCCTTGTTTGGGCTAGAAATGTCAAACATGCCTTGATAGAGGCGCTAACTGTGTTTTTTATGTCATAGCAGCAGTAAAGCTACTAACAAAGTGAAGGCCTTTTTTATTAAACAAGGTATATAAAATGAAGGTTTGTACACTGAACACTGGAATGAATTTCGAAGGTTTATATACTGAACACTGCAATGAAAAATAGTATGAAACACCCCATACTATTTTGTGCTGGTAAAGCTGTTTTAGTGTGTTACTGGCCTGAGTACCTGCGTAACCCTCTTTTGTCCTTGTATATATGTAACAACATAACATATTTTGGCATTGAAATAATTGAATACTATTAGCCGATGAGTATAACTAGATAGTGCTAGCAGTACTCTCTCTCTCGGATATTGGAAAATGCCTTTTTATTTCTGTAACAAATGTGGTGGGCCAATTAATCATTATTCATAAAAATAATCATCATAATATAATTAGAGATTAATATTTCTTGTATATCTAAAACATTGTTCCAGCAAACTATAACGATTTTTTTCTTTTTTTTTAATGATAAAGTGGTCTACAACGTCTTTTGGAACGAAACCCTTCATGCGCATATACGTAGGATATGCAGGATGATGTAGCGCATGCGCGGTAGCACACAGCGCCCCTGCGAGAACATTGTTTTATTTGTTTAAATTTATTTATTATTTATTTTAAAAGAATATTTCAATAACACGTTCCAAAAGATATGGGAATAAAATAGTTTAGTCTACTAATATTATTGTTTCGATGAGTTACTTTCGTTTAAGTTTTGTAATGTTACGAACTAACTTCCTTGTTTTCTATCGGACAAAAGCATTACTGTCGTTTCGAGGGGTCAGTGTAAGAATTTACAAGAACTCTGTAAGGCAATCACGACGAAAATAATTGCTTGTGAATGCCAAAACCCGTCTGTTCTTTTTATAAAATACTTTAGATCTAACCAACAGCGTAAATCCCGTTTTATTGTTGGTACAATAAAACCGACCTTTCTGTCCACCCCTATTAGCTGTGGTACAGTCCAACCCGGGATCTCGCTTCGGAACCCGTTTGAGCCACAGAATCAAAACAGAGACTTGGAGAGATGGAGCTGTCAAGCCTTCGTCACATTTTCATAACATTTATCTGTCTTTCCTCACAGCTTACTTGTGGGGTAAGTCTTTTTTCTCGTTTTGTCTGATATTACTAAAGAGAACCTCATATAGTTTAATGTGTTTTATGTATTGGCTGGCCAGCCGGCTACAGTTTGCGATGTTGCCCGTACGTGAAGACTACATATTTCTTTAATTTTCAGTCTGCTGAAGAGTGCCGAGACAGCATGTATCCTCCCAAGGGCCCAACGTAGGCCATACCCCTTTATGTATATTTTATAAGGGAAAATTGAATACCATGCCAGCATGTTAAGTAATGGTTCATTAATGATGTGAGACATGGAATCTGACTATATGTCCTGTTTTTATATTTCCTTATAGGTTTAAAGGTAATGTCACCTGGTACACCCTAAATCTTGATTTACCCCCCAGTGAGAGGTGGACTCATGTGGTAAAGGAGAAAAAAGCTGAAGTAAGCTCTGAACAAATTTACAGCACTGTGATATCTATTGTCTAATGCGAAGAGTCTGTCAAAATGTATCTTATCCTGGCACTGTGGTTCACAGTGCTTGAACCCTACTTAAAAAAGCAATCTGTGCTCACTAATCAATACTACTTCTGTCTTTTGTTGGGTTTGACAAGTGTTTTGTGGTTTAAAACTATTTTATGTTATTGATATTCATTGCAGATTTTGACACACATTTGTACCTTCACAAAATAAATATAGGTTTATATAACTTTATAAACTGTTATTCATGTTATTCAACTTATTTCATGAGTTGAAAGCACATAGAATACAAGCCCTTCTGACCTGAGATTAAACATTATGAGTAGTGTAAGTACCAGGAGTGCATTGTTCCCTGTTTCACAATCACTCAATGAATCAATAATTCAACAAAACAAATAAATACAACAAGAAAACAATGTCCCTTCTGTTTTTTCTGAGCTGGATGTATGGCACCTTAACATAAATCAAGGGACATAATTTTCTTCTTTTATTTACTTACTTGTTGATTTATTGATTCATTGAGTGATTGTGAAATAGGGAACAATGTACGTCTGAGGTAGCTGAAACAAAGAACAGAAAACTGAACTCTCTTTGCCCTAAATGACATTGCACGCAATTTATAGTAATTTGGATGTGAACTTTGTTTTTCAGCTGGTAGCAATGATACAAGCAATAAAAGATTTAGCTGGTGGCTTTTTCCATGGAAAACTGATTCATTTAGTGGACAATGAGTTGGTGAGTAGATTGATTCAGTGTTAATGTTGCACTCTGTGACACATATATCTTCCCAGAAAAAAATGTATTATTCAAGTGTTCAATCACTATTTTAGTATTTATTGGATTGCTGTGATTCTCTGTGCTCTGATTGCAGCCTTTGATAGTGGACACACTCCCTTACCCTTTTAATGAAGAAATTAAAGGAATTGCTGCTGTCTCTGGTGTCCCATTGGGTAGAGTTTGCTCATTTATTAGGAATGATTTTTAAAATAAAATAATGAAAAATTAAAATGACTTATCAGAAATTCTGGAAAATAGACATTCAATTTCAGCTATGTTGAAGCATTGGAGATTTATGATAAATAAGGTGCCTATGTGCAGGTGTTACATATATATTTGTCCTGTATATTGATTGCATATATGTTTTGTTTTTTGTGTTGCCTTACCTACATGCACATGCCAAACGAATACTTTAGAATTTTTTTTTTTAGATGTTAAGATTGCATTGCTACTCTTTTAAAACTCTTGACTGGAATGCAGACAAATTTCTGTTTGTGTTTAATCCTTTAGGAGAAGTTGTGCTGTTTAATATCTTCTATGAGGTTTTCACTGTGTGCACATCAGTAGTTGTGGAAGACTTAAAAGGTGAGAAGTGTTTGTGTGGCAGTCTTTGTCCACATGTGAGTCATACTTAGTTTGATGCATTTATCTATAAATCTAATTACACATTCTTTTTCAGGGAATATATACCATGCACGGAATATGGACTTTGGATTGTTTATGGGGTAAAATTTGTTTGTGTATATCATAGAGGTTTTTTGTGTCTGTGTGTTAGCATTTTAATTCACAATGGACTTGAACCACCTTGTGTTTTTCTGAAAGGTGGGATCGAACAAATCAAACCTGGACCATAACTGAGAAGCTAAAGCCACTTGTTGTGAATGTTGACTTCAAACGAAATAACAGAACAGTCTTCAAGTCAACCAACTTTGCAGGATATGTGGGAATGCTCACTGGCATTAGACCTGTAAGTGTTTCAAGACTTAGATAGATGAAATTACCCCATCTCTGTTTTGTTTTTGTTTTTTTTAATAGAAGCAGAAGAAAATGAAACGTTTATTTTCTTGTAGAAAGAGTTTACTCTAACAATGAATGAGCGCTTCAACGTTGATGGAGGGTACATAGGTAAGGCATAACAAGAAGGTACAGTATTTTGCATGCTACTGATGGACAGTACTTCTAGACCTTCACTTTGACTGTGGTCTTCAGAATGGCACTCAATTGGCACTCAGTGCTTGCTTTGTTGAAGAGACAGATAACATCATATAATTTCTCACAGGAATCCTGGAATGGATTCTTGGCGAGAGAGATGGAATGTGGATGAGCTTCCTCACTCGCAGAGTTCTGGAAAATGCAACCAGGTTGAGTCAGTCTTCCATTCTTTCTGTTGCATCTCTAGTTAGCAGCCTAGTATTTGGTGTTCTAATCAATTTTCTTTCCTCTATCAGTATGAAAAGCTTCTGTTTCAACTTCAGAGTTAACTTGCCTCCTGCATGTAATGTGACAGTGATGAAATTCATGTTATAAACCAAAATTAATCTTTCTAACCAAAAATGGGTGTCTTTTAACAGTTACGAAGATGCCAAAAACCAGCTTGCTCAGACCAAGCTACTTGCCCCAGCCTACTTCATCTTGGGCGGAAACCAGACAGGTCAGGGTTGTGTAATAACCAGAACTAGAATCAACACGCTGGACATCTGGGAGTAAGCTTACGTTATCACACTAAAGAGTCAGCATTTAAATGATCTACACTACATTATTTTATCATATACATTATTTTTATGGTATTGAAGGATTGCCTTGAAGCTTGGCAGATGGTACGTCCTTGAAACAAACTATGATCACTGGGAAGAGCCATTCTTTCTGGATGACCGGCGGACACCGGCTATGAAATGCATGAATAAAACCACCCAAGCAGTAAGTGATTTCACTCAAATATATGTATTCAAAACATATAGTTCTTGTTTAATGTTATTCATTACTGTTATACTGTACTGCACTCACCAATGAAACGTATGTTTTTTCAGAACATCACATTGCAGACAATATATGATGTCCTTTCAACAAAACCTGTTTTAAACAAGGTGAGAATTCTTTAATTTCCCCTCATTAGTAAGAACTAACCAAGATTTTCTTTGAAAATTCAAGCTTGATCTTTTAATAGTGGACATTTTGTTTCCATCACTGTCTAGCTGACTACCTACACTTCACTAATGGAAGTTTCAACTGGTAAACTGGAGTCTTACATCAGAGCCTGTCCAAATCCATGTAACCCTTGGTGATTCATCACCACAATGTGATGTGTCACCACAAATGAAAAGCTGTTTTAAATACCATGATGGCTATTGCTCTACCTCTTAAATATCGTCAAGTAATATTAAATGTCATTTTTATGGCAACTTTTATTATTTCTCCAAAAATCTTGTAATACAAGTGTAAATATTTTATTTTGTGACCACACTGTGACAGTAGCCACTGGTTTTGTGAATGGAAAGGAGTTGCATTACTTATTAAATTACAACAGACTGTATGATCTTGACTGTATTAAAATGTAATAAATTAATTTTTATAATTTTTATTATAAGGATTTTTTGCCTTTTCCAAATAAATGTTTTTATTTCTTGGACAGCTGTAAACAATGTTCCCTTTTTCTGTTCCTCATTTAGTGTTATGTGGGAAGTGCGTTTAACCCAAGAAATTTGTGACATATCCAATATTTCACCAGCACTAAAATAGAAAAAAGCAACAAAGCATGTGATTTTTTTAAACTTTCATTTCTATCTAATGTGATGCATCAAGTCTTTACAGAGTGTGTAAGTCATACATGCTGCAGCTTAATCAGCAGAGAAGCCGTGTCACTCTTCTCACTTTTTGGCTGAGGGCATGAGGAACTGCCAGTCCTATTGCACACTTCCTCATCTGTTTTATTACACCTTCGTCCTCCCACACATCAGCTGACCAAGAGAGAGTAGAGCTTTTTTTTAAAGAGGAGATGAAAATCAGCAGTGCAGCATTAAGAAATCTAACTTAAATGGCCAATGATTTTGAAATCTGAGTTTTCCTTGCTTCTTTTAAAAAAAAAGGATGTTAATGTTGTACGTAAGTATTGTTAAAGTTTCAAAATGTACAAACACTCCAAGTTAATAAAGTCTATTTATGGAAACTAATCTTTTCACAAACAGCCCGTTTTGATTTTACTGTTTTTGTGTTGTCACAAAAACCAACACATCCACAAATATCCTTCTGTTCAGCCTATAGCACTTTAGCTCCACCCATTCACACTGAAGGAGCATTGCAGTTCAGACTGCTTTTTTAAATGCAGAGCAGTCAATCAGAACAGAGGGCATTTACATATATTAGTCTTAAGGGATAAGAGAAATTAAAAAATTGTCATATTATTAGTGTTTGTTTTATATAAAACCGCAATTGGTTTTATAGTAGACCATGAGGGAAAAAAAAAAACACTACAAAAATTTAGTATATTAATATTAAAGTGAACACAGTTGTATTTTGTGGATATATTTGAGGACAAACTTAAATGTGGCATTGTTCTGTGAATTTTATTTTGCTTAGTTTAACATATTTGAAAAAATAAAACAAAAATTTATATATATATATATATATATATAGCTGTTGCTGGAAGAAAACCTCGTATCTCCATTTTTGACGTTTTCCAGTTTTTGACATAATTTGAAAATGCCTGTTGTCCTTTGTACAAGAAATGGCCCAAAATTACTTGAGAAAAAAGTCTGGCTCCATTGACTTACATTAAATGTAAAGTAAAGTTATCATTTTGGATTTTGGATATATATATATATATATATATATTTATATATATATATATATATATATATATATATATACACTTTGTATACCTTTTATTTATACTTTTTTATTTACACTTTTTTCAAAATAATATAATACTATGACACCACTATAAGATTATAAGAGTAAAGGCCTGTTTCATATACAGCAAAATGAACCACTCCTGTTTCAGTCCAATCCAGTTTCTTAATGTAAAGGTTGCGCTGATCTCTCTTGATTGCTGTCCCCTTGACAGAACATATGGTCATTTCATGTATAGTAGGAAAAAGATAAAGGTCAATTTGGCCCTTGAAGAGAACACCTCACCTTTAGACCTTCTGACAGCAAGTCAGTTTGGGAAATGCTTGAACACAATACAAAGACAGATAGGACAGATACTTTGCATACTTTGGCTAGCAGGGCACTTGACCGTATTATCCCAGAAAGACGTCATCAACCACACTAAGCAAGTCAGTTTGAAATGTAAATTGGGTTACATAGCCCTAAAGCAAGGAGGAGACTCCAAACCTGCTGTCAGCCTTATTACAATGCCTTTGTTCAGCAGCACTATTTAATATTTTTGCTAAAACTGAAAGAAGTAGTATTACTGAGTTTGGAGAAAAAAACACATTAAAATATGGTGTACCCTGTAAAACCTGAAATAATCATTTAAAAGTGGTACCAGGATGAATTTGGCAGGAGTTTTTCGAACCACGTTGTACGTCTTTACATAATGTCACATGCACAGGCTCTAACAGAAGGTCTGACTGATGAAGATCTGATGACAGTAATGGATAACTCACTCACATCCTTGGAAGACACCTTCAGCACACTCACAAAAGTAGGATTCATCCGCTCGTGGGGGGTCCAAAGCACAACCGACGCTACAAAATTTTCTTCTCCAAATCCCCAAATTCTACATAGTGTTGCTTTAACACCCATGGTTGAGTGGAGCCCCAAGAAATTCAGAAAATAAAGTCTTATCGAGGACATTAATAATGTCATGAAATAAACTCACAAAGAAGAGCACGTACTCTAACAGTTCATAATAATTTTGGTGAGTAAGTACACACTTTCTATAGAGAACACACTTCTGCATGCTTTATTGCACGATTACTCACTAAAATTCAGCAAATAAATAGAACGTGTGCACAAAAAGGTTCAGAAATCCACCATTTTTACTTGTGTTCTCCGTAGATGATGTGTTTAATTTTCACTGTGACGATCAACCATAATTTGTTCATGGGGGTTCAGAGACCATCTTTTGCATTTGATCTGTTCAGTTAAGACAGCCTCATGAACACTGCCCTTCAGTAAAGTGTTAACAAATACAATTTTCGTCTGCTGTAAATTATATTAGTTGATATTAATGTTATTTGTGCACAAATTTGCTGAAGTTGATATAATTGTCTTTATCTTTGATGCTAACAGAAACTTCAATGAAGTTTTTTCCATGTATGTAACAGCCTTATCCTTTGCTCCTTTGTCATTCTTTGCAATTCCAGTTATTTTTACCTAGGTTTAGAGCCTTGAAAGGTTGTTCACAAAGCAGGATTTCTCAGCTTATGCCTAAATTAAGCCTGTCCAATAGGAAAAGAGCTGAGGGACATTTTTATTGGACAGTCCCCATCTTTGGGCTTAAGTTATCTGGCTAACTGAGAAATGCTGCTTTGTGAAATACCCCCTGTGCCTTTTTATGCTTTATTACATCAAATTATGAATTGTCTTCAGGAAAATGGGTATACAAGAGCTGTGCTCATTGTTCTAATGAGGAACTCCACACTGATCACCAAGCCACCACAGTCATGACAGACAGTCTGGCTCCACATCAGCAAAGGAGTTATACAAGGCTGCATACTATCACCATTCTTGTTCAACCTGTATGCTGAATATATAATAAGACAAGCAGGACTGGAGAAAGATGACGAAGGATTCAAGATTGGTGGAATAAATATTAATAACCTTAAAAAAAAAAACAGATGACACCACACTCATAGTGGTATGTCAGAAGAACTGAAGGCCCTTATATTGACTGTTAAAGAAGAAGTTCTTCAAAATGAAGAAAACAAAGGTTTTGACAACAGGAAAGACCACTAACTTCACCACTGATGGGGAAAATTCAGTAAGTGTGGACAGCTTTTGCTTACTTAGATCAGTTATTAACAACAAAGTATCCAGCTGTCAAGAAATAAGACACAGATTGGCACTCGGCAGAGCAAGAATGAAGGAGCTTGAAAAGCTCTTCAAATGTAATTTTGTGTCTCTACAAACAAAGATCAGAATCATCCAGGCTGTTTTTTTCAGTGGTTCTTTACGAATGTGAAAGTTGGACAGTAAAAAAGTGGGACAGGAAAAGCACGGATGCCTTTGAACTTTGGGCAAGGACTTTTAAGAGTACATTGGATGGCAAAGAAAGCAAATGGACTCTCAAGCTAATCAAGCCTCTCACTCAAAGCCCAGTTAACCAAAGGTTCCCTTTTTTAAAATATTAGGAGAAGAACCAGTTCCTTGGAGAAAAAAAAAATTATACATGGAACAGTTGAAAGTAAAAGAAGAAGAGGACGGCCATCAACAAAATGAGTGGACGCAATCAGAGATATCATGAATGAGCCATTAAGAGGCCCAAAGGCCCAAATAGAAGACAGGACATTCTGGAGAAACACTATCCATATGGTTGCTAGCAGTCAGAACTGACTTGACAGCATTTTGTAATAACAGTTTACTTGGCTAGTTTGTTTGGTTCATAGCAGAGGAATAAAGGTAAACAGGATTACAGTCTTACAACAGGGTTAATCTGTTACTCTGAATATTTGTTCCTTACCACTTTTCTTTTTATGTTTTTTTTTCTTTGCTCGGAGGTCAGTTTGATGAATGCTGTGCTTCACCACATGCTAATGTACCTGACACACATTTTTCACATTTCCATTTTATGTGTGTATCAAATCAGGTATTCTTCTCTGAACCCCAGCCGGCTGTGTGCATGTGGAAAGTTAACTTTTCTATTCCAGGTCTTTTGTTTTTTTTAAGAAATTCTTTGCTTTGTCTGTTGTTTTGCCCAACGAAATGTCACAACTATTTAAGAAAATGTTTTATATAATGTGTATAATCTAAAACAGGATCTAAGATAATTTAAACAAAAATGATCCTTCAGTTAATACACTGTAAAAAAAAAAATACTTCATGCAGTAACAAGAAATAAATTGCTTTAATTCAACTCAGATAACTACTTGTTCCACTTTTTACAGTGCATCCTGTGGAAAACTGAAGCCACAATGCTCAAATTGACTGGTTTCCTGCTTTTGGGTTTGTTTGTGAGCTGCTTGTTGGAGACTTTCTGTATCTGTTCATCTCTGTTGCTCTATAAAGATCACTCCCATTTCCAACAGGGTTTAAGAGGCATGTAGAACCACACTGGCTTCTGGGGGATCTTCATTGCACAAACTGGAATAAAGGATCTGAAAGCACTGTCGTATAAGATTATTAAGTTTTTTATGTCTCAAACTCTGTTTCATTCCTAAATTTCTTAGAATTTTGCTATGGACGCATCTAAAATGTTAAATATTCTCATTTGGATTGTCTTGCTTTTGGACTTGGCTGATTCTGTAAGTATTATGTCAAATTTTGACACACTTAAAAAGATGTTTTTTCCAGGGTTCATTAGTAAAGACAATGATTCTATAAAGACCCATGGGTTCTATATAGAACCATTTGCATGCTTAAATGTTTTTTTGCATGGTGAAATAGTTCTTTTTAGATTGATGAATAATGTATTGTATATGGTCCTAGAACATTGTTGATGCTATATAGAACCTTATACAACACATTCTCCATCAATCTGAAGAACTATTTCGCCATGCAGAGAACCATTTCACGCATGCAAATAGTTCTATATAGAACTCATGGTTCTAAACAGAATCATCACCTTTACCAGTGAACCCTTTTTAAGTGTGTATGGTTATTGTTTCTCTATTATCTTTATTTGTTTCATCTTTTTGTCACTTTGTCATTGAACTCTTTGTTTAATGATTTTGATTACACTGTACATTGTGATTACATATATTGTTTTACATTGTGTTTGTATGCAGTCCCCTGATGACTGTCAGCTGGAGAGAGACAGGCTTCGTGCACAGTTAAAGTCTAAGGAAATTCGTGCTATGAAGCAGCAGGAGATGATCCAGCGCTTGATGAACCTCACGCAGCAAACCCAGAATCCTGCAAAGGAGAACTTTTTTGATCTGGGAGATAAACAATATGCAGGTATTCTTATGAAGGAGGTCATACTGGTTCTTAGAGATGTGTCTGTGTTCTGGTCTTTATGAGTTTGCTGGGATGCAGTGGTTGCTGATACTGTTTTCTCCATTGTAGACTGTGCTCAGATTTTCAATAGCGGAAACCAAGAGAGTGGATTTTACATGATTAAACCTTTGAGGAGCCCAGCGCAGATCAGCGTTTACTGTGATATGACAGAGGGGGGCGGATGGACAGTCTTCCAAAGACGTTCTGATGGTAGCCAGTCTTTTGACAGGTGAGGACAAGTCTTCATTGTAAACATACACCAGCCAGCCGCTTTGTTAAATACACATCCTTGTATCTACACTCACTGTCCATTTACCATATAGGTGCACTTTGTAGTATTAATACCTGCTCTGATCTCCTGTGGGGATCCTGACCATTGAAGAACAGGCTAAAAGGGGGGTAACAGAGTATGCAGAGAAACAGCTGGACTACAGTCTGTAATTGTAAAAGTACAAAGTGCACCTGTGTGGTAAGTGGAGCTGATAAAATGGACAAAGAGTGTAGATACAAGGTGAGTGGAAAATATGTAATATGACATAATTCAATGTAAAATTTTAATAAAAATCATCATTTGAAAATGCTAGCCTTCCTTTACATTGTGTGAGCATGTCATGACAAATAGAACAATAGAAATTATCCAAAAATAATTTAATGTAGGGGAGAGTGGGGCACCTATTGTTTGTGAACAATTCAGCAGTGTGTATAAATCACAATCTATCCCTTGATGGGATTAACTGTAATGGACTAAGGGGTTAGTTGCAACAGTTGCTAAAAAGTCTGGTAAATGCAAAACAATTAATACAATTCTATGTTGTTTAGATGGGGTGAGCTTCCCATCCTAAATACATAAAAATATATTAATCAAAATTAACATGATTAGTGAAAAGAGTCTGTGTCAAACAAGGCCAGTTTATTTAACACAAAGTCAAAATGATTACATTTAAATATGATTTATCTACATTACATCTATATTGTGTTTTTGTTGAGTCTGTGTAAAAAACTGTTTTGAATTATTATGGGTGGATATGAACACTGTGTTACAAACCCCACCATATGGAGGCTTTACTTTAGTCCAGCTAGATCTCACTGTGGGCTGTTAATATGCTTTAAAATGATGCTATGATGCAGGCACCATTTATTAAGATTTAAATAATATCTGAAATATCTGTTCAACTGTTGTCAAAATGTAAGATGTTGATCTGGGTAAATGAGAACATGACCAAAAGCACATTGTACTTGGGCATTTTTAAATACATAAAAAGTCTAGTTTACATTTTCCCCTCATGTTAGTTTGTGCCCTGCTCTTCCCAGCATTAAAACAAAGAACTCATTCTAATATACAAGGTTACTATTTTTAACATATAAGGTTTTCTAACAACAGCAACAGTATGATATGTATATACGTATATGAAAAACACAAGATAGATTTGTTTGTTTTGCTGGTCTTTTACAGTGAATCCATTGTTTTCCTTTGCAGGGATTGGAATGATTACAAGACTGGATTTGGTGATCTGAAATCTGCGAATGGAGAATTTTGGTTAGGAAATGACAACCTACATTATCTGACATCCCAGGGTGATGTATTTCTTTATGTATGAGCAAAGTTTAATAACATATGTGCATGTAGTATACATGCAAATGAGATTCTTTGGTCTTTAAAGTCAATTGAAAAGGATATGTTTTTATAAACTTTATAAAATGAAATGTATTCATTTGCATCATAAAGTCATGTGCTCCTATATAAAGTGATATTATGCCATGTAGGTGATTACATCTTGAGAATCAACTTGGAGGACTTTGAAGGCAGCCAACGTTTTGCCATATACAGAAAGTTCAAAGTTGACAATGAACAGGTATCAAGCTGTGAAATTATCCCCCTGTTAAACAAATACAGTATTTAAACTAGTGTATTTTTGCTTGATCCATAACTTCCCCATTTTCCTCCTTTTTTTCAGAACCATTACCAGCTGCACTTTGGCACATACACAGGGACTGCAGGAGACGCGCTCTCAGGTAGCTACCACCCTGAAGTCCAGTGGTGGGCAAGCCACCAGGGGATGAAATTCAGCACAAAGGATAAAGACAACGATCGCTATGAGCGCAGCTGTGCCCTTGAGGATAAGTCCGGCTGGTGGTTCAACAGGTCTGTGCTCCAGACGCTGTGATCTCACTGTTAATAGATACAGTCTTTAAAGGCTATTGAAAGATTAGACTCTACAGATTGTGTTAGAGATTAATAAAGTTTGGTTGAATTTATTTTATTATTATTAAGTTATTCTTTACATGAATTTGATATATTAATTTCAGTAAGAGTAAAATAAATAATAAATAAATAAGGCTAAAACATTGACCCTGCCTTTACAGCAATAATGAGGAAAAACAAGTCTTACTATCAACAGAATGGTGCTCCTGAGTTTTAAAGCTGTTCTTTCATTTGCCTTCCTCTAGATGTCACTCTGCCAACCTGAATGGTCTCTACTATAAGGGTCCTTACAGTGCAGTGACTGACAACGGGATAGTGTGGTACACATGGCACGGCTGGTGGTACTCCCTCAAGTCTGTGGAGATGAAGATCAGACCAAATGACTTTGAACCAAATGATATCTAACTTCACATGCTTGACCACTGCCCAGTTATTTTGCAGAACATATATATGCAAAAACTTAGTATAACTGTCATATATAGAGCACTGAGTAGCTTTTAGCAAAGTTGATATTCAGTTTATGCTTAGCCTATATATTCACAAATGCTAATAAGATTTTGTTTTCCCCAAAAATACATTTGTCTGTAAAATGGCAACTTTATGGTATGAATCTAAAGGCAACTTTATAATATGAATCTGTTGTCTGGGTGGTGAGATTATAAAAATAAATAAATGCATAAACATAAGGATGTGATTATTTGAACTGGACTAAAGGTAACAGGATGAAACATAAAAATGCTTTTCAAAAAAAAAAAAAGGCTTATTCAAGTTTACTGATCTATCCATGCTTCACCCACAAACACATTCTTGTCCAAAATTTCATTAAGCATAATAAAAACTTTAGGACATTTTCATCTTTTTTTCCCTTATATTTAGAGTTATTATTATTATTTTCTATAGATGTGAAAGGCTGCAAAAGAATTAGGGTAGTTCAGGTGTAGATTTTTTTGTTATGTAATCAAGCTAATGTGGTGGCAAATTCATTATTGTTTTGATAGTCCAGCTTAGTAAAACCCCACATATATATATATATATATATATATATATATATATATATATATATATATATATATATATATATATGTATGTGTGTGTGTGTGTGTGTGTGTGTGTGTGTGTGTGTGTGTGTGAGTGTGTGAGAGAGAGAGAGAGAGAAATGGAATGTGTGTTTATTGCAGAAACGGTGGATTTTAGCCTTGCTAATTTATATCAGATTGAAATGGCCCGTAACTGAACATGACGTTTGCCAGCGTTCTGTAAAGCTTGTTCAACCTGGCAACAGTTGCTACGAACTACGAAAGAACGCGTTTGTGGGCTAATTCAGTAAAGACCGCCAGGCCTGCTCTTCTCTAGAGTCACAGGCTTCACTCACTTCACCAGATACATAGCACTGTAAGTCTTATTTTAGCTGTGATCTTCACCAGGTAACGTCAAAATAAAAACACATCGGGCTGTGTTATACCTAGTAAATGTTATTGCTGTAGCCAGTTATAAACATGCCGTGGAATGTAGTTAGCAGGGTTGATGTAAACAATGACCGTGTTCTGATGTTGTGGGGAAAAACAAAAATGGCAAAAAGCTAGAACTTGTAAGAACGAAATGTATTAAGGACACAGTTTAGCTGAGCTCTTCAACTCTTGGTGGTCTGTATAAACCAGCATCAGAGCCTCGGAAGTGTCGTTTTGCCCGCGCAAGTAAAGGTCGCGTGAAGCCGCTGCGTTCAGTAGGTGAGGCGGATATCTCAGGACGTTAGCATAGCATAGCATAAGGAGATGTGTTTGCTACTGTAGACTGAAGTAAGACCAGTTTCCTCTCCTGTTTTAATGTTGTGACCCTCTTTGCCTTATGTGAACATCGTACATCGTCAAACGCTGCGCTGTAAGAAAACGACGTTACACGTTACTTTTTCAAACGCTTCAAAACGTTTTCCCCAGACTTTTGCTGTGCGCCGTTGACTCTGGTTTGAGGCCTCAGTCGGTATGTGACAGTTCTTAAAAGCTTTTTAGTAAAATCTGATACGTTTAACGGTAAGTTTAAAAGTATTTGCGGTTAAATGTAATTAGGTATAAAAGCAAAAGTGCTGTTAGCTATTGCAATTGGCTATATTATTTTAATGAACAGTTTCTATGAAGACCAGTGTGGCTTGCAGCCATGAACAGCTAACATGAACAGTTCTTAATAGAAATTGTTCATGAAAAATGTAACGTAAGTTAATTCACAACAGAGCTGTGACAATATTTATCGTTTTCGTCAAAAATTACAGATGTCATGCTTTTTCTGAGCATATCATGGATATTGTCAGTACTTCTTAACACTTCTTAACTGCTATTTCTATTGAAAAGTAGCATAATTCACAGTACTTTTACATTCATACTTTTTAAGAACATGTCCATTTAAATGGAGTAATCTACCTTTTACTCAAGTGTATGTGTGTTGATATGTGTTCTGAATTGCTTCATGGTTTGTTTTTATAATTTGTAACTTAAGTAATTTGTAAATCATCATCAAATATTAATACAATTTTGTACATAAATACAGCTATGAAAAAAATGAGCATAGTATGTGTTTCCTTCTCTTCAGTCTTAAATCCTTACTTTGTTTCATTCATTGACTTGCCCTGGAGGCAGTGGCCTCCTGTAGGTTTACAACTATGTTTACACCCCGGCACTATTTCTAGACAGCACTGCCAGACATCCAAGATAGCCTTCTGATATGTGTATGTCAGGTGCTAAAAACAATTTGACTGGCAGGGTTCAGGAAATAGATTGTGCTTCAGAGGGAGCGGTGACCTCATGAGGAAGAGGAGCTGGAGAGAAATGAGTTACTAGAACTAAAGTAATCCTTTCAAAGTTGTTTCCCTCCATTTCTTGTAGTAGTCTCTTTTCCTTATTCCATTTGCCAGTTAGAACTGACTTAAAAGTTGCAGTTGCTTGAATGGACTGTCTTGAGATCTTTTGGCAAGATTAGGAGAAAATATTTCCTGAAAGGCCCTGATAAGTTTGTGTTGAAAGGCAGGTGTCTAGAGCAGCTGTACACAGAATCTGTGCTTTTCTGCTTTAGAGTACAGCGCTGTAGTTTGTATCTCTTCACCCAGAGAAGAATGGGGTAGGTCTGGCAAGCCATGGCTTGACACGCTGCTCTGCAGCCCTGAGGGTGTTGTACGGCATCCGCATGGAACTTAAATGGCATGTTTTTTTTTCTTTAAGATGCCACTGCAGGTTTTAGAACAGGTTCCCTTTTCACTGGATGTTTAAATTAGATTTTACTTTTCCATTCCCCCCATTTGCATTTATAGCTAGATTTACTGCATTTAAGTCACAAAAATAGCATGAATGGCAATATGTTGAACTTCTATTATGGCAGTAAATGTGGATTACTGCTTTTGGGATTATATCTTAATAAGGGCTAAAGCTGTATTGCCATTTTATTCAGAAAGACCTTGTCTTCTTCACATTTTGACTGTGGTGCTGAATGCTGCGAAAGTTTATCTAGAGTAAGTCTCATCTCCAAAGTCCACCCAATCATTGAAAAGGACCTATTATTGACGAATAAACATTCATGTGATTATTTTAACCCCCAGTGTTTGTAAAAAATACATGTTTGGAATGTATAAAAGAACATTTCGGTGGAACTTGCAAACAGTCATTTTCCATTTAAGTCTAATCTCACCACAGTTTTGGTCTTTGGTCCTACTATAATCACTGTTTATGTGAAGTGCTATATGTGCTTGTGTGTATTTTGCTGTTCAACCCATTCAACTACTGCAGACAATTTATTCCAGTCATCTTACTGCTGCCTTACTTTAAAGTAGTGTGGAAGTTTTAATCAGTGCACCATGTTTGATTTGACTGAAGTTAATCTTATTTTGTAACCCATTAAGCAATGGCTTCACTGGGTTGCAGCATTTAGTTGGTATTATTTGTTAGCTAAGATTATGTATTTTCAGGTGTTTCTAAGGGCTTTATATGGATTAGGCAGGAATAGAACTGTGTTCTAGAAAAGTGTTGTTAAGGTTAGGACTTAGACCTACAGCTTACTAGTTGATGTCCTTTATCCCCAGAAATTACATAACCTGTGTGTGCGCGTGTGTGTGTTGGCAGGGAGTCAAGCAGAAAAAAGTCTACATTTTTGTTGTTCATATGTTTAACTCTTGTACTGTTATTTTTTAATGTAATAATAGTACAGTAACAGCTAGAGGTGGCCAATATGCTGAAGTTTTGACATTATTGTGATCTATTTAGTTGTCGTGATACAGTCTGCTTTTCTGAACATATTCTGGAAATTGTCAGTATTTAAAGAACACTGACCAACTGCATGCTTTGTTAAAAATAATTAGTAGTTCTGTACAATTGGACATAATTTGGCAGGTTATGTGAAATACTGAATAATGATAATCGTACCCAGTGTTTTGATAACTGTTGTTAAATGATGCTCTTGTGTCTGTGTGGAAATGTCTTTAAGTATCATAATATAAGATTTTTGTTATATCACACACCACTAGAAAGAACTTTTTTGGTTGTGCCAAATGAAATGAATTCAAAACTTAAATGTTTGTCTGTCATGAGTGTGACCACGTGTTTTGTAGTCAACTGAAAGGCCCCAAGTCTGTGTGTGCACACATGCGTGTGTGGTCTCAGTTTCAGTCCTGTACAAAAAAGCTGGCTGGCCTGAACTCTCTCATAAAAGGAGGACTTGGGTTGCCGAGCAACAGCGAATGCGGCTCTTGGCCTGACGCGCCGAGGCCCCTCCCTCTCTGCACTGGGACTTGGTAGGGATAAGGTAACCAGTGGCTGTCCCCAGTAAACTTAGCCCTGCAACTTGCCATAGGCCTGAGCTGGACCTTGAACTGTGCTGCATGAGTAGACGCGTGTTAAAACGAGCACAGCCAGAGTGCCCAAAGGTGTGCTGACAGGAGACAAGGCTGTGAATCATTGCTAGGTAAGAAACCATTGCTGTAAGCTTGTACAAGACCCCCCTCCACTTCAGCAGTGTGTTTTTGATGCTCTGGTGAGTTTGGCTTTGAGTTGGGCTGGCTGATGAGCGTCTAAGAGGAGTAGAGTTACTGCTGCCGGTCTACATGTACACAGAGCTGAGTGCTTGAGAGTGTTTACCACAGCGCTAATGGGATTGATTCAGAGAGAGCGGATCCTGACTCAGGAAAGCGTGAGGGCTTGATGAACGAGAGACTAGAAGAGGATGTACAGGTCGGATATAACAGCACTTTGATGGGTAGGTCTATTTTCGCTTCTCAGCTGATTAGCTTCGTTTGTTTTTATTTCTAAGACTGGAATATATTGTGAATTATTAACATATGCTAGCAAACGAGCAAATTAATAATTGCTTTAAGCAATAAAAAGTTGTGCATTGAATTTACTTGATTTGAATGTGTACATCACTTCAGCATTACAAAAAATACGTTAGCACAATTAGAGCCAAAAGTAAACTGAAAGACATAATTGTGTTGATGTAAATGATGTATTTTTGTACACATTTCAAATTGTTTTTCAGTACCAATAAGAGAAAGGCTGTAGTATATTGCAAAAGCCGATATAACATTTCTTCTGAACCCTCGGGGAGTGGTTTAAGGCACATCAGATAATATGTAAAATGTTGCACTATTCAAAGAGGTGTCTGTGTGCAGTAGTAAGCATCTGTTTCATTCTGTCTGGTGGAATCCACTGCATGTTTAACTATTTCCTGTATCCCCAGTAATGTGTGCTTCTTTTGATTAAGATAACATACCATAATATTCTTGTGTTGTATTAGAGGTGATTTTTATTACTATGGGTGACATTTCTGTGTTATGCCGTAAACAGAGGCTCCATTGTACGCTTCAGCACAGGTTCAGTGTAAATAAAATCTTAGCAGACTAGTGCAGTCCCTGACCAGCGTTTATAAATGAGCTCTCTGTGCACTGAGAATTCAGCTGGCGTTTTTATGACTGTTGAATGTATGAATGTCCCAGTAGAGGTGTACTGTGATATGGCCATCAATGATTGTTCCTTTCTTAGTAGTATGTTAACAGAGAGGTGGTTGTTCCTTTAATGCCTTGCTTTAGACTGTAATTGACTAAGCAGGCTGTCTGTTCCCAGGGAAACCTTTCACTCTGTTCACTCTGTTAGGAATTAATTCTTGCTCAGCTTTATTGGTTGGAGGATTAAGAAGAACAAAGTGTTAGTCCACACTGATTTGTTAGCAAACTGAAAATAAGCACTTGCACTCCTGGTTGCGACTGACTGAGCTGCAGGCAGAGCTGCTTTGCTGTGGTGAAATTATTACAGGTATAATGATTTGCAAAATGCATTTAAATGATTTGATATGATACGGTGGTGTCTCGATTCAATACATTTCCCATAAAGCATAAATAATCAGTGGCTGTAAATGTGCCTTACATTAAAGTTATTTTAGTGTTCAACATTATACAAGTACAATAAAGTATGGTGTGCTGGGCGATATACCAAACTAAAGTTTTCATGATACACAGTCACAATATTTTTTTTCTAACATCTGAAAAGTTGTAACAGACAAATTAGTGCAATGTTAAAAAAATACTACTAAATCTATGAATACAATGAGTTGTATTCAACATTTACCCACTGAACTACACTAAATCCAATAAAACAGGACTAATTATGTAATGAAACCTGCAGTTGTCATATTGTCAAATAATATTTAAAAAGTTGTGCTTTTTAGGTCTGGCTTTTCTGGTCCAGATTAAGTTTAATCCTAGACTAAAAACACTTTTCAGTGGTAAATCATTACTGACTTTGCACTTTAATCCTGGACTAGGCTTAAACTGTGTTCAGAAAACTGACTGATAATGTCTGATACTGATACTGATCATCTAATGCTCTAGCTGTAAGCTATTATAGCCCCTAGCTATGCTAGTCACAATATGGTGATACGATACAATACAAAATGATATGTTGCTATACAGTTCAACATGTTGCATTATTACATTCCTAGACATTATGTAAGAGGGTACATTAGGTGCTGTTAA
Source organism: Colossoma macropomum (assembly GCF_904425465.1). Taxonomy (NCBI): domain Eukaryota; kingdom Metazoa; phylum Chordata; class Actinopteri; order Characiformes; family Serrasalmidae; genus Colossoma; species Colossoma macropomum. The sequence continues at coordinate 17,674,927 of NW_023494788.1, forward strand.
ATTTCTAAGGATCCTGCATTCACTAATGAGAATTGTGCTAACAGCAACTGGCAAACAGCAGTAATAGATATTATTAGCCATGATAAATTAGGGATTACCTGAGCATCAGTATCTTGCCTCATTAGTGGGCCTGTACCTCCACAACAAACATACTACATGCAGTTTACCATTCTGATGTGTGATTAATGCATTGAGCATCAGGTTTCCATGACGTAAAGCATGTAACACTCCCCCAAATTCAGCAGGTATATCTACTCCTCTAGAGAGGCAATCCCAGCCCTACAGCTAGCCTAAATATATAATAACCATGTGTAATTTAAAGCAGCTGTCTCGGGTCTCTGAGACAGACGTGTACCTTTTCCCAGTGGCTAATTGTTTCCTCTTGTTGGTACCTGTAACTTGTTGCGTGCTAAAGGCACCTCCCTCGGTTCCAGCACAGAATGAAACATTGTTCTCCTGATTTGTTTGTTGATGCAATGCTGGTTGTGTTGGAAAGAATCATTTAATCTGCAACACAGGGTTTTCGTTACTTTCCCTCAGCAGCCTGAGCCTTTTAATAGACTATTTGATTACGAAATGTTACTATTAGTTTTATGCAAATGTTGTTTTGCTGATTTTCAGTATGTACTGGTAGGAGGCTTGGCAGCAGAGAACCTCTCTCTACCCCTTGTGTAAACTCCCTTCCTTTCTTATTGTGCTTGACAGGAGTGCAGTGGAGCATGCAGGTTCTTTCTTCCAACAGTTCAGAGTCATGCCAAACTGTTTCCGCCCCTGCGGACTGTTACTGTGATCATGGCATAAGCAGACACAACGTTAAATCTAATGCGACAGTTTAAGTTCAAATTTTCCATGCTGTTCTAGTTCGTATTGTGTAGTTTAAGCTTTCTGAATATATTTAGTGTAGTATATGCACATGCTTTTCTTTGAACATTCCAGAAGGTTTTGGGCTCATTGCAGTATGACTTGGCGAGTTGGCAAGTTTCAAGTTTTGTGAGTGTTGCTCTGCTGATATCATCATGCTCTAACTACGCCACAGTGAGCCTTTTGTTTAGAGAAGGGGTTTGTCTGCTTGGCAGCACAGCCGCTATCACAGAGTTAAGTCAATCTCAACAAAACACAGTGAGCTGTTTTGATTAGCTTTAGCCGCCCCTCTTTTAAATAGAGGAGCCCGCTCCCAGTTCCTCATGGCCTCCTGTTAGAACGGTGACCACTCATGCAATTAAATTCACCAGGCTTTAAACTCACTATAACATACATCTTAGTAGCATGGTACTCCTCTGAATGGTATAATTTGGCTAATGTCCAGTAGCTGTATGAACCCTCTTACCAAATTAGTTCAAACTGCAGTCCCACAGTTTAAAAAAAATAAATAAATAAAGAATAAGTAATCATTCAGACCTAAGATATTTACAAGGATTTTGTTATGCTTTGTACAAACCCGAGGCATTAATTTATAGATAGTGGTAAGCTAAATATATACAAAGTCATTTATACAGTTGAAGTCATAAGTTTACGTACACCTTAGCCACATTCTTTCAAACTCAGTTTTTCACAATTCCTGACATTTAATCCTGGTACATATTCCCCTTATTTATTTCAGCTTTTATTTCTTTCATCACGTTCTCAGTGGCTCAGAAACTTGCATACATGTGGTTAGTATTTCGTAGCATTGCCTTTAAAACTGTTTAACTTGGGTCGAATGTTTCAGGTAGCCTTCGGCTATCTTCTCACAATAAGTTGCTGGAAATCTGGCCCATACCTCCAAACAGAACTGGTATAACAGAGTCAGGATATAGGCCTCTTTGCTCGCGCATGCATTTTCAGTTCTGTCCATAAATTTTTATGGGATTGAGGTCAGGGCTTTGTGATGGCTACTCCGTTACCTTTACTTTGTTGTCCTTAAGCAATCTTGCCACAACTTTGGAAGTATGCTTGGGGTCATTGTCCATTTAGAAGACCTATTTTGAACCCAAACTTTAAATTCCTGACTGATGTCTTGATGTTGCTTAAAAATCTCCACATAATTTTCCTTCCTCACAATGCCATCTATTTTGTGAAGTGCATCAGTCTGTACTGCAGCAAAGCACTACCACAACATGCTGAAATTTTGATATAGTGAATTATAAGTGAAATAAACACTTGTTGGATAAATTGGGTCATGTACAAAGTAGATATCCTAAAAAACTTGCTAAAACTATAGTTTGTTGACATGGAATCTGTGGAGGGGATAAATATGAGTTTTAATGACTTTAACCTTAGTGTAGGAAGATTTATCAGGTGTTTATTATTTAAGTAGAGTTAAGTATTCAAATTATAAGTTAAGTATTCAAAAATGCTGTCCGACAGTTTTCATTAGACGAAGTTGTCACTGCCGAAACACAGAGTTTTAGTCAATAGGCGGAGGACATTTCCTATGTGAACTTTTTAATAAAAATATAAAATATTTAGTTTCAGTGGTGTCATTTTTGTGTTAGTGATAGTGACAAAATGAAATGATCAGTTATGTCTTATAATAAAATAAACATAATTAAGATATAAGGTTACTCAAAGCAAAAGGATTTTAGTTTAAAGTCCAAGTCAATAAATAAATAAACTTAACCTGATATTTGTATTCAGGTGTGTTTTTAGGTTCTTATGATTCTGACAAACTAATGGTACAGCTGTGTTTTCTCTCCAGGTTTGTTTAAATTATATCAACAATGGTGTCTTAAGTTTAAGAAAGATCAACTATGGGTGATAGCCATGCTGTCCAAACTCTGTTGCTTATACATTTTGAATGGAGTTGCTCCTGGAAATATTAAAAATGCAGTAGGGTATCATGTCCTCATTACTGGAAAGGTATCTCACTGAATAGATTATGCAACAATTAGCTCCAAATTGGAAGGTCTTTTTTTTCTTAGTCAATTGGTGAACAACTACAGTTTCCAGTGTACTGTTTGGTTATTGGTCCTAATGTCATACTGCCAGTGTCTTAACCTTAATAGTCCTTTTTAGTAGCCTGTGCCTAGAGTTGAGCAAAATACTCAAATGTGCTCTGTATACTGAATACTTAAATGTATTTAGTATCGTGTTCCATTAAAATGTTTTAAAAAGCAACATTATTTTTGAATTCATTTATACATCTTGATAAAGCACATGGGGGAAAAACAGTGTTATAATTTTTTCTTAATTCATTCCAAACCTTCACTGTAACTGGTTGATATTTATCTTCATGTAATTCTTCCGTTAATGTTTTAAAAAAAATGTGCTTATCATTTGAATGAAATTCTGAAAATCGCAAATTTTCCTTTCTCTTTCTCTCATCATCAGCTTTAATCCACTGCTGCTCCATAGTGCCTAGAGCAGGACTGCGGCCAGTCTCGGTAAACTAAGCAATAGTGGAATACTTTTTGGTAAATGCAGCAGGGAACCCACATAAAAGATGTTTTTATTGTTGTCAGAAGCACTCTAAATGTAAATGTGTTAAAACTGAATATAGTTTTTATTTAAATATTATAAACCTGGAAAACAGTTAGGCAACTTTTTTGCCTGAATTTATAGCTGAAATTGTAAATAAATTAATAAATATAAGTTTTGCAAATTTGACTGTAAATGTTGACTATATGCAATTTTCAGTTTATGACGTGTGTGTAACACCATACCATGAAATTCAAGCATGAGTTCAGTACAACAGATGCGAACATGTCCAATACTGAAAATTGATGTTTCTTTAAGAGTTTTTTTTTTTAGTTTAAGTTTTAAGTTTTCTTAAAGTATTCTCCTGAAATGTATGTATGTTTTGAATATTTCCTTTTCAAAATGTAATGTGGGCTGAATACAGATAATTAATTTCTGTATCCTGAATACAGATTCTTTTCATATTTGTATTTCATTATGTCCCAACCTTGCTTGTAACATTATTGGTAAATTGAAGAATATGAACATGGCTTTCCTGTATCTGCTGTGAAAATGAGGTAAAGTGTGTTGCTGTTGAGGGAAAAACAGTCCGTTGCTAAATCCACTGAAGTCTTGAAGTCTTGTCTTGTTTTTGTTTTTTTTTTTCCCTTAGGTGCTTCCATTTATGAAATTATTCAGTGAACATTGCCTAGGTGCGGAGAGAGAGGCGTACTACTCCAGTAAGCTGGCAAAAGGAAGATAGAGATTTGGATATTCAATTCAGCTCTTCTGAGGTGAAAATTAAACATTTAAACAGCCAAAGGCATGGAGGCTCCTTGCAGAGTCATGCATCTCACATTCACTATGGAAGACCGAAATGGAAATGACATTACTTGCTCTATTGACCCTTCCCCTGATTCTTTGAGAACCACCAGTAGTTTGAGTCATGTCAGCACAGACAGCCCTGATGATGTGGAAATGGCAGAGGACTGTGTCAGTGAAGTGACTTCCAATAAAAACATGGTTCTGCACTCGGACAACATAGCCAAAGTGGTCTTTGAAAAAACTGGTAATGGCAACTGTAGTCAGAATGTGACTTTAATGGTCTCAGGCCTGCAGAGTGGCACTGTTGATTCTGCACGTGCAGAGCGTCCTGCTGCTGTCTGTGGACCCATTGTTCAGAAAAATGGCAGAGGATCAGAGACCCGTCTTGACTCTGCAGAGCAAGAGGTCTTTCTCCCAGGCTCTGTTGAGCTGTCACACTGTGGCTCCGATCAGAGGTGCAGCTCAGTGAGCTCTGGTGAGATGGTCATTAGGAGTAACAGTTTCCTTCTCCATGAGTCTGAGCCACTGCTCAGTGTCTCACTCCTAGAGGATTCGTCAGATATCCCTTCTGATGTTGGCCTGATGCCTGGTTTGTTACCTGATGTCTGCGAGGGTCTTTTTAATAATATGGTCAGTGCCTCAGGGAAAGACACTAAACATCAGGAATTCGGGGTCACCTTCATCCAGCCAGCCAATCAGACTTTCATCATGGAAGAGGAAGTCTTTCAGACAACTTCAGGATATCTGGTTCCTCAAAGAGGAAATGGGGACAGCAGGTCTTCACACTTGGTCCCAGGTATTGATCCATCTGAATGTGTCACACCAGTTAATTGTAACAAAAGTAAGACAGAAGCTCAAAGGTTTCAGTGCCACAAAAATGGGTCCCCTCACTCCACACCAGCTGAGGGAAGGACTTTCCAACTCGCCACTTCTGAGGAATTAGACATCAGTGGTAATGTCCAAACTTCTACTCCTGTTCAGTCTTTGAGCTCAAAGACCTTTTGCCTTCCGTCCCTTTCAGACTCTTCTCTTAGCAAGGGTCAGGGTGAATTGGGGAGTCCAGTGGCACAAGTGATAAAAGAACAGCCAAGTTCTGTTTCTCAGAAACGTAAAACATCTTTGACTGCACCACCTAGATGTAACAAGTCAGAGGTCAAGAAGTTTGCCAAGCCTGACTTCAGTAATGTGAAATCTAAAATTGCATCAAGACCCAACAGTGCCTTAAAACCTTCAAGTGTGGCAGTTGTTAAGGTTTCCTCAAATATCTCTCACCAAGTCAAGAAGAACCAGGCTACAAAAACTCCTCATTCCATGCAACGCAAAACATCTCCTACCAAATCTACATCTGCCGTTTCTTCCAACCCTACTATCACATCTACCTCTAGCAGTGTTAAAAAGGATCAAAGCACTGTGAGTAAGAGAGTCCGCTCAACCACTTGCCAAGAAGGAGCGCCTGCTCCAAAGTCCCGACTTCGTACCTGGTCTGAAGCATCCACTTCATCTAAAGCTGCAAAAGAGGAACCTGCTGAGATAGAGCCACAGGTCAGTAGAACCATAAATGCTTTCACCACTGCAAAACCCTCATCTGCTGTGAGTGAACAGAATCAGACTGGACTGGCCAAAGATGCGGACAGACATGCTTTTTCTGGAGAAGGAAAACAAGAGGATAGGTCACTCAACATTTCCGGGAAACCTCAAAAAACCACTCTGAAAGTGAGTACATTTTTGAAATTGAGTAGAAAATCTGTAAAATTACTCTGTAACAATGTTTTTCAGTTGCACTTGGAGAAACACTGTAGTTTTTACATTATTCTGGCAGAACTTGTTTACCATGCTAGGATGTGTGAAAACATTCTAAGGATACTCATTACTTTTATTTTGTATTTTTAGTTTAACAGTCTAATAGTCAGTCCTGCCTATTTTAAGGCTGTGCCATAAAGCTGTTGACAATCTGAGTCTGCTTCTCATACCGTGTCAAGTCATGACTTGATTATGACAATCGGCAGAAGCGTGTGTTAGTGTTAAAATTTGTGAATCAAAGCTAATCCTCAAAAGAGATGACTTGTAGTTACAAATGTGGTGTCAAAAAAAAAATCAAATTGAGCAACGAAGGAAATTGGTTATTTACTACTTTGTTGCCTGGAGTCTAAGGAAAATATATTTAATGTGTACACTCACTGTGTTTATAGAGGGTGGGGGGGGGGTGCTTGGCAGGGGCTTTCAAATTCCCAAGAGGACTGTAGTACAATAGCGAGTTGACTTCTGAGCGTGCGTGAGCTTGAGCACTGCTCGCACTCTTCAGCTCTGTTATGGCCAACACTGTAGTGAGTGTGGGGCACACAGATTTTGGGCTTTTCACTTGGGAGTATGGGACTGAAAGGGAACTCCTCTTACAGACACATGCGTCCCGACTGGCAGAACCGACACCGTGTGACTGGAGCAAAGGCAGACTTGGCCCCCAGCCATCATCATCCAGGGCAGGAGGTGCTCCTGCTGCTCGCGCACCAGCTGCAAACCTTCGGCAGCCGCCTTCGTCCGCATCAAAGCTCAAGCCTGGCACAGCGGGGAAAAATGGCTGCGCCTCCACTGACATGCCTTCTCCGAGGAGCAAACAGAGCGCGTCTGGAGGTAAGGAAAAGTGCTTGCTGCATGGCATCGGTGCAGCCCAGTCTTTTTTCCCCCCAGTTTATTCTCCATGTTGGGCATTAGAGAATGGGTTTTCATTGAGTTGACTTGACTTGGTTTGGTAAGGCTATTGCCACGGAGTGTAGTACTTTTGAAGAATATTGAACTTTGTGTTTAACTTTATACAAGCACACTGTGGGATGTCGCAGCTGGTTATGTAATTGATACCTCTTAAAACTGTTACTCAATAAGTGCTCAGTTTGTACACTAGAGCTTCTTGATGGGGGTCTTCAATTGCGATGTTACTCGAAAAAGTTCTGTTTAACTTGGTGTGTAAGCTGTAAATTTAATATAGTTTTAAGTGAGTATAAACCTGCACTGCTCATTTGCTTTATTATACAAAAGAGAGATTTCTAGCAGCTGAATGAGAAGAGAGATGCTGGACTTTGCTTACTACTACTAGTTGGTTGCCTTAGAATTATTCAGCTGTAATCATTAGCTGGTTTCTGTTGAAATTCTCCAGTTTACTGTGCTACTTGTCTACAGTATGTGATCACATCATCATAAATTGATATTATTTTGACATTCCCAAAGCATAAATCTTAAAATTAATTTTACCCTTTATTTTAAGTTGTAGTTATTTCACATTGTTCAGGCTGACTAAGAATGTTTAAATCAACTATACAGTGCAGTCTGTAAGTAACTGGTCATAAATCACTAAAGCTGACGTTCCGCACTGTTTAATTTTGCACCACCTCTGGTAGGGTACAGGATCAGGACAGCAGAAATTTGTTATTATTTATGAATTGCAGAGTTTCTTGTTCAGGTTACTCTGATTTTGATGTACTAAAGTGAGGAGCTGAACTGTTTTCAGTCTGGCTGCAGTTCTCTTTGTTCGCCACAAGGAGGCAAATGCGCTACACACTATTGACAATAGGCTTTCCTGTTCCTAATGGCCAAAGCTTATGTTGTGTTCCCAGGGGACTAGTGGAGGATACAGATGTACTTTTCCTACCTTTACAGTCCCTTGCAGGTTTTATCCAAACGCACCCTTCTGTGTTTACTGTCCTTTCTTGTAGTTACAGAAGAATGAGTCATATGAAGTTGGTCAGTACTCTGGAAAGCAGGCTTAATGGGAAAACCAAAGGAAGGAAAAGGGTGTTGAATCTTTCTCTGATGTGTTTTGGTTGTAAAAGACGGTGCCTTTTAGTGTGTTGCCGTTGAAACAAATGAAGGATTACAGTTCTTCTCACAGACGTATCATGGACATTGTCAGAATGACCTATTTGTTGGTCATTAAACGTTCATTACATGCAAATGAAACTGCTGAGATACTATATCTAAATATCACTTTCCAGTACCTTTCCCATCTGGCCATTTTGTCTGTGTTGTTTTTTTTCTGCTGTCTTGTTCCATATGGGGAACATGTTGTTCTTTTTATGTAACATGCCACTAGAGGAAAGTTGGTGAATTGCCCAGAACCACATCGCCATAGCCAGCCACACTGTCTGAACAACCCCAGTACATTTATTGAGTGCTCTGGCCACATATTCAGAGGCCATTGGTTGTTACTGTTTGGCCCTTTAAAAAGCCTGTGAGGACAGGAGCAGTGTAAAGTTCACAGAGCCTTCTGTAACCTTGGACTGCTTCCAAACCCTTTAGAAGTACAACCTTTGCCCTTTATCTGTACTGACTTTGTTATTTCAGTCTGGAAAAAGCAACAGCTTTTGCAGAGGACCTGAATGTCCATTCATCTGCTTTGCTTGACAGAAGTTATCCTAAAATGAAGTTTTAAAAAATAGCTAATAATGTTCAACTCCCTTTCCTTTGTAGGGAATACGAAAATGCGACTGTCTGAGGGTACAGGAGCAGAGGTTTCAGGGGGAACCCATCCAAGACTCTCTCTAAATGGTGCTCACCCACATAATTCAGCCTCAAAACTGCCTGTGAAGCCGAGAGGCCCACTCAAAAGCGCCAGTGCCTCTGGTGGACATAGAAAGCCAGGTTAGAAAAGGATTATTTTTCGAATCATTCATGTGATGGTGTGCAAAACTGCCTTATCATGCTGAACTTTCTGCTCACTGGGGATTTCACATAATTTACCTTTTTAATATAACATCAGTGTCCCACGTATCTCCATTTTTGTAAATATTTATTTTTTTACATCATTTCAACACACCAGCTGTCCTTTATGTTGTGTGGAACCATAGAAATGCTCTAAAATCACTTGCAACAAACTCTCTTTACATTGACTTCCATTGAAAGGTAAGTGTTTTTGCCTTCTCCTGTAAAGTTACTATTTTGGAGATGGATTTTCTTTGTGACAATTAGTGTACGTGACCACTTCCACTTGGTAATAGGCAGGGCTGGCTCTAGCCTTTCTGGGGCCCTAAGGAGTTTTATTTATTTTTTTTATTTTTTTTGGAGGGGGCCTGCCTATTTTGCTAGCTGATGTACTGTAACAAATAACAATGATCACCATATTGCTGCTGTTGGAAGAACACCTTACATTAAGGGTAAACTCCTGTAAGGGTAAATTCCTGTAAAGTTATCATTTTGGAGAAGTTTTTCTTCCGACAGCAGCGATACGCTGTCTAAAATATTAATTGTGTATTGCTAATTACTGAATGTTCGTTTGGGGTTCTAATAAGTTGCAGTTTTAATTACAGATAACCTTCTCGGCATTCTTGATCCAGGAGTCTGTCTCACCATGTATTAGTTTAGTTCACTCTAACCCTGGGGGTAGTGGCTTTTTACTGTTATAAAGGTTTTACTTTCTCTCTCTTTTTCCTTCTTTGGCAACTTTTTTGCCATGTTTCACACACGTCACACTTTCATGTGCATACACACAAGAATCAATCACAGCCTGAGCATCTAAACTTAGTATCTAAAACTGAATTCATCACAGCCTGAGTATCTAAACCTGAATTCATCACAGCCTGAGTGTCTAAACCTGAATTCATCACAGCCTGAGTGTCTAAACCTGAATTCATCACAGCCTGAGTGTCTAAACCTGAATTCATCACAGCCTGAGTGTCTACTCATGGATTAACTACAGCCTGAGTATCTAAACCTGGATGAACAGTAGAGGTGGGCGAGATGGCAAAAATATAATTGCAATACTTAAAATTTGCAATACATGATGTCATGGTATTTATATTTCAGACATCTGATCAGTTGAACCATTAAAAAAAAACTATCAAAAACTGTGAATGCAATGCTTTTTATCCAGTATTTTGCATTCTGTGTTGCACTCAATCCAGTTAAATACGACTAAATTTGCTCTTTTTATAATGAAACATGCAGTTGGTCCATGCTCTACATGTACTGATGATATGTGCGATATGTTCAGAAAAGCATATTGTATTGTTTTGTGACATAATTTATCACAATAACGATACATGTTGTCATATTGTCCAGCCCTAATTAACAGAGAAAATTGTTAATCGCTGTTGTAAACAGAGTTAATTGTACCTGCTTGTTAGATTTCATAAAGCTGAAACTCAGTCAGAAGGCCTAATTTGAACCTACTTTGTTAGAAAGACCCCAGATCCACTACTACTTCTACAAATTGCATAATGCTAACACCACAAAAACATACCTTTCAATATTTAAGCTGCTTCTTCTCATCTTCTATTTTTTACTTCTGCAGCTAAAGTCTTGTCCCTAGACATGATTAACCAGTCACTCGTTTCCCCTCACTTGAGCAGCATCATAGACAACATAATGGCACAGTTATAATCTAGAAGTTAAACAGCAGCTTAATTTGCTTATTTGGTGGATCTGGCACTGGTACTAGGCTAGGACTGATCAAGCAATTTGTCCTTTGTTTGCAGAATCCATCATTGTTGCTGAGGATACAGTAGAAACTTTCGACGTGTATGTTTGAATTGGCTCAAGAGTCAAGAGTTTTAACTTTTACTATTTTGAACAGTGCTCTGTGTTTGGTAATTGCAAACATTGCAGTTGCAGTCTTTATTGCATCGATTATGAACAGCATAGCTGCAAAAGACCAAGTTAAGTTTTCAGTACAATTTCTACAATTTCCACATGTGCATTACTCACCTGGGGGAGGGGCAAAAATAATAGAAAGTTAAGTAGTTGAAACACTGCTCTGACTTTGTGCTGCCAATTGAAACGAGACACTAAGGCTTTTCCCAGTGGATAGCGAATTGTGCTTGTGTGCTTGCATTTTGCTGCAATGGTGAATCTGCCTTTATTATCGCCGCTTAAACTCTGCTAAGCTTTTTACGTATGTCACATCCACAGTCTTTGCAGACAGGATCTACCTTACACTTAAACATACTGACCCACTTTTCCAGGCTGGTTGATGGCATCTTTAAGCTGAGGCCTGAAGAATTAAATCCTTCCTTCAGGATTTAGTCATCCTCAATTTAGATTTTACTGAATTTATGTAAAATATCCACTGATTTACAGCAATACTGATGTGAGCCTTTGTGGCCTGTAATGACCTGATTAAAGTGTCTTTTTTCAAAGCACACACATCTGGCTGTGAGTGTCTCTGTAGTTGAATGTGGAGGAGACCTAAATCGGTCACTCAATCAACTAAATTCTTTTCTATCTGTATAAATTGCCTGTGACTGTAGAGCCAGGGTCTTGACCAGTCTTGTCTAAGTCTAAAGCAAAGCGCAGTTGAAATGTAGGCCAATTTTGTCAGTGCAGACAGCGCGGGGGAACCCCAAACAGACAAAGAGGGCTTTTTTTTCCCTGAGCATCTTCACTACCCTTCTGCTCCCTCATTGGTGGATGTCCATGCTTTTCTATGAACGGGGCTCCACAGTCACAGATGTCTGGAGGCAGGGTTTGTTCCACTCTAGTTCACTTGGAGAGAAGCTAGAAAACAGTGCAGAACAGTATGACCACAGAAGGTCAGTGCAAACCAGAGAACCCCATTTTCTTTGTGCATTGCTGAATTTACTGGATAAGATCATGGCAGCATATGGAGGCCTCCGAAGCTGCACCTGGACCGAATTTTCCGTGCACATTTTCACCAACTCGACCCTGATCCCCCAATCCAGTGCATGTGCTGAGTGTGATCTCACTCTGTTGACATGCCTCCTCATTGGATCCTATCGCTTCTGTATCATTCCTTTGTTAGCTGCCTGTAATAGGAAGCCTAAGGCTCAGCTATGGAAAAGTAAGTCTTGTGTTCGATCTTTATCTGAGACCAAAATTGTTGGCTGAAAGAATCGTATCCTGCTGTCTATACTTTTTGTGCATGAAACTGTATTGTAGGTCTTTGATACAAGCTTCTTGTGATTTGTAGCCTAGTGAGTCTTCAGTAATTTACTGTTTGATTTTTTTATTTATTTATTTTTTTTATTGCTGCCTCAATACATTGCTTGTACCGTCAATGTTAGTGAAACTGTAATGTAGTCCACGTTGCCATGGAAACATAGCAATAGCATGATGGAAACATCCAAGAGGGACAATAGTGTTTACTCACTTGTTTTACAGCATTGATGCCTTTGTGTTTACAACATTCTTGGATGCACAGTACATATAAAAATCTGAGTGAAAAGCTTTCCTGTTGAGCAAAATTGTGATTTGTTTCTTTCTGTTCTCAGATTATATAGATCCTTCCCCAGGAGTCGTTGGCAAACCCCCCACAAACAGAAACGCTTCAGTAAGAACCAGACTCCAAAGTATGCCTCCCAGAGCCTCATCAGGTAAAACCCAGATGCATCAAAGAAGTGCTCTACATTTTGCTTTAATACATAATGGGTCTGTCTACTTTTGAGCTGAAATTGGGAGCAGACTACCTAATATTATCTTGTTGGACATCCCATTCCAAAACTAAGGATATTGACAGTAGCCCGCATACATTGCTTTTATACATTATTGTTCTATGGTCTTTGAAATACAGTGAATGACCATATGATTTAGTAGGAATAGTCTACTCAATCATTCATACAGAAGTAGAAGCAGTTCCAAATTAGAACTGTAATTGCATTACACTGCACTAACCCAAGTGCCAAAAGGGTTTATCCACCCTTAGTACACTTTACTTAAAAAGCTAGTGATGAGGTTTATGCCCATTTCCTCCATTAATAAAAATGTTGTTGAAACCTGTGCTTTTCTGTGTTGTCAAACAGGATGCAAGAACACATCTGCATCTTCCCAAACATCTGTGAGGTCTTCAGCTAGTGTTTTGAAAACCCCTGCTTCACCACGACATGTTCGACTCACTGGGGCTTTATCAGGTAATTAAACTCACTACTAAACACTAACACCGGTGAAACATTTACAGGAATTTGTTACCTTTTTAAAGGTCATTCTGACCTTGGTACAATGTTAATTGGATGTACCTGGATCTTGTATCGCAGTTTTCAGATTCCCTTAGTATGTGATTTTAATGAAATGTTTCTCTTGAAACTACATAATCTTTTTTTAACCCCAAATCAGTGTGACACTGCTAACCAAGAAGAAAAATGACTTGAGTGACTGTGTATAATCCCTTTACTGTTATCATTACTATAGATCTCTGTACTTGTGGTTTTCAATATGAATGTGGTGGCAGTTGGTTTTCGCTATGTGGGCTCTGCTGAACTGCCATCTCAGCAGTGCAGGGACAGTGCTGCGGCCAAGTCAGTATGACACAGCTGAGACGGGGAAAGCAGCCACAGTATCATTGCACAGCCTGCTGCCAATACCACTGCGCTGTTTGTGTTCTCATATAGCACTCTCTCTGGTGCTGTGCTTGGAATGTAGGGTTGTCATGATCAACCTAATACACTTGATTAAAACACAAGTTACATTTTATTTGCTTGGAGAATTGGCAGTGATTATGCTGGCAGTTTGCATGATGATGCATATTTTAAATTCTCACACTGGTCCGTCTTACAGTAAGAAATGGATCTTCATGAGCACACATATAGTGCTTGTATATACAATATTGACACCTCTGGTAAACATGAGCAAAGCAGGCTGTAAAAACATTCTTTATTGCTTATCCTTTTCATCTTTCGTTCAAAATATTAACAAAAATCCAACCTTTATTTGAAGTACAATGATTGAAAAAAAAAAATACTACATCTTACCAGGAAATAAATATTTTTTTCAAATCTGTATGACATAAATCTGGGCACCCCTTCATTTAATACTTTATGCAGCCTCTCTTTGCAAAGAGACCATTCCTATGTACAGAATCTCTCTTGATCCCTCAGATTTCAAGGTCCACACTTGTGGGATGAATTGAAAAGGAGAGTCTACAAGTTTTCTGTGGGGTTTAGGTCAGGGGACTTGGGTGGCCATGGCTAAACCTTAATTCTGTGATTAGTGAACCATTTTTGTGGTGATTTTTGAGGCATGCTTTGGATCATTGTCCTGCTGGAAGATCCAATCTATGGCCCTGTTTAAGCTTCCTGGCTGAGGCAGTCAGCTTTTGATTTTATTTCTGCTGGTACTTGATGGAGTCTGTGATACCGTGTATCTGAATAAATTGTCCAGGGCCTTTGGAAGGAAAAACAGCCCCACAGTATCACAGATCCACCACTATGCTTCACAGTAGGAATGAGGTACTTTTCTGCATGGCTATCTTTGTGTCCACACCAAACTCACCTCTGGTGTTTGTTGCCAAAAACCTCTGTTTTGGTCTTAACTGACCATAGAATACGATTCCACTGAAAGTTCCAGAAACATTTGGTAAACTGCAGGCACTTGTGTTTCTTGGTCCTTGATAGCAGAGGCCTACTTCGTGGCAACTACCCACCCCTCTTCCACCCGAAAACAACTTGTGGTTATATAGGTGGTATTTGATTGTGGTTTGGGAGATGTTGTGACCCCAAGACCTAACTAATTTCTGCAATTTCCGATCTGTGATTCTTTGTTCCCTTGAACAATCCTGCTCACTGTGCGTGGGGTCAGAATAGACATACATCCTCTCCTGGCAGATTCTTAACATTTCCAGTTGTTTTAAACTTCTTAATTATTGCCCTGATAGTAGAAATGGGCATTTTCAACTGTTTAGCTATGTTCTTGTAGCCATTTCCTGATTTTGGCAGCTCAAAAACTTTGTTTTTGCTGTGTGAGTGCAAAAATATCTGTTTCATAACATTTAGTTTTCAATTAATCAATAGCAATCATTATAGCTTAAATAGCAGGTAGATTTTTGCTAATATTTTAAATGAAATCTCAAAAGGGTAAGTAATTAAGAAGATTTTTAGCAAATTTTGCTTATGATTACCAACGGTGCCAATACACAGTGCACAATTTGTTATTAGAGAAGTAAATGATTAGCTGGTTAATCATTAACTAGCAAATTAATAATTATTTGACCAGCTATAGGTTTAAAAAACATTTTATTTTATTACCAATAAGCAACCATTCTTATCTGAATAGGAAGCTAACAAGCAACAAGAACGACTTGGTGGATAGAGAGGCTTTCAAGAGCTAAACATGGGAGAGCAGGCTTCAAGCACAGTGCAGAGAAGCACTTGTTGGGCTTTTAACTCTGCATTGGAGCCATTCTGTCTTCACAGCCCTTAACGCGATAATGCTAAAATATGATTTATTGTTCAACCATAATTTAGAACTTTAGAATATAGAACTTTCAGTAGCCCGTTGTTGTATTTCAGTTATCATATCACCTTTTTGGTTTTTGGTAATGTCATGAATATGTTATAGTTGTCAGCCCCTCGATCTAAACAAATCCTCAAGTTCTTGTGTATTTGTATGCAAGAATATGGTTACAGCCTGTTTATTTTATATGCAGTATCATTACTATGTTTGGTAGTTTATACAAGGGACACTTTTTAATATGTCAATGCATTAATACAGAAGACAGTTGATGTGTGCACTCATAAGTGTGCATATTGAGTATTTTTACAATTGCTTTGAACGTGGCTCAATTAGATTTCTGAAATGGAACTATCCGTTTTATAACTGATATTTTAATGGGTTGTGTCCTTGATTTTAGACATGGTATTTAATAACAATTCATCACCAACTTTTTGGTCTTTTTTAAAAATTCAGATTACTGAATCACCCAAAAAATCACTAGATTACATCATTACTAAAACAATTGATAATGACAGCCAATAATATATAAATAATAATAATCATATGAATGACCATACTATGCTTGTGATCTGTTAGAGAGCTCTTTTAGTGATTGGTTGGGCTTAGGTTATGGGGGGGGTTGGATTGTCTGTCTGGCAAGCTGTCTGTCTTGTGGTGTGTATAATTGAGCCCTACTTTTGTGCTGCATAGACTCTAATTAAATCTGGCTTCCCAAGTGCGTTTCTCTTCAAAAATGTCGCAGTCGCACTTTACTTGTCACTGAAGTTCTCCTTTCTCTGTTTGCCTGTAATGAGTGTTTACTTTGTGTCCCAGAGTTTTGTTTTAATAGAATGCGCATGTATGCTAGCATTCCGATCTTTACATATCCTCTGGAATTTGTGAAATTACACACTTCAGAGAGCCAAGGTTTGATTGTAGATGCTTGTTTTGGGAAGATGGTCTTTAGGATCTGGACAGCACTCTTGGGCTGCGTAGGCATGCAGTGTTTCACGCTGTCAGCAACTGCCCACATGTTCTCTTTATAAACAGTATCTCGCTAAAGACGGGAGATTATGGCCCCACTGGGGTGCAGGCTTTGTTTTCTTGCATCCAGCTGGACGCATTACATTGTGCCTAAGACTCTGTCAGCACTGGACTAGACTGCTCCTCTACATCATTATGGTGTAGAGGAGCAGTCTGTAGTTTCAGCAATGTTTGTTTAGTATTGTTCTTTTCTGTGACAATATGGTATCTATTTGGTATCTTTTATTTATATATATATATATATGTGTATATATATACGTTTATGTTTATGCGCACTGTCCTGGGCTTCTAGCCGTAGCTGTTGATTAAAACATATTCTTTATAGCATGATCTTTGATCTTTTACTGTTACTTAATTTATTGTTCAGTGCTAAGAGGTTCATGAACCTGTTTGATATATTCATTGCCTAAGAGTTAATGGATTCATGAATCAAATGCGTTTTATAGCCATATAAGGTGGTGCTTTCTCTGAAATGCTAATTTGCATATACTCTCATTTATTAATATTGAAGAAAAACCAGATATGATTCTGTCACTTGTGAATGTCATGTACTCTTTGTAGGCTAAAATGCACAGAGGAGGCTGGCGGAGGACCGGCATGGCTGAATTCAGCTCTACACCAGGCACAACCTTGCTGTGAGCTGTTGCTTTCACTCCTGCCATTTTTGTCCTGTCGCCCTCTTTCATGTGGGGAAAATGAGAGGGTGAGCGAGCATGTGTGTGAAGGCAAGAGAGGGAGCTGTGTGTCACAGCTCGAGGCGCTGCTGTTCACTCCTCCCACTCCCCCTCCTCCCTCTCTTTCCCTACTCTCTCCCCTAGCATCCTCCACCTCCATAGCAGCAGTACCATGGAGAGATGCTGCTAGAGCTTTGGCTGAAAGATCGCCTCTGATCAGTGGATTAGGGCTGTCTGCTTTCTGCTGTCTGCATCTGTCTGCAGGGCTATAGTGTCAGTAGCCCCTTCTCAGGCATTTGCCCTTGGCTAGGCTAGTGCAGTGTTTTTTTTTTTTTTCTTGTTGTTTGTTCTTTTTTTAAATCAAGGCAGTTTTTAACACTGTTTTGAAGGAGGCTCTTGGATTTGAAGACCTCGTCTCGTTGTAACCTTTGCTGTTAGTGCAGTTTTTTTTTTCCCCCCCACGTATCTTCCTACACCTCAGCGCTTCTGCGAATCATTTCATGATGCATTGAGCCCACGATGTGTGGCTTCACACCAGATCTGCTTCTCTGAATGCTTTTCTTTTTGTTCTGCTTGAAAAGCCTTGTTAGTTACACTTCTTTTTGGACCGCCGAGATGCTGTTCTCTCCAAAATTTTCCCTCTCCAACATCCACGTGAAGCTGACTGCTAAAGGCTTACTCCGGAACCTCCAGCTGCTGTCTGGCTGCAAGAAGAGCACAGTGGTGTTTCGAGCAGGTTTGTTCCTCAGCAGCGTGCAGTTTTAACCAAAAATATTACTGTTTTGATGAATTTACCTTTACTATGCATAGATATGCTGGAATAATTTATTAGTCTTCCTTGCAAGGTGCTGTCTCCTCTGATGTTTTCCAGTCTATTTTTAGTCTGGCTGTTTACTCTTGCGGCTGAAGAGTATTTGATATTTGCTGCTTGTGTACATGCCCAAAAGGCATCCACTTACTGTCCTAAAATAGTCAAGGAGCTTTTACGGACTGGCAAATGTTTTCTTAGCTATTAAGTAATTGTGAAGTAATCATTTTCAAGTAAAAACATGTAATACCATTTTTTTTTTTTCCTCCTCACATTTGATGTTGTTTTAATTTGTCAGCTGCTTTTCAGTATTTATGTGCACACACCATAGTCTAAAACCCCAGTTGTCAAATTAGCAGCTTAAGGGAGGGTTATTTTAGGCTGTAGTCACTGGGTCGAGAGTAATTTCTTGTAAGCATTTTTTCTTTGGGGGAAAATTCTCATAGAAAAGACTCATAGATTGTTTGTACCAGTGATTCTTCTTCTTTTTATAGCGAATGACCAAATAAGGGCTGTTGGAGAGAGACTGTGCTGTAATTATTCCTCTTGCATTAGACCATGTTTACTATATTTAAAGTGAGTGATTTATGAAAAGATCTCCTTTCACTTGTTGAAATATCTCCCTCAAATAAAGGTATATTGATAGTACTCCTGCTGGGCTGTTTGCATCATGCATTATATGTTCACAGTAGAACATAAATCTGAGTCAGTGAGTCTCTCAGGTTTGTTAGATGATACGTTTAAGCAAGGTTCATTTTAATGCCTGTTGTACTTTTGTCAGTGCTTTGCTTTTATAAAGGTAGAACATGCAGCTGGGATGCTAGCCATTGTAGCCATTAATCAGACAATAATCTAATCTTTTTGTTGATCAGTTAATTGACATACTTGTGTAGTTTGCTTTGATTATTTCACAATCATGCTTGGACCTTGCCTAATCTTCTCAAGATTGATTATCTCCAGCATACCGCCTCAGATTAGAAAGAATAACTTTAATCTCATAGTATGGATGATAGGAGAACCAGTATTAAAGCACAAAATCAAATTTTAAATGCTGTTAGTGTATATATATATATATATATATATATATATATATATATATATATATATATTGTTGACTTAATTCAGTTTTGAAAGACAAATTGCACAACAAGTGTTCTGAATTAGACCAGCAGCCCACACAGACTGACAGAGCTGTCCCCTAGTGGTACAAGAGAATGATGAATACTCATTATGTCACTCCTTTTGTGATTACTAAAGCCCTCTTTGACAAACTAGAAATATCATGTTGCGGTTAAAGTGTTTTTTTTTGTGTGTGTATGTGTTATGGGAAATATTGCAAAAATGGCATGCTCTCTGAAAACATGAGCCTTACATTTCAGTGATTTTTATTTTCTGCCTACAACAGAATGTATAGCATAAGCTTCAAATGTAGGCAAAATCTGTACTGCAGGTTACTGAACATGGTCTGAGTTGCTATACAAGTCTTGTCTGTGGCAGAAATGTCAGTCCTGACTGAGAGTGTATCTGCCTTTTCAGGCCTGTCTGAATAATTCAGTTGTAAGATGTGAATTAATCATTTATAACAGCATGCAGTTATCGGTTCTATAAAGCACAGTCTGCTTTACTGTGGTAGATATAGACCAGACTTTGTTTACTTTATTGGAAATGCTCTGTAAGAAATCCATACTGAAAATATAAAAAAACTGCACTGTTTTCCTCCCAAATTATACTGAACTTCATATGCATCATTGTAAAATTATGCATTTTTACCTTTGAGCTATATGCAAACCAAACGGACATATTAATCAGCTGGAAAAAGTTTCTGGTTATGAATGATTCATTTTTGTTCTGATATTAACCCTGCTTTGGTTGTTTTCAGTGGAGTCCCAGTGGGCTCCACATAGAAAAAGTACCTTCAGTGAATGGGAAGGAAAAATGTAATTTGCTTGTTACTTGTCATCACTACATCTCAACCAAGTTTGTGCTCTAATGTAAGTTTTCTTTCCCCACTTTGCTGCATCAACAGCCTCTACTCCTCTGAGAAGGCTTTACTGTAGATGTTGAAACATTTGCTGTGAGGACTGAAACAGTTTTCTGGGCACAAACTGGCTTTGTCCTGAATTTGTTATCCTAATCTGTCCTGTATTATTATTATTATTATTATTATTATTGTTATTATTATTATTATGCATTTGCAACCTTAGAGCTGTTTTGCTCAGCAACCCGGGCCCTGTGCATTTCCAAGTTCCAGAATACTCCCCTGAGGCTCCTTGCAAAGAAGGGTTAAACTAAACTGGCATCAGAATTTTTTCTTAACTCACTTTGTGCTAGCTGAGGTTGTGATCAGACAATAGAATGAGAGTGTGGCATGCTAAAAAAGCATACCCTGTAGTTTTGAAGATTAGATTTATTGATAGGTGTATTAATTTTATTTATTACAGAGATGTTTTGTCTACCCCTAGAGGTCAGTAAAGGCAGGGGTATATTTATAAGTATCTATGGAGGGTGTTGATGGATCTCAGGAACTGATCTCACAGCATCGTCCTAACACTGATTTGGAAGAGTTGGTTGGGAATGTAGCCCCTACCTTTCAGTATTCTATATTTGTAACTTAAAAGCTGTTTGACTGACAAACACTAACCACCCAGGCAGTTGTATATGTGTCTGTTGAAGAACATTAAACTGCAATGATGTTTCTACATAATGACCAGTAGAGGGAGCCATGGAAGGCATTTGCTTTCACACACAAACCAGCATTGGAATATTTATGATTTAGCTTCTTCATAGTCTATTTTTTTCTTGTGGAAGAGTTGTTTGCAGACATGCCTTATAGTTAAAGCTGCATTTTCCACTGCATTTTCCCCTTCCTGAATGAATACACTGCTTAGGAATGAGATACTGCCCTGACATTTACGCAACATTTACAGGTTAAAGGTCACTATAACGCACAACTAGAATATGATTTAGATGATTTGTGTTTTTTCTTTCTTTAATCAGCACAGCTCTATGTTTTGATGTGCACCATGTGGTAGCTTGGAATAGGCCATATTTCATTAAGAATATTAAATGTTATGTAAGTGGCATAACAGCATGTCCAAACTGACAGCTGGTTTAAAGAAAAGCTGCTGAGCTCATATTGTCTGTCAGTGAATTGTTGCCAAAGCTGGAATTTGGAAATCAAATTTTTATTAGAATTTGTGATATTGAGTGCACTCTGTGTGCAATGTTCAGGCTATGGCAGTACATGTGATGAACATTTCTATTTGTTTTATGGGTGAGAACACAGAGCTGAACAAGCATGCAATGCAATGCAGTGGTTTTTACTATTTGCTTTTAGAAAGTAGCGTGTGCAGAACGGAAGGACGAATCCACTGCTGTTTGTGCCAAGAATACCCGGCATAATGTCTGCAGTGGTACAAGAGCTCAACAGTTTGTTTTTCTTGAAACTGTGAACATAAAATTTTCTATTTCATTTGGTACACTGTCCATTTTTCTAGCCTTTATTATTTCAGTAACACTTTACATGAAGGGTGTCTACATAACACATTCATATCATCTTATATAAACAGTTCGTAATGTTCATAAATGTTTAAATGAAAAGGTTGAGGTTAAACGTTGCACAGTTATCGCATTGATTAATACATTCTGTTTTATCTTTAGCTCAAAAGTGATGGAAGTTAACCAGACTGAAGTGCATGTTATGTGGATCTTTTAATTGCAATGCACAGTGGTCTACTTACATTTATGTGGCTATCCAGCATCTACAGGGAATAGATGAGTTTTGTGACCCTGTAAAATTCCTTCATGCAGTGAGATTCAGTTGAATGGTTGTTCATAGCATATTTATGAGTAATTGACTGTCCATACAGTAGCATGTAAGGAAACAAATGCTTAAGAAAAAAAAACAAATAATTAAAAAGAAATTGAAAGCATAAGCCTTATAAAAAGCACTTAATGACCGAAGAGAGTTCATATTTATTTTAGCTGTCCAGAAATTAGGCACTTTACTGGAAAAAAGATTTTTACAATGAAAAATGAGTGCTTTTATTTTGAAAAATGTCAGTGTCAAAATGACATAGTAGTCCATATTAATATCATGTAAAAAATGTTGAATGTTGATTTAATCATTCATGAACATTTTATGAAGTGTTTTATTTAAGATTTTATGAGTATGTTATGTAGGCACCCTTCAAATTGTGTTGCCATGGATTTTTTATTTTTTCACACCAATGACATGACATGCAAATGTGTAAAACTATGAAAATCACACTCAATGATGTCAAGGTAGGTGAGTGGGGGTTTCACAAGGGCTTTGATACTACTCTTCCCTCATTAAAAGAGGCATTTCAGATATGTCCTTTCCAGCCAGTCCTCATAGAGCTGTTATGTAATAGCTCAGACAGAACAACTTGCCTCTATCCAGGCTCCTGGTGTCCAATGTCAAAAAAGAAAAAAAATTATATATAGAGGTGGGATCATAAAGGCATACATTCCCCGCATGTTCTAGTCAGCTTTTGAAAGTGACTTTCGTGAAGGTGCCTTTTGTGTTCTTTTATTTCTATCCACTCACCGGTAATGCCACCTCATTAGAGGGAGTCTGGCCATTATTATGCCCTGGTGTTGTATTTATAAAGCTGATGTAAATCAAAACTGCTGTGGCACGGCCCTGCTGAAATAAGAGTGCTCTGATGTCTGGCTAGGGACAGAGGGGGCGATATGATCGGTAGATGGACGTAATCTCATTCAGCACTCCTATTTGGAGCCAGAGTAATGTGTCTATACGTTTCCTCACAGCTCATCTCAGAGCTGGAACTTCAGTTCACCAGCAGACAGTGGAGCTAACAAAGATGCATGAAACTGCAGAGGTGGATAAGATGCTGAACGTTGTAGCCTCTCTAAATGGGTTGTCTCTTACAGTTGACAAGGGCAAGGCAAAGACGACCTCCCAAAGCCAGCAGCAGGGTCAGGCGAATGGCCATCCGGACCTGGTGCCGCCAGAGACCAAGCCACGAGGGGTGGAGTACTACAAAGCTCTGTGTGAGAAGAAGAACCAGACAATCCAGCAGCTGAAGAACAGTTTCAAAGCCAACAACTGCAGATTTGAGGCCATCACTGTGGTCGTACAAAACCTTTGTGCAGAGGTAAGCAACAAGAGCTTTGTTTTTCTGTGTTATCCAGTATTTATTGCCCTTAAATATTTATTCTGAGGGCTCCAGATGTTTTTTGATACTGACATTAAAAGATCATGAACATTTGAAGAAGAAATTGAGAGCTTTTTGTGTATTTGGCTGTGCTGTTTAGGGCCAAGCACAGACTGTGTTGGGTTGGGGTTTGCAGCCCTCTTGCATGCACTGTTGAAGTGGAGTGTTTTGTTTAGTGTGTGTGCATGTGTGCGTCTGTGTAGGCAGTGGTGAGAGAGTGCTCCCCTGCTCTGTTTGTTGTGGTGATGCCCTCGCATGGCTCAGTAATCAGCTTTCACAAGTAGGTTTCTTGGAAGGCAAGTTTATCCCATTAACCACGCCTCCCTGCTGGACGGGTTCTGCACTACATCCAAAGTAGTACTGTAAATGTAGAGTGATATATACTGATTGATAAAAATCAATAGTATCAAAAGTATTTTGCCTGTGTTTGACATGTTATTGTGTCATTGTTTCTTTACTTATTTGTTAATGCCATAATGGTGTGTGTCATTAGTATAGTGAGCTTGAAAAATGTAGCAATGTACAGTAGGTGTGAACGTCAGGAGAAAATCAAGCTTCACTTTTGCATGAGATTTAAAAAAAAATTCCCAGGAGTTTCTGTCCATCCTTCCACTGTGGTAAGACGCTATGGGTCTGAAGAATATGTAGCTTTGAAGATGATGTTACTGAGAATAGGAAATTTACACTAGAACACAGAAACTGGACATCTGAGGTGTGGAGTATGAATTTACTAAGATCACGTAGTGATAGTGAGAAGCAACAACAACTTCTAAGACTAAAGTTTGGAGGAGTGGAAAAATATCCCTGCAGATTTCTTTGAGAAAAACAGAAAGCAAGTTTCCAGAAAAGAATGGAAGCTGTAATGAAACTGGACACACTAAATCCTGAAAATTTTGATGTTATATTTAGTTGGTCTCTGACTTTTGTACAGTACTGTATGTGCACTAATAAATAAGTGAATAAATGAATATATACATAAATAACAGCGGTAGTATATTTTTGTGTTTTCTTAACCAGGATGAAGGCCTTTTGATGAATTTTGGCAGTGTTGAGGTTAAACACATTCAGCAATTTATGTTAGTGGTGTTATTATTAATATTAAAACCAACAGCTTTTACAAGGTGGGCAGCCTTTTTATGATCTCTTATCAACGCTAATGTAAACAGTACTTTTGTCTCCATGAAAGCATGTCTGAAATATACCCAGCCTAGACATATTTAATACTGGGAGTTGTAAGCACACTCATATGTGCCTGAAAATACTCTGAAGTGTTAAGGAGAGTGTAGTTTGACAGTGAATTTCTGCAACTCCCAGAGACCCTCTGCATTCTGTTATCTGCCCTCTTAAGTGTTATTCTATCTGACATCACTGCTAGTCAGGCCTTAAGCGGAGCTCTTGACACAGTGCAGCTCATAAGTGATTATTTCTACACGATACTACACACAGTTTGCATGGACCCAGTTCTTGGATCACTGCCACTCTTGAAATAATTTCATGAGAACTGATACTAATGCTCATGTGCCTTTTATTGATGTTTTGTACAAGTTAGCATGAAGGTTATTGATTCACAGTCCAGGAACAGAGAAACTGTAGAATGGAAATGGATTAGTGAAGAAGGGGAATCTCTCGGGATTTCTCCAGGTTTCCACAGTTAATATGCAGCTGGTATTACATACTGGGACTATCACATCATACTCAGTTTGAGGTAGCTTTAAACTATGTGATCCTTTTGTGTTTAGCAAGTGTATATGTGCCTTGACAACAAAAACCTTATCACCTTCACTTTTTGCTGTCGGCAGGTAATGATGTAAAATGTGACTTGTTAGCACATATGTGACTGTATTTGTTATGGGAACACAATGTCCTGCGGTGGAATCCGTTAAACATTCATTAGCCTAAGAATAGTGGGTTGGGCCTTGCCATGTGCGTGAGAATGTACAGCTGCTGACTCGATATGGTTACAGGCAGAGCCAGGCATTCAGAAAGGTGGAGTGGGCTGGTTCATATCACTTGTTTGCAAAGAGTTGTCAACACTTAGCACATTGCCATAATTTTACTATGAGGCGGTGCGTGCATGTTCATTTCGTTCAGCTGTGTCTTTTGCATTGACTGTATTAACAGTGCACAGAAATGCATTGCCAGCATTCCTGTCTGAAGGAGGGCTATTACTGAAGTCTGAGGCAGTTTATTTATCAGTTGATTAATATTGATTTTGTCTCGTTTGGACATTTAATGCATTATAGTGAATTATTTTGTGGCAGCGGGAGCTTTGAGAAGAATCTGAAGAGCTTAGTGGAAATGAACTGCTCTCTGGTGATACATATTTTTAATAGAAGTGGCTTTTGTGACTTCTCTCTCTGTAGTCTTGGTTGTGCAGTATCATGAGATATTTATTCTTATTTTGCTTTTAACTAAAAGTATCTTTGGAAGTTGAAAAGACTGCCTGAAATTATGTAGGTACTAAATTTGTTGTTTCTGTCAAAACAAAATCTATCTCTAAAAAGTTAACTTTACAGGAGATAGAAAAAACATGTTTGACTTGGAATGGAAGTTAATGGAACAAGGTTGTATTCTAAGTCATTTTGGTCGATTTGAGCGTTCCGTTCATAATTTTTTAATTGTTAAAATGTCATTCATTGACATTTTAGCATATTGCAAAGAGTAACTGGCATTTTCAAATCATGCAAAAAAATGATGAGATACAAGTCAACATGAAATATTCCCCCAATATAAAGGGCAGGTAGCATTTTTCAAGTGGAATAAAATACTTGTAATTTTATATATATATATTATATGCATGTAGAGAGAGAGAGAGAGAGATAGATGCAGTGATTTGTGAGGAAGTACATAGTTCTCAGTTAATGCACCAACTGCTTTGTTTTCACTGGGATGAAAGACTGAAGTGGAGGCACTCTCCCCCTCTCTTCTCCCACAGGAAGGTCATTGCACACTCCTCCCATAACATGCTGCATTTCAGTAAGTGCCACTTGATCAGCGTACTGTCAGACTCCTGTTTTTATTTATTTATTTTTCTTTGCTTTGCCCATGGTGGCTGTCTAAAAGTGCAGGGATACATATGCTGCCCCTGTGTACAGTGCAGCCTCCTCCTGTACGGCTCCTTTGTTAGCGACATTACGGTAAGTCCTTGCCACTAAGAGGCGAGTGGTTGGAGGAGGCCAGGGCCAATGGAAAGGCTTCATCCAGGCATCCCTCTGATGTAGAGCGAGAGAGCAGTTGTGTGGGGAGGTGGAGGTGGTGGTGGTTCCTCCACCTGGGCTGCTGTCCCCCCTGCTTTTCTGGACTGAGCAGAGCTGCAGAGGACTGCTGGACGATGGGCTGCTCCGGCAGCAAAGAGTGCCTTAATGTTCCCTGCGCTGGACCCAGGGTAAAGACATTTCAGCTTCTCCTGTGGGACAAGGGTAGGACGAGAAATAAGATATCTGTAGATGCCTGCACTAAAGCGTGTACAGTCTGTCTCTCGTTTTTAATAATTAATCTTGGGCAGTGAGGTTTGTGAGTTTATAAGTGACTCATCATCTGGCATTTGGCTTTGGCAGACAGTCTGTTTCATGCATTTCTGTGCAATCTGCTAATTGAGTGGTTATCAGTTCTCATGTAGACGCATGTGTCTGTGGGGATTTTATTGATCTGCGGGGGAAGGCACAGGTTGAAAGCTTGTGGACGTTTTTTTGGATCTCCTCTGCGTGTTTTTGGGAGGCTGACTGGAGCACTGCAGCTGTGGGTCTGGCTGTCCTCCACTTAAAGAAAGCAAAAGCCAAGTGGTAGGGGTGTGAGGCATTTGGAGATTACACCACTCTGCATCATTCTTTACCCAGTTGCATGAGGAAACCAATTACACTCTGTTCAGATGCTTCTCATTCTACATTGTGCTTTAGCCAAGTTTGTCTCCTCCTCAGGATGATGCAGAAGTGTAAGTGCTGGTGAATACTGCAGTTGTTATCCTGTGGCGCAGTAGTTGGCTTTTTTAGTTTCTGATTTAATTAATCTGTTAGCTTTCTTCAGTCCTGTTTCTTTAGTCCTGTGGGAAGCGCATTTTGGAGGAAAAACTGATTGCATCAGTTGGCCAAATAATGTAATATCACATTTCAAAAGCAGCATTGTTACTTTTCACCCATATTTGCTGATTCATGTCACAAGATCACCTGTACAAAGTCACAGAAGGAAAGTGCATATACTGTATGTGAGTTCCTGATATGAGTTTTTCTTCTCTGTCTGCAGCATGAAGGAGCAGTGAAACGGCGCCAGGAGCTTTCTCTGGAGCTGCTCAACCTACGTGAGGAACTTGGTGAGTACTGAGGCTGTATGTTGTCACTGTCATGACAAAACATCTTATTTACAAAATGGTAATTTTCCATTTTTTTTTTTGCACTTATATTTTTGTGGGTTTATGTACTAAAAACAGTTACACAACCTCTCATTATCCCCTGAAATTAAACAATTTTTTGTTACTGTGCCTTTAAGACTGATGTATGTAAATGATCTCTGTTCTGATTGGCTGCCCTGTATTTTGTCTTGTTCAAGAAACAGTCTAGAAATGCTCGATGTACCTTCAAAATAAGGTGGAGCAAACTACTGTGGACTGAATAGGTGGATATATGTAAATGTGTTGGTTTTTGTGACATCACAAAAACAATGAAGCCAAAACAGGCTGTTTTTTGAGCTTACTTCCTATATATCCACTCGGGAGTAAATAGTGCATTTTGAAACAATGTTTACATACTGGCATTAACCTCCGTTGTTTAACAAATGTGAGCAAAGTTCAATTTTACGTGATATAGGCCCTTTAATGGAACAATATAATTTTGAACCATATATTTTGGTCCATCTGTCATGAAAAGGTAAGGGCAGCTGGCATTTCCAGATGCTGTTTTAATATGACAACAGTGATATGCTACATTTGTTTGTGACACTCAGTTTCCAGTATGTGTGGAAGGAAAAGGGAAAAAGCAACAAAACTACAGCCCTTAGCGAATGGCTTTAATAAACTGATTGCTTGTCACGAATGGAAGTAATCAATGGACAGAACAGTGGGTGTGCTGTTTCCTCACAATAACACTGCGACTGGCCTGGCTTCCCCTGCTGTCCTGTAATTCGATTTTTCTATCCTCCTCTGTTTAATTTCACCTACCCACCACTACACATGGACCAGCCAGTGAACCATTTGTGATGTTAAGGCAGGGAGGCAGGAGAGCGATCTGTTTTACTGCCTTGTAATATGGCAGGGCAAAGTCACTAGAGCTTTGCTTTCCCTTGAGGGTGATTTCAGAGACGCACATTCTTCCACATGCCTTTTCCTCCAGACGCTGTTGGGAGAGGCATCTGTCCTGGCATGCACGAGCACCCCAAGGCCAAGGCCCTACTTATGTCTGTAGGAAGGGACAGTTACTGTAGGAGTTGGTCTAAGTGCGCTGACTTATAGGAGGAGAGGAGGGGGTTAGGGTTCAGTCTCTCTTTAAGTACCACAAGCTTCTTCATGGGGATTATCAGTGACAGAAACTGTTTATTGTCTTCTAGCTGTTATTGTTTTTTTGACAGAAACGTGATGTATTTATTGTATCCATTCCTTACCTGTTTTTTAAGGCATTATATTTTGTGTTTTTACTCTGCATTGTTGCCATCATGTCTGGCTCTCTTAATCCTGCACATGATTTTTCTTTACCGTTATAATCACACCGTCTCAGCTTATTAGCACATTCCAGCCGTCTAGAAAAGCCTGAGACACCCACCCATACGACTCCCTTTGCCCACCTCACATGAGCCATGCTAATATGGAGAGTGCTATTTTGTTACCAGTGCAAGCTTCAAATATTGATTTCCACTTGCTGTTTAATATAGCTATCATGAGTTTCTCGTTTCACTGATGTCACTGAAGTGTAAGCACTAGAGCATGAGACATTTCATGTTGGCTTCTCTCCAGATTGGGCTGATAAAATGCTTAGTCTTATTAAATTGCAGTACTGTAGATTTTCTGAAAAAGATCTCTCTGGAAAAACATAGTCCTGTTTACCACATAAGCTTTGGTCCTTCTCTTACAAAGCCTTTTATCAGGGGGAACACTGATTATGGCTGGTGAATTTGCCCTTGTCCACACCACACTTTAAAACTTGCTGTAATTATATGTAATTAGCTCCCCTGTGGCTTGCACATGCATACATGCAGAGCTGTTGGTACATTCATTCACTCTGTAGAAATGAGTATAATTAAGTGGTTTAGGTTTAGTGGACTTAGTCCATACACCAAGCCAGAAAGCCATGATACTCCTGAACCTCCTTGAGCATCACTAGTTGGTTGAACTTGGCTAGGGTTGCAACCCAAAAAGATGATTCCTATATTAGACGTTTTTTATGTTATTCTTCAAAATGTGATCAACCTCTTTTCCATAGCTGTTCTTAGCAGGGTTATTAGGCTTAACTAAAACTATTACTAAAACTAGCAGTGAAAAAATGTTTTTATTAACTGTAATAAAAGTAAAAATGACACACGAAACACGAAACCTAAATCAAAACTATAATGTCCACTGCAAAAGTAACTGAAACTAAATAGAATTACTAAAATCTTTAGTGTTTTTCTTTTTGCATGAATGAGAGTTTAGAAGTGAACCTCTTCTGTATTTGGCTTTAGGGAAAGCTCAAGCTGAGCTCAGTCTGCTGCTGTGCTAATTTTATTCTACACTTATCATACATCTAATATCACAGCATTCATCATAATACCTAAAACTAAATAAGAACTAAACTAAAACTATTACTTTTCAGAAAATTAGAACACTAAAACTGTTAATGCAGGCTTAAAACTAACTGAATTAAAGTGAAATCAAAAACCAAAATGATAATAAAAATAAAAACTAATGAAGATTTTAAAGCTACAATAACTCTGGTTGGTACAGCTGTCAGCCATCTCAGTGGATTTCTCCAGTATGTGAAACACATTCATATCAGTTCTACTCATGATAAGTAACACTTTGATAAGTAATGCCATGCTTTCTCCTGTCCCCTTGTTCAGTGGCAAGCAGACTCCTCCTCCGTCTGTTGCTTTTCCATTCACTCACGTTATTTGGATTATTTATAGGCTATGCATCTGAGCTCTGCAGCATAAATTTACCCTGTAATAGAATTACACTGCAGATTTATGAAATGCATCCAGCCATTAGTGAGTGTTTGCTCTGGCTGATCTGCTGTCTCTGGTGTCTCTTTTATGTCTATACTGGGCACAGGTTGTAGAGGAGACACTATACAGTATGTCTGATCAGTGATCTTTTTTCCAGATCTTGCTCAAGACTCCTTTATGATTGTCACTAGCTAAAAAAAATATTTGATTAAGGTATTTGTGTAGGGTGTGACTGTTTACCCCAGGTGCTGTCTAATAGACTGCTTTGTGCTACAGCTACAAATTGATTGACCCCAAGTGCCTTCTTTTGACTTCTGATTAGAACCAGATGAGAGTCAAGACATTTTGTCCTGTGAGTCAATATTGATGGCAAGCTAGTTTTGAAAAGAGTGTTATTTTGCCAGTTTTGGTGTTGAGAATAGCTTACATGTGGAGATCTGATATTATTGGTTCATATCTGGAGAGAAGAAAGGTTTCACCTGTCACACATGTCAGTTAGAACTCGATATGGACATAAAATGAGACCTTTCACAAAGCTGTTGGATATCACAGTGATATAAGAAGTGATAATTAAAATAGTGTGCGTCTGACTAAATGGTATTGTAAATATTAATCTGACATTTCCTTTAAGCAAATAGCAAAAATATAAAATTACAAAAGCTCCATTAACTGTGATGCAAAATAAAAATAATGAAGTACTGACTATTGACAACAGATGTGCAAGTACATTAAGGCGCACTGCACTGTAAGCTGTTACAAAAACAGTTAGCATTACCTGAACATATATTTTTTTTTTTTTCTGTACTGGCTACAAAAACAAGTAAATATGTATATTTTTGGTCTCTGTGTAGACCTACAAAACAAATAAATATATATTTACCTTCTTAAAAAAGCTCCTCATGATGGTGTAGTTTTGTTGTGATGGTAGCCATTGCTGCTTCATACGTTTTGCACACAACTCTGAGAATAAACTTGTTTGAAGCAGTTGTTTTTCTGTGCACGTGTGTGTTTTGTAATTGGCCGAATGATTAAGTTACTCACTCTCCAGAGCAGAAGACCAGAGGTTAAGTTCAGCACAGGGAAGCACCTGTTGGGCTTCTAACGCTACATTCTCACCAATATAATTACGTCACTTGTAATATGAATGTTTCTTGTAGCAACTCCTGTCACAGTAACGATAAAAATTAAACGTGCAAACCCTACATTTAATTGTGTTGCCAACTTTACACTTTTCTTGTAGCCAAGGGCAACCATTCTACACTGGCAACTGAACTGCTGAAGGACACTGGGCATGCATTTAGATCCAGAAATCTGAGTGGTCCCACAAGATTAGCCTCCTAGTTTGAAATGGTTGACTTGACAGCCTTATACACAGTGTACAACACAAAGGGCAGCAGCTGCAGCTGTGATACCAGCAGTCGCTTAACTGTGTACACACTGCAACAGCAGTGTGTCTCTAATCCCTCTGGGAGTCGATTAAGAGGCATCTGTTACCAACAATAAGAAAAGCTATTCAGAAAAAAAAGAATATTTGTGGAAGTGTTGGTTTTGACACACAACACAGTACAACTCAAGCGCTGTCCCTGCTTGTGAACTATCACGCTATCATCTGTCAAAACTCTTTTCTTAGTTGTAATTCGACATGTAGTCTCATGTAACAGTTGTGGCTTTACTTGTAGAGCTGTCAGTTATTTCATAACAGTGGTGACAACTGTGTGTCCAAGCAGAATGCTTTTCTTATGAATCATAGTACAGAGTGTTGGCAGAACCTCATGTCAAGGCAGCAAATGGGTTTTCATTTGTCTTTTGAAGCTCTGGTTTAAAGTCGTGCACTAAATTTTAATAAACACTTGCAGTATTTAAAGGTTAAAAATAATAATAAAAGCATGTTATGTGGGTTTAAGGGTTGGGCAATATAATTTTAGCATTTCTGTGATAAATTACTGCGAGGAGAAACAATTTTCCTTTTGTTTTTATTATTTAATGTGCTTCGTGTGTGTGTGTGTGTGTGTGTGTGTGTGTGTGTGTGTTTGTGTATATATATTCACTTCAGATATACGCATGTAATGTCTTTGGACTTTGTGTTTATAAATATGAACAGAAAAGTATGTGTAAGCATAAACTTATGTTTATAAAAAGAAAAAAAACAACAGGGAAAAAGTATTCAGATATGTATTGCTTTTGGTTGGGAAGACTTCACGCAACAAGCAACAATCATGATAAAGGTTATTAAACAACACTCAAATGGGAGAAGCAAAGACCTTAAACCTTCCTGTCAGTACAACTGGTTCAATAATACACACATGAAATGTTCATGGAACTACAACTAATTGTCCCTGGACATGCAAGATTTCACAAAGCACTCTCAGACTAATGATCAAGAAAATAAGAAAGAAGCTATTAGTCATTCTAAAATGTGCCGGATGACCCGAAAGCAGCAGAAACAACACATTACACAATGAACAATTCTTTAGCCGTAATTTAGCTCAGTGTGTTTTAAGAAAGAAGAATTGCATGTATGACCCCTAGAAAACCAAACCCACAGTGAAGTAAGGAGGTGGGAGCATCATGATATGGGGCTGCATTTCTGCAAATGGTACTGGGGCATTACATGTCAACGAAGGAAACTGAGTCTGGTGAGAAGGTACATATTTCAAGATGACCTCAAACATGCAGCCAAAATAACTCAAAACTGTTTTCTAAAAAAGCAAGTGAAGGTGCTTGCATGATCTAGCTTCTTTACATTGAAAATGAATGGAGGATTTTGAAATCCCATGTCCATCAGAGGTTATCTTATAACCTTGTAGAATCGAATATGGTTTGTGAAGAGGAATTGGCCAAAATTGAACCAAACATTTACTTCTTACCATGAATGTTGTGAAGCTGATATTGCCAACAGCAGCTTTGCAACAAAGTGCTGGTGTTATTAATTTATCTGAATACTTTTTCTCTATTGATTTATTTTTAAACAAATCCTTGTTTATGCCCATGAATACTGTTTTGCTGGATTTTGCCACAGCATCTCAGTGGGATTCAAGTCAGGACTTTAACTCGGCCACTCAAACCTTCATTTTGTTTCTTTTGAGCCATTCAGAGGTGGACTTGCTTGTGTGCTTCCGATCATTGGCCTGCTGCATAACCCAATTGTACTTGAGCTTCAGATCACAAACTGATGGTGGACATTCTCCTTCAGGATTTTCTGATAGAGAGTAGAATTAATGGTTCCATCAATTATGACAAGTCGTCCAGATCCTGCAGAAGTAAAGCTGCCCCAGACCATCACACTACCACCACAATGTTTCACTGTTGGTATGATGTTCTTATGGTGTAATGCAGTGTCAGCTTTACGCCAGATGCAACGGGATCCATGTCTTCCAAAAAGTTCCACCTTTGGTTCATTAGTCCACAGAATATTATCCCAAAAGTCTTTGGGGTCATCTAGATGTTTTTTGACACGTGTGAGACAAGCCTTTGTGTTTTTTTTTTGGGTTAGCAATGGTTTGCGCCTTGCAGCTCTGCCATGGATGGCATTTTTGCCCAGTGTCTTTTTTTATTGTGGAATCGTGTACATTGACCTTAACTGAGGCAAGTGAGGCCTGCTGTTCTTTAGATGTTCATCTTTTTTCTGACCTCCTGCATGAGTTGTCAGTGCGCTCTTTGTGAAATTTTGGCAGGTAGGCCACTCCTGGAAAGGTTCGCCACTCTTCCTCATTTGTGGATAATCACTCTCACTGTGGTTCACTGTGGTTCGCTGGAGTCCCAGAGCCTTAGCAATGGCTTTGTAACCCTTTCCAGACTGGCAGATTTCAATCACTGTTTCACATCTGAATCTCTTTAGAAGGTGGCATCAGGTGTTGCTTTTTGAGACCTTCTAGCTGCTTCTCTTTTCCAGACAGGTTCTGTTTAAGTGATATTTAGATCCAACAGGTCTGGCAGTAATCATGCCTGGGTTTGGCTAGTGAAGTTGAACACAATAGTCAATTGAATTTGGTTAACTGGTTGATTTAGTAACTAAGAGGATTGTTACTTTTTAAACACAGGACCACATCAGGCTTAACAGCCTTTTTCTTTCAATAAGTAAAATCGTCATTTAAAAACAGCATTTTGTGTTTACTTCGGTTATTTTGTCTCATATTAAAAGTAGTTTGATGCTCTGAAACATTCAAGCATAACAAATATGAAAAATAGAAGAAACTACTTTTGATTGGATAAAATGTCATGTACCTTTTGACACTGAATGAAGGATTGATTTGTTTCCCACAGTGAGCTCTGTACAGTCATGCGAACGTCTAGAGCAGGAGAAGGAGGACCTGCGGGCAGCTTTCGACAGAGTCCTGCAGAAAGTACAGGAGCAACACCGCTCCGACCTGGCGGATCTAGAGGAGCGCCTGAAGACTTTCTATTCGGCAGAATGGGAGAAGGTCCACCAGACATACCAGGAGGAGGCGGACAAGTGCAGAGCCCAGATGGAGCAGCAGGTGAGTAAGAAGCATGGTTTTCTTCACTATAATTCTGGGAATTCTTACTTGAGGTTCTTTTGGATGTCCCAGTGATTTACTCTAAAACTCATCCAGAGAGCTATTTTCATTTCAGGATCCCTATATTTCTTCAGTTATGTTCTTAACTGTTACTTGGTCTTTGGTGACTAAGTTTCCGTTCGTCTTGAAACATTACTATGCAAGTGATTTATATTTGGGCTTACAAGCTAGCGAGGTTGTGTGTACCCATTCTGTTTGGTTTCTCGAACATTCAAACACTTGGCAGAGTGCTTCACATACTGAGACTGTTTTTCTGCTTATGTAGCTGGAGGAGTTGAGAGCCAAGCATGAAGCTCTGAAGAAAGAACTGGAAGCCAGCCATGGAGAGAAGGTGGAGAGCCTTAAACAACACTATGAAAAATCTTTTGAAGGTGACTCAAATGTTTTCTCTCTCCACCCAAGCCTTTAACTAAGTGCTCCATATGCAAAGTTCATATATCTTCACCCTGAAACATAATTATAATTTTTTCTTTACGTAAATAACCTTGTGATGGTTATGTTTTCTGTCTCCTTCAGAACTCAGACAATCTCATGAGCAGGAGATCAACACTCTAGAAAAAACACTAAAAGATGCAGAAACAACATTATCTGTAAGGCAATAACTGGATTTAAGTTAAATCTTAATATAATCGCAAAGCAAAACTCTGACACTGATGCATTTCACCTCTGTCAGAATCAAATAGAGGAGCTCACAGCTGAAAACAGCTCGCTCAGTGAGAAGCTGAAAGCAGAGGAGGACTGGAGGAAAGAACTGGCTGAGAAATGTCAGGTTTGTTTTACACCATCTCTCAGCTCTAGCCTGCTGCCATACTGTTTATCTGTGTTATCAGGTAGACAGGAATAGTGCCCACTGATAGCAAAGTTTGAACACTTCTCTCCATTTAGGGTCTAACGATTTTCAGGGAGTGACGGGTTAATATTAGACAGACCTCTCTAAAGAGTGTTAAGTGAGTTCTGACACTTACAGCTTTGAAAGTGCCAACAATAGGATTTAGATAAGGACCCTCCATTGAACTTGCAGGCTTACATACATAGCGAGACAGTAACAAGAGCAACCCAGTCACTTATTTTTACTTACAATGACCCAAAAGACTCACGTATGCAAGTTATTTATAAAAAAGAAATTGTGTGCATTTTTAAAAGAAAAAGATTATGGCTATATGTCAACAATTAGTGAATTTGTCAATGCCTCTGTTTAACCTCTGCATGAGTCAAAGAGGCAGGTTTTTGTAGATGTTGGCAAATATTCTAATCTTGCTCACTAACCTTTGATGTCTCTAGAAGGACTCCCACACACTCTACCTGGAGCAAGAGCTGGAAAGTCTGAAAGTGGTATTGGACATTAAGAACAAGCAGATCCACCAACAGGACAAGAAATTAATGCAAATGGACAAACTGGTGAGCTCAGCTCTCATTTTGGCCTTTGGATTCTCATCCTTGATATTTCCCTGCTTAATAAAATTAAGAGTAGCTAAAAAATAAATGAAAAACAGCCATTTCATATTACACCATGTTGTGATTCAGATTGTTAAACTTGTGATGCAAAGGGCTTGGATCCAGACCTTCCTTTAATTTGGTTTGAATGTGTTGTTCCAGATGGAGAAAAATGTGAAGCTTGATGAATGTCTTAAGAAAGTCCAACAAGAAAATGAAGACCTAAAAGCCAGAATGGACAGACATGCTGCCTTATCGAGGTACTCATTTTTCTCTGCTCCCTTTCTGTGTACATTTATTGACCTGTTTATTAGACACACCTTGATGATGCACTCTTTACGTTGATATTTAAAGATTGTAGCTCATCTTTTTCCATGCACAATTTGTGCTGGTCTTCCCTAGGCCTTTATCAGTGTTCAGCTTCTGTCAACAGGATCACTGTTGGCTTGACATTTATGTCTGGCAGACTGCTGTTAACTCAGTACTAACATTGAGATGTTTAAAAAAACCCAAAAAAGCTGTTGTGCCTGATTTTAGTACCAGTGCAATTTATGCTAACAACTCACTACCATGTTGTAGTACTGAGAATGGCCCATCACCCAAAAAATATAGTCAGCAGTGTTCCTATGGTGGTCTTTTTTCATTGATGGATGCAATAGAAGGTCGCTGAGAATATATATATATATATATATATATATATATATATATGTGTGTATATGTGTCCATCAATGAAAAAAAGACCACCATAGGAACACTGCTGACTATATATATATATATATATATATATATATATACTGCCTTCTATGTGTGTGTGTGTGTGTGTGTGTGTGTGTGTGTGTGTATGTGTGTATGTATGTATGTATGTATGTATGTATGTATGTGTGTGTGTGTGTGTGTGTGTATATGTATGTGTGTATATATATATATATATATATATATACAGGGAGATTCACGCGAAAGAGGCCCCAAGTATTTTGTAATAACTCTCGCTACGACAAAGCAATCTGAACGAAACAATATGCAATGTGCTCCTCAGTATATGGAGCTTCGAACAAGCCAGGATGCCCCTGTGTGGGAGCGATGGGGTAGGCGCCGGACAGCTGTCGCAACGTTTAACCACTCTAATGCTTGCCGATACGTTCAGGAACATGGAGCGCCACGCCGAAATGTGTCTGGCAGAAAAAGGAGATCAATTCCAGCATCGCATGTAATGCAATCGATTACACACACATCAAGATATGTAGCGTGTTTTTTTTGGTTCAGATTGCTTCATCCTAATAGGAGTGAGAACAGAATATTCGGGGCCTCTTTCGAGTGAATCTCCCTGGGTGGGTGGGTTGGTCGGAAGGTTGGTAGGTAGGTTGGTTTACCTGTACTTAAATGGTCAGGACCACCACAAAACAGGTATTATTTAAGTAGTGAATCATTCTCAGCACTGCAGTGACACTGACGTGGTGGTGGCATGTTAGTGTGTGTTGCACTGACAGAGTGGATCAGACACAGAAGTGCTGCTGGAGATTTTAAACACTGTCCAATCACTGACCACTCTATTAAATACATGTCATGTACATTTCATATATATTGTTTCGTTCAAACATGTATTTCAAACTCTAAAGTATAGTAAGCAATAATACATTTTTTTCATCATTTTCATACATACCCTTACATGAACACTTTACCTATATCTCTTTTTGTATGGGAGGACTAACTGTTCTCAAATTGTAATGAAACACAGTTACACGTCAGTTACATGTCAATTACACAGTTACACATCACATAATTTATTGCAGTAATGATTCAACCATCATATTGCCCACCTCTAAGTGTAACTGAGAAAGTGGCCAATGAGTGTAGGTACAAGGTAGGTGTATTTATCTAATGGCCAACTCAGTGTACACCGGGTTTCTCTAACCTTGCTGCACACCATAGAAATTAGTTCCTGTCTTCGCTCACTCACAGATAGTTGCTCCAGGCCATTTAAAAAAGGCTTGACGTGATTATGCAAAGTGCTTGTTGTAGTGTGTTTACCCAAACACTTGTCCTAAGGGTAGCTTTAAGATTGCTTTAATCAGAGAGTGCTACTTTGAAGTCTGTGGAAGTGTGCCCAGGTGCCGGACTGTATTGAAGGTTTTGCTGAATAGTTGTGGCTGGTAATTGAAGATAGGTTTGATTTGCTCACGGGAACTGATTTTTTTGTTTTCCCTGTGATTTTACGTTTGTACTAGAGAAACTCAATTGTGTGCTTTT
Organism: Colossoma macropomum; assembly: GCF_904425465.1. Taxonomy (NCBI): domain Eukaryota; kingdom Metazoa; phylum Chordata; class Actinopteri; order Characiformes; family Serrasalmidae; genus Colossoma; species Colossoma macropomum. The sequence continues at coordinate 17,713,343 of NW_023494788.1, forward strand.
TCCCTCTTCAGGCAACTCTCCACGGAGCAGGCCGTCCTGCAGGAATCTCTTCAGAAGGAGACCAAAGTCAACAAGCGTCTGTCTATGGAAAACGAGGAGCTACTCTGGAAGCTGCAGAACGGAGACCTGAGCAGCCCCCGCAAAACCTCTCCTTCTTCCCCCTCCATCACTCTCCAAAGCCCTCGCAACTCAGGCCTCTTCTCGAGCCCCCCCATTTCACCCAGATAACACTGGCCCTCAGCTTCCTGGAAGCAGCTACTAAAAGACTTCCGCCTCTATGCTGAAAGCTATGAAAGCTATATTAGCTGTGTGTGGGTCTGGGACCTGTCACCTGAAGGACATTAATCCAAAATGGATCTTTTCTCAGGTGAATCTTGTACAGCTGAATGACAATAAAAAAAACTGAAGAAAATATTGCACAGAAGCACTTAACCAATGAGGCTACCTTTTTGTATTTTTGCCTTTCATGTCTGATTTTGGAAGAAGGAAAAAAAATCTCAGGGCTTGTACATAATTTCTGTTTTTTTTTTTAGTACCCTTTTCTTTTGCTTTGACTTTAGACGTTTCTTTCACTGGATTGTTCTCAGTCTTGCGTTATGCGGGAATATGCATTAATGGCTGTAAATGAATGGAGTGACAAAATGCTTTTTTCAAAGTCTGTCTTCAGTTTCTATGCAGAGGACTAGTGTGCCATCAGAATCAAAGAATGAAGGCCTTCAGTGATTTGAGAAGCTTTACCACTAGCAGCCTTTACGCATACCTGTGTACCGTTGTTTATTTTACCATAAGAACAAGAGCGTAGTATCAACTAGCCATGGAAATTCCCCAGAAGTGATGACCTTTTACAGTTAGATTTGTCTCTTTTTAATCCCCTATATTTGAAGAGCGAGATATATAAGTCTGAGAGAAATAATACAAATGTACCTGAACTCGGCATAATGCTTGACTGCAACTGAGGATATTTGATTGAGGAAAACTGCAGTTAAGCCTGGCTTCAATGGTCTCATGAATTTGAAGTCAGTGTTGTTTATTTTTAAACTTTCAGAGCATTAGAAGCCTTATTACTGCTTCCAGTTAGTAATGAAACTCTGCCACTATAAGAACTGCATTAAAATATGAATACAGGTTTAGGATCTTATTGAGCCCAGAAGAAAGAGATGATATACTTTGTTTTTCCCTATCTAGCCTATATGACCATGGGACCAAAAGAAATGACTGTTTGTGCATGTTCCAATGGCCTCAAGAGCACCCCTCACTGTCTGAAACCTCCTACTGCAGCTTTAAGGTCTGACTATTTCAAATGTGTATGTCAGGGTTGTACAAGTAAGTGAAATGAAGAGGGAACATGTATGAGTTTGTTTGGATATGTTTAGCTACGATATGTTTGTGGGTGTTAAATTTATTGATGTGAAGCTGAAACTTTGAAATATGCAAATAAATAAAGTCATATTAAAAGCAATTAAGTTGATTTGTTACTTACAATGTGAAGTTCTTCCTTCCCTGCTTTTCTTGAAAGTATTTGAATGTGTAGGAGGCTTCTATGAATATATGTTCATGGTAAAATCCGTTAGCGATGGAGCAGTAATGCAGAAAAGATTCAGCAAAACTGGTGCGAGAGAAGGAAAAACGAGAAAAAGTGTCTAAGGCTGAACCAAAATAAGCACTGAGTCTGCACTGCACATTCCACATACGGAGTCCATTAGGGGCTTAGCACACTTTCCACACTGAGCTCCACCATCAGCCCTATTTTGTGTTCATTGCCAGCAATGCACAGACATGTAACACACTGACTTCTGTGAGGGATTACACATAATGATTATAGCATTTATAAAGAGCGTAGACTCATGAGCACTCTGGACAATACAAAACCTTACTTTATTTTTTTCTTACCATGAAAACATCATCTCTCTCCTCAAAAAGCTATTTATTCCTTAGCCTTACGATGAATAATCCCTGTAACACTTTACTGTACCAGCAATACAAATCAGCAGTAAGATGCCTGTGGTGTAAATGCAGTCCGTTTCAGTTTTAATGCTTTCTTGGGTGTTTAGGAAAAACTAGTCATAAGAGTTCACAAGTGTGGCCACAGATGTCTCTCCATGGATGTTTTTGGCTGTGCATATGTAGTTCCCAAAATCAATAGTCTCTACATCATCCACAGTCATGACACTCTGGGAGATGCGAGTGGTGTGGCCTACGCCTCTGTTTATCAGCCTCCAGGAGTTGTGAATACTGACGGGTCTCTGGTCCTGCAATGGAATGTAAAGGAAGGTAAACAGGCTGAGTTACTTGCATTACTAATTGTGAAAATGCAGAAAGATGTACAAATGAACTTAGTGAAATTAATTGTACCAACATGATAATAGAGTATGTCCCAAAACCATTTCAAGCACTGCGTAATAAAAGCCAGTTGGTAGACGCTTCAATGTTTTTGGTTTTCTGTTTATTTCCAAATACATGGAAGTTGCCTTTGGTAATCAACCATAAGCTAAACATATGGCTGGTTAAATTAAGTTGAAAAATGCTGAAGTAATCTTTTATCAACAAGCCCTTGCTAAATTCAACCTTGCTAGAGAACCAGGATTGTCCAAGAAGACACTTTTTAGTGAAATGTGCCATGGATTACTTTGGCAACCATTTTTGACATTTTAGATACCTTAATTAGCAAACATTCATGCATGCAACTGTCTTACTGTCCAGTCTCTTTCTCTTCTTTACCAGAAAGCAATTTGCTATTTACCTGGCCTGGATATCTCCAGCTGAAGCTGACCTCAACCTCAGGCTCCCCTAGAACAGTGCAGGTGATGTTAAAGATGTCCCCTCCACTCACTTCATTTGAAGAGGCCTGAATAGTTGCAAAAGGTGGACCACTGGGTACTAGAATGTGGAAGTGGGGAGAGGATACACATACCAGTAAACAAACCACATCACGTTGTGCTTGTCATCAAAATACTCCAGTGTTTCTTTAACTTAATCTTCATCTACCACGTCTGTAGCGTACTCTTGATTATTATGGACAAAAATTTTGGTATGCTTCTCTATACTTAGGAAAAAGAATGGAAAACACCTTGGCTCAAACCTCTTATAACCGGGCAGCCAGTGAATTCTGTCAGGAAACGTTTATGTGAAACACATATTTTTTCACTTCATTCTTTTAGAGATGGAACTAATTTTGCAGAGGGAAGAATCTGTGGTAATATGTTATGTATGTAGTGGTGTGGGTGCTGTTTTCAGAGACCCCTGCCTGATCAAGCATGTATACCTGAAAATCAAAAGTAATTAGAGCCGCTTTTTCACTGTGTTGCTACAAAAACGTTGGGATGGTATATGAAATGCTGATTAAACAGAAAGCAGTGATTAGTAAATTCTGTTTGACCTGCATTACCTTGAAAACAGTACAAAACCATAAAATGTTATCCTTTACCTTATGAACGTCATTGTTTTTTGTAAATATATTCTCATTCAAAGTTTGATGATTGCAACACATTCCAAAAAAAACAGGAGCATGTTTACCACTGTGTTATAACATTTTTCCTTTTAAAAACACTCTATAGTCATTTGGGCACTGAAGAAACAAACCAATTCAGTTTTGAAAGCAGTATTTTTTGCCACTCTTTTGTTATACAAGTCTTCAACTGTTCAACCATACAAGTCCTTCATTGGTGTATTTCGCACACAATTAAATGGGAGACGGGTCTAGATTGCATAAATGCCAGTCTAGCACCCACACTCTCTAATTATGCTTTGGAAACACATGCAGAACGTGGCTTGGTGTAGTCATGTTGAAATAAGCATGGTTGTCCATGAAAAAGACGTTGTCTAGAAGGCAGCATATGTTGCTCCAAACTGTGTTCAGTATTAACAGTGCCCTCACAGATGTGCAGGTCACCCACTAACACACTCCCATGCCATGGCTTTTGAACTTTACACTGGTAACAATCTGAAATGAATGAAATGAACCTTTTAGCCAACTGTGTCTGAACACATCGGAATTAGACCTCCGCATTTAACCCATCCGTGCAGTGAAACACCACACACACACACACACACACACACACACACACAAGGCTGGTTCCCTAACCTCCAGTCCAAGACTGCCCTTCTATATTGACTGAGATGTGGGGATCTGTGTGAAGGTGCAGCACGTTCAGGCCTGTGTTTTCTTCTTTGGCCCAGAGAACACGACGTCCATTATTTCCATGTATTTTGGTCTAACAAAATTGTCCACCGTGCATCAGTCCATTTCAGATGAGATCGAGCCCAGAGAAGTCGGCAGCATCTGAATGCTGTTCACATACGAGTTCCACTGTGCATAGTACAGTCTTAACTTGCATTTGTGGATGCAGCGATAGACTATGTTTACTGTCAATGGTTTTTCAAAATATTCCCAAGCACGTGTTACAGAACCCATGTGGTGATATGCTTCACAGAAGCATGCCGGATTTTAATGCAGTGCCATCTGAGGGGTCGAAGGTCACAGGCATTCAGTTGTTGTTCTTTTCAGCCTTGTCCTTTATGCACAGAGATTTTTCCGGATTCCTGAATCTTTTGATGTTATTATGCACTTTAGGGGGTGAAATACCCCAAATGCTTGCAATCGCTTGCTGAAGAACATTACTTTTAAACTGCTGAATTTTTTGCCAATGCATCTGTGGCAGAGTGGCGAGCCTCAACCGATCCTTGCTCGTAAAGGACTAGTCCTTTTCTGAATGTTACTTTCACACCCAAAAATGACTGCATCACCTGTTTAAGACATGAAAACATTTCAGAGTGCTCCTAGTCTTAAATTTCCCCTGTCTCAGCTTTTTTGGGAAACATGTTGCAGGCATCAATTTTAGAGTGAATTTATGTTCACAAAAAAAAAGTTGATGAGATAAAACATCATATATCTTTTGTTTAAATACAGTTCAAAATATGTTTATAAATCACAGCTTTCTGTGTTTACTTGCATTTTACATACTGTCCCAATGTTTTTGGAATTGGGTTTGTATATGTAAGTTCTGAGTCAATGGATTTTCAGCTCTTTTCTTAGTACAAGGCAAAACAATTGGCGTCATTCACCAACCGTTCTTCAGAAGAAATTTCTTCTTAAAACCCATGCAGTTCTCACAAAGATTCTGACAATTACCAATGTTTTCTTATTTGGGATTTGTTCTTAGATAAAAACAGAATGTACACACACTCAAGAGCACAAAGGTATGAACAATTCTGAGGTTTAAGAACACGTCATGAATCTGACACTGACTTTTTCTTGACACATTTCTCAAAAACAAATTTAAGAAAAAACTTGGGAGGACATTGGTAAATGAGGCCAAATGACCTTTTGGCTATGGTAACTGACTGCATGATCAAGATGCAGCAGATGAAAAATGTTGTATTCCTTTAAAATAATGTATAACCATCAGTCTTCTACATGTGCTTCAACAGAAATGCCTGCATCTTTATAAGCAGTATCCTTCTGACCTTCAACATAGAGCAGCTGGTACTTAGTGGAGACCTGAGGGGTGGTTTTGGTGGTGCTGTTGGCCTTGCAGTAGAAAGCCCCTGCATGCTCTGGGCTGGGGTTCTCCAAGATGAAACCTTTAGTCGGGTTGTAGGAGATGAACCTTCCATCAGCAAAGACCTCCTCTGGAGGCACCTCCCTGTGCAGTGAGACTGTGGCCTTAGGAGTGGTCACCCGGCAGGGCACAGTGGCTGACTTATCGGGCCGCAGGTACACAATCTCAAAGTGGATAGCCGAAGGGACAAACAGCTCATCTTTGTCTTTGCAGAGAGACAAAGATATTTGCATGATCTATGCTCTGAGATGAACAACATCAACTGTTAGGATCTTCCTGCTAATTAATTAAGGCCAAACATCAATTGCACATGCAAATGCACATATTAGTATGGCAACATTATCAGGAACAGTATTTTAACCTGGTATTCATCCTAAGACATGCTAGTGTACCTGTAAAGTATATGTAAGTGGCAGAGGTGCGATCAGGTTCCTTCTCACATTCTTCACCATCACAGAGGACCAACCAGCAACTGTACTCTCCTGTGTCAGCTGCAGAGGGCGACGTCAGGGTCAACTGACCAAACTTCTCATGCTGCTTAATGCTGATACAAACATAACAAAGGAGTCATCAAATACATGTAACACAAGGTACTCTGGGTTTCAGTCCTAATTAGCATCACTAATAACTTCATAGTCTTCAGAGAAAAGACTAAAAGGTTGAAATTAAAGTCTAAAAGGTGTCAGCTCTTTAGGATCCCAAAAGAGTTGGACATTCTTGGTGTTGGTCAGGGGTCACCAATGGTATGTGCAAAGGGTCAGCATGGCTGCAGAGGTCATGGTTGTATTTTTCCCTTCCAGTTTTTTCCTTATTCAGTTTACTGGATATCTCACAGATATCTGTTCTATCAAAAATATGGATACTTGAATATGAAAATTGGTCAGAATGCACATTCTTAATTAGGAGAGCTCCTGCTTGATTGGAATGAAAACCTACATCTGTCCTTTGTGGATAAGATTGGTGACCCCTGGTGTAGGTGATGGTATGCTTTGTTAGTTCGGGGTTTGGATTAAAAAATAAGATCTGCTGAAATTCATGGGAATCTCTATCAACACGCGACAGTTTAAATAGTATTAGATCTTAAGAGGGACCTGAATGAAAGACCCACAGCTCCAATCCTTGCCGAGCAAAATAGTGGAGTACCTGAGGCGGGAGTCATTAAAGGTGTCCAAGTAAGAAGGGTATGCCCAAACAATCTTGGTTCCTTTACATCTTAGTTCCAACGTTTTCCCAGGCTTTAAGGTTAGAGTATCACCAAGACGTAGGAACCGGCCCTTGTCCAGAACCTGGGTGAGAATGGAGTGAGCTTTTCCTCTTTTCCTACTTCGTCCTTGTCTGAGACGGTTCTCAGGGGCATCTGTCTCACTCTTGACGTGTTGACTTGCACCTGGGTCAGCATGAGAAAGATGTGCCATGCAAAGCCATTAGTGGAACTTCTGAGTTTTATTGGCAGCTTATAACAATCTGGAAATGAGAAGAAATGTAGATTACATGGCAGACATGTAGGTAACATAGAATCTTAATGAAAATTAACAGAGTCCAAATTAGCATCCCAACTTTAAAATTCCCTTATTCTGCCATGTAATGAAGGAATGGAAAATGCAATGCCATTTCACCAGTAATGTGTGTCTAATTGCCTTCAGTGTTTCAGTAGCAGAGCCAGAGAGTGGAGAAGGAGAACAGTTCAGCAGAACTCTCCCATCTGGAAAGTTACTCCGTTTCATGTTTCCAACCCACAGCTGTATAAACAGCACTGCAGGGAATATGGCTTTTTGTTCTTTATACCAATGCAAAATGTGCAAAAAAGATCAGATCACTTAACACAAAACTTGTCTGTTGCACAAAATGGTGCCATAGGATGTAGACAGTGTTCATATTTGATGTATTGATAGGTGCACGTTTATAAAAGATGTGCACAGTGCTTGTTAATGGTGAACAAGCTTTGTTTCTAAAATTAGCTCTCTAAAGCTGGGTTTTAAAGGTATCTCAGAGTTAAAAGGAACATATTTTCAATAGATGCATGAAATAGGCATGTGGACATGAAATATGTCACTCTACTAGACATGAGAAAGATAAAGAAGTTTAATCCCAAATAACAAATTTTGTTTTTTCAAAGTAGAGCTTGCTCTTTTCCCCAACATCACTCCCTGAGTCTGGAACCTTCATCGCTTCCACCAACACCAATATCACTCCTGGCAAACTCCACAAGCCACATGCCCACAATTACTTTCAAAATTATAGTTGAGGATGTTCGTGGGAGTTGAACAACAAAGCCGAAGAAAGAAAAAGGAGACAGGCTCACCATTCTGGAGCTCCAGCAAGAGCAGTGCTAGTGTGAGGAGGACCCAGAGCTTCATGGTGCAGAGACAGTTCCGGCGGTGAAGCTTTTTTCAGGTTCTACAGAAGGCCCAGGCAGCATAACCTTCTCCACAAGCACCAAGTGACCTGTTAACACTGAGGGAGTCATCCTCTGCAAGAAAAGGGGAATGCCTTCAACCCTGCAACTCCCCCACCAGCCCTGAAAATTATGTAAAATGTTCTGGTGCCCTCTGGTGGGCCAAAGGACACTCTGTCCTAAAACAGCAGGATTTATGCAATAAACTTGGACTTACTGCTTGGTGGGATACCAATTTAGTTTCATTAAAGATCAAATATTCAGAAACAGCCAAGCCTTGGCACCCAGTGATTTCTTTCAGTGGAAAATGAGGTAACAAATGCCTCTGGTTTCTCCACTAAACTCTTGGTTAATGCACAAATATTCATATAATACTGCTGTTACATAACCTCTCTGGCACTGTTCTTCACTCCTGCTCCTTGGGAACCTACAGCATTGCGGGGATTGATGGTTTTCCTGGTCTCACACTAAGCTCATGAAGTATTTGATAATTTCCTGATTAGATGAAGCATTGTTGCATGGAGAAGCACTTAACTCTGCAGTGCTGATGGGGTGAAGGACTGTGGTGAGTGATTCTCAGCTCTGGTCCTGGAGGCTCACTGCCCTGTACATTTTAGTGTTTTCCCTGCTTCCAACATAGCAGCTTATTAACAGTCCACTATTGAGTTAAAGTTGGTGTGTCAAAGCAGTATAATAACTAAAATGTGCAGGAGAGTAGACCTCCAGGGCCAGGACTGAGAAACACTGGTCTATGGCTTGACAAAAAGATCAACAGAGGAAAGAGCTCCCACAGCTGGTGGCTTAGAATATTGCAGAGAGAGATATTAGAATCACTTGTTAGTGTCATAGAAAGCACTCTGAAGGAAACAGTTTGGTGAAAAATCAGATCCACTTACCTCACATGCAGTTAGTCTGTCAAGACATTGTGGCATTTAAAGTTTGCTTGTTCATTTTTGCACTGGAGCTACAAGACTAATGTAGATAGCAAGTAAAGCCAATTAGCATTGTGCAAACTGCATGACTACTTTGCCTCAGTTTAGGTGGTTTCTGATACTTTATGACACTTTTGTCTATAAAAAATATGTTGCTGAGCTAATCATAGTACTAGCAGTTTGAATTTGCATTTTATGGTTAACAGTACGCTATTGTTTCAGACACAAGTCTAAGTTTGAGTAAAATGAGTGATGTTTTAGCCGTGCAGTTTGCATGATGCTAATTGATGTAGCTTGTAGTTTATTGGTCTAAGCTTACTCCTATGCAAAACTAAAGAGATTTCAGACATTAAACATGTCTTGGGTAATTGACTACATTTGGAATGAAGGTAAAATGTGGTGTGAATGACTTTTCATTCTGAGCTACATAGAAATGCGTACCTATGCCGCGTTGGTTTCAGCCAGACACGTCAACGGCGCTGCCACGTTAGGGCGGTCAACATCACTGCTGGACAGCATTCAGTACCATTACAGAGCGGCAATTTAAAAAAGATACTGTCCAAAATTACACATTAACTTTATGTAGTTATTTATTTACCGTGATGGTTAAGGCTTTGTAGATAGCTAGGTAAGTTAAAGCATTCTTTGCGTCTTGTTCGAATTTTCCCGTTCCACCTTAAATAGTGCATCACCCAGCTTCTTGTTCGAATTTCCCGCTCCACCTTAAATGGTGCAGCTTCAGGCACCAGAAGTGACTGCTGTACCACTGAAGGTGGAACGGGAAAACTCGAACGAGAAGCTGGCGAATAAGAAGCCAACTTTATCTTCGTCCTTACTGTGTTTTGGGGGCTTTATTTTATTTTTATGTGTATTAAGATTAGAAGTGATTTACACATTGATGGATTTGCTGATGTGTGCGAGACCGTAGCTCACGCTAAACCCGCGCTAAACTCGCGCTAAACGTTTAAACGTCAGGTGCAGACTGTGCAGTCCGTGCAACCTAGATCAATCTATGTTTGAGGATTATAACAAAACAAATTCGGTGAAAATCGGTTGAGTAATAAGGAAGTTGTGGCCGATTTAATCCTGAGACTCATCATCTTTCAATGCAAGTGAATTTGTTCACAAGCGGATCTTGACCGTTCCAACATGGCGGACGCGCAGACGTGTCGCCTCAGACAGAGAACAACAGGCAACGCGGCATCTAGCTATGTATATCTATTTTGAGCTAGTGAATTAAATTACAGTTATTCTCCTGTTATAGCATGTGGTTCAGGGTACATGTTAGATATTTTCTTGATGTGTTTAAACTTCTGAATAACCTGATCTAGTTTGAAAAAGCACATTGAAAGGGAATTTTACCCTACAATTTCTAATACGTAACTTTTTGTGTTATGTAATATTCTGTATCACTGCATTGCATCCTTTAGTGTGACATGAGTTTGTATATTTTTGTGTTTTTTGTCTATCACAGTATCATACAACCACTGAGGATAACGAAATCCATCTGATGTAAAAGCTAATAAAACAGACATATATTTGGCTTTCTAACAGTAACATCAGCTACCTGCCTTCCTTCTGCATTAGCCAGCTAGCAGGGAAAAAAACAGCTCAGCCTAGTTTTTTAAAAGTTCCTCGCACCTTCAAGATACATCATCAGAAGGGGGGTTTCCCAGTTTTAAAACCAGACAATCTTACTCTACAATTGTGGAAACACTATAGGAGGCAATTAAGCATGCTTACAACAGATATACTGATGGTTACATTTTTCATTCTGTTTGGAGTAATAATTTTGAAATATGTACAGAAAAAGATGCTTGAATTTTATAGAACCACTCTGTGACACAGTCATGTTATTAAGACTACTGTTTATTTCAAAAGGCACTGTACAGGTCTTACAGAAGAAATTCAGAAGGATCACTTTTACAAATGATACAAAGCCAACAGTATTTGAGCAGAAATCTCTGGATGACTTTGAGCACAAGCTTCCTAAGGGTCTCAATGTTCAAGCCATTTGAATCTTACAACAGTGGTGCAGACTGAACACTGGTTCATAACAAGCAGCTCAGCATTTCTTGTGAAGGTCAAATGCACTGAATCTGCTTTATGCAAATGTGCAGATCATTTCTAGATGAATAAAATAGAGTAAACTGAAAGATAAATGTGTAATGGCATTATATATATTTTATTCATGTAGAAATAATGTACACATTTGAAAAAAAAAAGAATTCAGTGCATTATTTTTCCAGCGTATCAGCAGTCAATTAAAGTATCAGTGATGTGGATCATTAGATCATTAGATCACACTATAAGACTATAAGCAGTAGTGATGTACAGCAGTAAGACACACAGAGCACACTTGGAGTGCCAGTCTGTAGGGGTGAAAGCACTTCAATTGAAATAGATGAAAAAATGCATAAAGGCCACATTATAAATACCCATGGATTATTTGGCAAAACAGACAAAAGCTGGTGCTTTATTACCAACGCAGACATTTTCATCAAATAACTGTTCCATTCTTGTTCTCAAATATTTACACTTGTATATACGTCTTTATACCTCTACAAATGACAAAGAAAGACAAAAAAGGCTATTAATATCACATTCTATTACAAAATACTTACATACATAACACTCTCTCTGTGCTCTGGGTAAAGACAAACATGCTTGATTCTTTTTATACTGTTTTTGTGAGTCTGTAAGAATATTTGTTTGGACTTGACTATATCTACAGTGACCACGGCAAAACAAGACACGACAATCTATAACATAAACAGAGCAAGGAATGTAACCTTAGAGTTAGACTACCAAAATAGAGCTGCATACATTCTAATTATACTACACGCCACTTTGCTAAAAAGTGACACCATCAACTCTGCAGCATAGTATAGACACGGGTACACCACACTGTATTAAGATGAAAAAAAAATGTCTTTGAAGTGAATGTGACTTTCTTCTTTTTTTGTTATCTTTAACAAAGCGCTAAGGGAAAGAAAACAGTGAAAAATATATACATATATTTTTAGTAGAAATACTGGAAATACTGGTCATGGTCAGTAGATTTAAGAAAAAGTGAAGTAACTCAGAGTAACTACATTAGTAAATCAATGGTCAATTTTGACAATGCTATTCTACCACTGGCAAACACTCTCTGAGCTGTCTGTTCACCATCTGAATACTCCCATTTTTTTAACCTATTCTCTATCTGCCACATCTGTAGCATAATTTTGACATTTCTCTGTGCTTATATGATAAAAAATGTCAAACAATTAAAATAATGAATCATAATTAATCGCTATATTTTGTGTGGGTAATTGCAATAATCACGTTTGCATTAAACCCTGTTCAAGCTGGATTAGTTTTACTTGGAAGGGTTCTGTAATTTGAGTGCTAACCAAAGACATCATGATTTTAATCCAGTACAAATCCTCCATTTCCAAGTTTGCTTAGTAATAATTCTGAAGCAAATTATCTGTAACTCAGAGCTCCATCAGTCATATTAGTCCTTTTTGAATCATCCTTAATGTTAGTATAATAACAAATCCTTGATGACAATTCGACCCTGGCTATCTGAGATCATTTAGGGTAATTACTTTGTCCTATACAAATCGGCCTGCCGAACCTCTTTCAAATTAAACCACCTCTACCACCAGACCGATTCCAGCTTGAATAGGGCTCTATTTGCTCAAACTGTACAGTACATGCATACTGTACATTTATGTCATAGCTATATGAGTGGACAAAATAAGCTTCATCAGAATGTATTTACTACTTTTCAATATTTTTTCATCACATGAACGCAGGGTTGAACATGAAAATCATGCTTTTTCCGTAGTCTAAACGTAGTTTCCAATTTTCATCACCAATGTCCAGTGAGAGCAACAGCGGCTGCATGTTCCAACTCTTCCACAACTGTAGCCTCTTGCTCTCACACCACTATGTTATGTCTCGAGGGGAACTAGAGCTTTACACTTTGCTATGGATTTTGTTAGTTTGTTCCTTGTTGGTTTATCCATAGATCTCCTGCAAGCACTGTCCAGCGTAAACTGCTGAAGGCATCTGCTAGCATTATTGATGTTACTGGTATTACTGGTATCAGCATTGTGTTTTGCTTACTTAAGACTCAATGTACTTCCATGATGAACAAATTCATGGCTTGTCAGTAGTTGGACATTTTGTTTAGTTTTGTCAAGGGGGTCATCAATGGAACTTACCATTTAAAAGCTGTGTTTAAATGAGAGGGCTACAGTTGCAGTGTCATAGCAATTGCACGCAAACAGCTGGGCTTCAGGGTGGAACTATGGATGATTCAAAGGATGATTCAAAGAAAAATGCATATACAGTGAAGTTAGTATATAAATACAAAAGCAGTGGTGTTACTCTTTAGGCATTTTAACATGCTATGAACATGTGAACAACACTACTGAAAACACATTTATAATGGCCGCTCCTGCACCGGCCCATTGACTCCCATTATATCAAAGGCTGTGCAATCCTTTTGTAAATACAAGGAAATTACTGCCCATGGTAACAGTATGCTATAGATGTGGCAGACAGAGATTAGGTTGGAGAATAATGGAGTATTCCTTTAAAGGTATTGCGTACAAGTATACTACAACTGGAGGCAACAGTTAGTATGTCACTATGTTAAACTCAATCACTCGTTTTGAGACTGTCTTCCTCTCTCCTCATTAAAATGCACAGTGCTGACTGAGAACTACATTCATATTTCATACATTGTGCATTATAATAACATTCAAGCATCACATCATTCATGAGGATATCAATCTTAAGAGAAAAGCGGCAAAACATTTCTCTGCAGCGTGCCCAGACCGGGCCTGTTAGGGGAGGTCCAGAGCAGAGCTGGACTGTCAGCTGGTCAAGGGGTTAACAAAGCCCAATGGCTGATAAGAGAAACAGTCATAAGACATAATTCTTAATTTTTTAAAACTGACTGGTTTTCTCTGGATGGACAAACTTTTCCACAGCGGCGTCCTTTTTTTGCATCGCCTTTTTATCTGGCGCAGCATTAGCGGCCTGCCTTTGTCTCTGGAGCTCACTGCTGTGCCACATACCATATCCAAAATAAATGAGAAAACCTGTTGAAGTTTGAGAGTAAATCACATCAGTTTACGTGTCTATAGTCCACCCACATCATCCTTTCTTGTCCTACTGTAGATTTTAAAAACACTCCCTGAAGTCTAACACATTAAATAATAATAATAATAATAATAATGCACTTATACCATTTTTATTTTTAAATAAAAAACATTATATATTTTTCATATATAACAATATAAAAATGGAATCTGAAAAAAATGTACAATAAATTCATTACTGTGCAAAAGTCAGAGACCATTCTTCATCTGTTTCATTTCTAGTCAAAATGGCCATGAACTACTACAGATTTTGTTTTACACTCCCATTTACAACCCTATGATTTGGCCCTAGAGCCTTTTATGGGGGGCTCATAAATAATTTGATGAGCTCAGCTCAGATTTGCTGGTTTACAGGCACCACGATGGCTCACACAGAAGCAACATGTCGAAAAAGACACAGGCAGGGAAATAAAATCAACCTCTGTATAAATAAGCTCAGTCGTCACACTGTTTAGTTAGCTATGCTAGTTACTTGGAGCTTGCTAGTAGCTAACGTTATCTACACTAGCTACTCGCTTACAAACTCAACAACAACAGGAACTAAATTAAAGTTGTTAGCTTACTATGAAACTTTCGATCTGGCTTTGACTGTCAAACAGTGGATAAAATCACACAGTCTGGCTACTTACAGGTTACTGTTGGGGTTGTGATGCTAATAAAGTTGGAACTGCCCCTCTTCTCTGTGTCAAACACTGAGTGAAGCTGCTGAATAATGTCTAACGTTTGCGAAACTATCTGGAGTGAAATGTGCAGAGCAAAGTAACATGTTTGAATTAAAGTTGTCCAGGTCCTGTTAAAGATGTGGCAGCTGACGTTGCCTTCCTATTCACCAACTTGCTTTGCAAATTTTCTGTTCCACCTTAAATGGTGCTGTAGTTGCATTATGACACCTGTACAAGCTGTAGCATTTAAGGTGGAAGTGAACATTCAATTAAGAAGCTGGTGAATAGGAAGCCAAGTTCAGCCTCATTTAAAGATTCTTTGAGAAGGGCATGAAAAGTGCCGACATTATCTTCACAGCCTGGAATGGTACATTTTTGCAGAAAATATGCCATTTTCATTGCTGTTCCTCCATTATCATAATTCGCTGCTGGCCTTGAATGTGGGCTGGTGTATGTAAATTTTGGGGGCATTAAAATTAATGAAAAAAAAAATATTAATGAGTCAAGACTGTTACGTAACAGTTTAAGATTCTGGAATTAGCTGGTTTTACTGCCCTCTTTTGCAAATGTGGGATTTGTATTTGAAGGAAGAGACAACAGTGTTTGAGGTTCACAGTTCCATGTACTAAACATTCATTCAACTGTAAAGTGCCAGTGAAAATACAGTTCTTAATTTTATGGCACCTTTAAGTACTGCTTATCTAATGGTGACAGTTTCGGTGGTCTACCAGGTCTTGAATGGTTGTTAGGAGTCCCATTTTCTCCATAATTATAATTAGCTCAAAGTTCAAAATTAAGTTTTGGAAAATCTTAGTTTTTCACCCAGTTTTCTTTGGCTTCCCCCTTCCTTCCTCTCTTCAGGAACATCTCCGGAAAAATGAACAACTTATACTTAATGGGTGTTTTGACTGGACATGAAATTAAGAGATGGTGGTCTCAGACTTTTGCAGAGCACTGTATTTTACAAACACAAGCATCCAAAGGGATACAGTATGGTTTTGGGCATCTCATTCTATTAGATAATGACACAGGAGGGTATAAAGATATATAGTATATATGTGAGGGTATAAAGTGTATCATATTTTATGTGTATGG
The DNA here is from genome assembly GCF_904425465.1 of Colossoma macropomum. Taxonomy (NCBI): domain Eukaryota; kingdom Metazoa; phylum Chordata; class Actinopteri; order Characiformes; family Serrasalmidae; genus Colossoma; species Colossoma macropomum. Next base: position 17,729,144 of record NW_023494788.1, read on the forward strand.
CGTTTTAGAGTTAACATTCTGCTATGTGTATTAATGAACTGCTACTCCATCAGTTTTGCCAGCCATGCTTAAATAAATTGTTTGGAGTCCTAAATGTCCGTGGTGTGTGTGTGTGCATGTGTGTATGTGTGTGTGTGTGTGTGTGTGTGAGAGAGAGAGAGCGTGTGCTCTTACCCACAGCCATCCAGACAGAAAAACGGATCCACGTGTCTCCACTCAGCTGCACCATGAGGTAAACATTGACAAATATACTCAGAATGGGCAGAAAGGGTAAGAGCGGGACCTGCAGAGCAAACAAACACACTTTTAAACAGACCGCAATGAACATCTGCGCAGGTCATCTCTAATACACTGACGCCAGGGTATCTGGGGAGCAAATTAAGCAGGTTTGTTTTGATGCACCTCATTGCTTTTGATGTTGGCTGTGGCTTAAATAAATGGGGCATGTCTTGTCATTTTTCCCCAACAATGCTTTTTCATATAAGAAAAGTATAAGTACATATATTGCAATATGTACTAATACATACATGTGCAATAAATGAATGTTTAGAGTTTTTAAAATTTAAATAAAAGTACAAATATACATATATGTCATATTTATATGTTACTGAAATATATTCAGTGTGTAGATTAAGTATAAATAATGGTTTCATTTATGTATATACCTTTCTTTTCATCTCAACATGCTTTATATAACTACATTCACTGTGCTACACAAGCATTTTCCAAATGGTATCAAACACTATTTACAGCTGTGCCAAAAAAAGCATGTGCTTTTCATAGCGATGGCATATGTTTCTCTTCATCTATTTTCCTATCAACTTATTACAGATCTCTTCTATTGCCACTCAGGTCATTAAAACAAAACATGTGACATAAAAAACAAATTTAAACCATTTTAAATAAATAAATCATTTTACCTTAAATGTAGTTGATCAGCCAAGATATGATTGTTTTCCTCTGGGACTGAGAGTATTAGCTTCTTTAGTTTTGCACTGGAGCTAAGAGGCAAATGTAGCTGATAGAATCTTATAGGTACCAGTTTAACATCGTCCATAATGCTTAACTCACCACTGACTTGCTTGAAATGATAGGAACCAGACATCTGAAGAGTTTAATGCCTCTAAAAGCTCCCTCACAGAAAGTTATTATATAAAATGGTTCTGAATATGTTGCCTGGCATTGTTTTCTGACAGTTTTATGACAAACATATTTTTTTTTTATCTATTCAGATCCATGACTGGTGCATCCATGAGAGGTACAAGCAGGGAGTTATAAAGCTAAATAGTCCCCAAGAAAACTGTTAGTTTTGCACTGGAGCTAAGAGGCAAATGTAGCTGATAGAAGCTTATAGGCACCAGTTTAGCATCGTCCATAATACTTAACTCACCACTGACTTACTTCAAATCACACTGTTGTTAAGTAATCTCAAATACACTTGCTTATGCAGCTTCAGAGACTGTAGGACTTACTGTTATCCTATAAAAATGGACAAAAATACATTGCTTAGATAAAACCAATAGTAGCAACCATCCTAAAGCCTGTTATATACACCTTCACCAATTTTTATAGATAACAGAATGTCAGAAAGTGTCAGAAACAATGAAAACAGTTAAATAGAGATTGATTAACAACACAGTGCAGTTTTTTAATATGTGATGATGTGGCTGGGCGGTTTGCACAGTGCTAACAGGTTGAGTATGAGCTTCGATCACTTGTTACTTACATTAGCCTTATAGCTTCAGTGCAAAACTAAAGTAGCAAACTTCTGACACCAAACATCTTGACTGATTGACTTCATCTGGGGTATTGGGGAAAACAGTGCACATTTCCTTTTTGGTCAAACCATTGCTGTAAGTCATGCACATTTTCATCACCTTCAACTTTTTCTAGTTTACATACCATGAAGGACACCTTCTTGCTTGTCTGTGGCTGTCTACAGACCAAGATGATGCATATGAAAAACACAACAAAGGACGCTGCTAGTGTTCCCAGGACCCAGGGCACCATGCTGAGAATAGCCTGTCCGTAATGTGTAGTGATGGCACTGATCACACATACTGTGACAACTGTAGAAAGAGAAAACATATACATCAGTATTTGTGCGGCAGGAGGCTCAGTTTCAAGCAATCTGAAATGTACATATTTTCAAACAAATGTCATTCAGTGTCTCACCTACATACCACTTAAAAGTTTGAAATCATTTCTCATTTGATATTTTTTATACTCAGTGATAACTCATACAAAGCAATATATTACACACAAATCAATAAATAACCTGCAAAGACATACGATAAACTATAAACTAGGTATTCACTGATAAATAATACACTGTTACTGTTACTTAAAATATAGTAATTATGTTGTGCTATTATTATTAATAGATCATTTTTGTCAAGTTATCTGTGTTGTGATTTGATCACCACTTGCAAACCTAAAGCATTCAGGGTGTTGATTTTGTTATAAACTTGTTTTCCACATTATACAGTTTTCTCAGTTAATTCAGAATGATCTATGGCTCTGTTCAAACTTTTGGACACATTTAATGTCTTAATTTTGTACAGCCTTCTAAAATTATTTGAAACCCAAGAGGCTGATGAGTATTGAAGTCCTAAAATGTCATGGATTCACTCATTTTATTTCACATTATAACAAGTAATTTTTGTTTGTTTTCTGCTTTTACAGCCCAGATGCTGTGATCTTTATGTTGTGTATGTATCTTTGTTGTGTATTGTGTGACTGTACAGTTATACAGTCTGTTTTCTGTTCTTACAGCCCTGATGCTGCAATCTTTACATCACATCTACACACTTTACACACTGCATACTGTCCCCATTGTTTGGATCAGTGCAATCAAGCTGAACAATCGCTCCATTCAGCAGAAAATGTGTGACATTTAGCCACTGGTGATGCTTACTTAGCATCAGTTTTAGCAGCCTGTTTATACTTTATGTCAGCAAGTTTTCATTTGAGTAGTAGTTTGGCACCAGTAGCGCTGGTGGTGCAATTAGGAGCTGAGGTGACCTTTGTGTTTGCTGTAGCACTTTGCAGTGTAGCAGCTTTTTTCTGAAACAAACTTTATTTTTGTTTTGAGAAAAGCTGTGAGATTAATTTTCACAAACGGAGGCCGCAAAAAGAGAAAATGCAAATCTTGCTCGGGTAATACATGGTCAGAGCACCAGTGCTCTCACATCTCAGAAGAAAATTGTTACGTTATCTAGAGAAAACAAAGTGTCATGAAATGCTACTTAAATAACTACGTAAGAAAACCAATGAACACGTAATCAATGACATTTGAATCAGAGGATGTGGCAAAAGACATGATGCCGACCTATGACCCCAACAGCAATGTTGACGGCATTGGAGGAGCCTTTTGTGGGCTGCAGAGAGGGGCTGAGGAGCGACTGCAGTGTCATCTCTCCATCCTTCAGCCTGTTGAGGTGAGACTCAGACTCAGTCAGCTCTGACTCCTCTCCCTCTTTATTCATCCTGCTGTTCTCAAGTACAGAGTCTGGACGATACCTGAAACGAAGGACTGGATTATCATCAAACATAATGTCTGTTGTGTCCATGCTAGTGGAACCTGACATTAATATGACAAATGGTGCAGTTGGTTTAGCTGTATAATAAATGACTATACAAATGGGAACTGTTGCTTTTGAACCCCCCAAACAGAATATCTAAAAAATGTGAATATTACAATCAGGGTAAAGTGGCTCAATAAATAATGAGCACTAGGTGAGAAATGATAAAAGCATTTGATTATGAAGGAGTATTTTCTGCAAGCTACAAGGTCAAAACGATTTTATCAACACATTTGCAGAATTCAGATCATTAAGATGTAAACAAAGTCATTTAGAGTGGTTTGGTGTGAAATGCTCCATTCTAGAGAACCTCAGAATTGTTCACAGTGGTGGTGATAGGAACCAGACGTCTGAAGAGTTTAATGCCTCTAAAAGCTCCCTCACGGAAAGCTATTATATGAAATGGTTATAAATACGTTGCCTGATGCCAGAGTCATTGTTTTGTGACAGTTTTGAGATAAACTTATGTTCCTGAAATTCATTCAGATCTGAGATCTATTTTCAGATTTACCACTATTTTACAATTATCAACATTACATATAAAACTCAGACGAGATACGTAGATTCACTCAACATTTCAGATGGAAAATATAATGGCTGTATTTGAGTTGTAGACATTGTTGTATACAGCAGTATCACCATCACTGTAAAGTAAATCCATTACGTTTCTTTCCCATGCACAGTTCACATCAAACCACTCTGAATTAGTTTGAAATTCTAAAAAAATTTGAAATTCTTTTTTAATGTGGGGACAAGTAGTAGAAGTGTTTTCTTAATATTGCCCTAAGTTTCTGTTAATTATTAGCTACATTAGCCTTGTTGCTGCAGCGAATATTTAAAGAAGCAAGCTTCAGATGGGACATACGTCCTGACTGATTAACTATTTTTGGGTTTATGGGGAAAATTGTGATTTTTTGCTGAACTATTTCTTTAAAGTCATCCTGTTTAAACAGATTTTATATTGCACTGTATTTACATTTATTCAGCTAATCAGCACTGAACTACTTTGCCCATTGCCTGAACCACTCAGCACTTCTTTTTATCCACTAATGGACCCATAAGTCACACTTACAGTTGTATGCAAAAGTCCGAATACCATTGGTCAAATGATTTGCAGTAGTTAACAGGACAAATTATCTATAAAATGTATATAAAAAGAGCTTTTATTTATATACAGCCATTTAATTATATACAGCCATATGCAACAGTTTGAACAACCCAGGTCAAATGACACATTCTGATGATTTTCTAAGCGAAAGTAAGTCCTCTACATCCTCTACATGGAACAAACTTTAATATGGCATTTGTCAGCAAATTTTAGTGCCCAATTTCTGTTTATTTGCTGAGTTTAACATATTGCAAAAATATAAAAGATAAAATATAAAATGTACCATACCTTTTGCATAATCCACATTTTATCCATTATTTATTTTTCCAACAGGTTAAACTCAGCAAATAAACATACATACATACACATACATCATCTAAACCGCTTATCCTTCTGGGTCGCGGTGCAAATAAACAGTAATTGTGCATTAAAATGTTCTCTGTAGAGGATGTGTTAACTTATTTTCACTTAGAAAATCAACAAAAAATGTCATTTGAACTTTTGCATGTGACTGTATGCAATACTGTTACCAAAAAAGTTGGGACTGCAAAATGCTAAATGTAAATAAAAACAGAATGCAATGATTTGCAAGTTGTTTAAACCCTATAATTAATTAAAAATAGTACAAAGACAACATATCAAATGTTAAAACTGAGAAATTTTAATTTTTTTAAAAAATATATGCCAGTTTTGATGACAGCAACAACCTTCAGAAAAGTTGGGACTGGGGCATGTTTACCCCTGTGTTGCATCACCTCCTCTATTAACAACATTCTGTAAGGGTTTGGGAACTGAGGAGACCAATTACTGTAGTTTTGAAAGTGATATGTTTTCCCGTTCTTGTTTGATACAGGATTTCAGCTGCTCAACAGTTTAGAGTCTCCTTTGTCATGTTTTCGTTTCATGAAGTGCCAAATGTTTTTAACAAGTGACAGGCCTGGGCTGCAGTTAGGCCAGTTTAGTACACAGAATCTTTTACTACAGAGCCATGCTGTAGTAATAAGTGCAGAATGTGGTTTGGCGGAGTCTTGCTGAAATAAGCAAGGTCTTCCCTGAAAAAGGCGTCATCTGGATGGCAGCAAATGTTGCTTCAAATCCTATACATATCTTTCAGCATTAATGGTGCCTTCACACATGTGCACGTCACCCATGCTATGTGCACTAATGCACCCCCTTAACATCATGGATGCTGGCTATGCGCTGATAACAAGCTGGATAGTCTCTTTCTCCTCTTTAGTCCAGAGGATGAGGCTTCCATGACTTCCAAAAAAAAAAAAAAATTGGACCACAAAACACTTTTCCACTTCACCTCAGTCCATCTTAAATGAGCTCAGGCCCAGAGAAAGTGGCAGCATTCCTGGATCTTGTTTATATATGGTTTCTTCTTTGCATGGTAGAATTTTAACTTGCATTTGTAGATGCAGCAACAAACTGTGTTCAGACAGTGGTTGTCAGAAGTGCTCCTGAGTCCATGCAGATTTCCACTACAAAATTGTGTCTTGTTTTAAAGCAGTGCCACCTGAGGGCCTGAAGATCACAGTCAGCCAATACTGGTTTTTGGCCTTGTCCCTTGCATACAAAGATTTCTCTGGAGTCTTTTTTAGATATTATGTATGGCAGATGATGAAATCTACAAGTTCTTTGCTATTTTATGTTGAGTAACATTATTCTTGAATTGTTGCACTATAGTCTTTCACACAGTGGTGAACTCCTCCACATCTTTACTTCTGAAAGACTCTCTGGGATTCTTTTTTATACCCAGTCATTTTACTAACTGTTGCCCATTAGTTGTGAGAGGTTCCATCAGGTGTTTTATTTAGCATTGCACAAATTTGTGTACCCCCTTTGTGTACAAATTTCCTAGTCTTTTTTGCCCCCTCCCAGCTTTTTTGAGATGTGTTGCTGGTGTTAAATTCAAAACGGGCATATGTTTTTCATAAAATTTCATTCAATTTCAATTTCAACATTTGAAATGTTGTCTTTGTGCTATGTTCAATTAAATATAGGGTTGAAGTGATTTTCACATCATTTCATTCTGTTTTTGTTTACATTTTGCATAGTGTCACAACTTTTTTTGGAAACAGGGTTGTATTTGGACATATAATATAACCCTTAAAAGTCCCTGACAATAACAACATCATATATTATTTCTTAGTCACAGTTACTACATTCCAAACTATCAATCAATACAATGTTTGATTATGTAAGTACTAAAGGTTTTATTATCATTTGAATTTGATTTAAAATTAGTGTTGTACATGCAGTCTTGTTTTGTGGAAAGACAAAAAAATCCTTAATGTTTTTACAATGATTTTGTTGTCACCTGATATTAGAATAAATAAATAAACAAACAAATAAATCAGAAATCTATACTCCAAATGTAACTTATTGCGTAACTCACTTTGTAATTATGTAATAAGAGATATTGCATAACAAAAGTAATAAGTTTTCTATGGGTTAAAATAATAAACAAAGCAATTTCATCACCAAAATATCTTTACATGAGTTGCTAATCAGATTTTTCCCTGCAGTACTTGTAGGTATACACAAAAAGTTTGATTTCTTTGCAGTAAGTTATGGTATAATCATATTAGTGAGCACAGTTTTCATGTTTAGGACACCCTTCCCGCAAAACCCCTGTTAGCCCCTCATAGGCCTGCATGCCCTCCTCCCTCCTACCAACTGCTGAAAGAGCTCTTGGTGTATGAGTATTAGAGGTGTGTGTTCTTTGGTCAACACCTCACAGATTCTTAAAATTCCTTTTTTTTTTTTTAACGGGTCATTTTTATGACTTTGGTAAACATAACTCTGAGCCCTTTAAGGTGGGCCTGTCGGAAAAAACAAGGCTGAATAAACAAAGCTACGAACTAGAGAAGCCCCAGAGACTTGCACAATAGTTGTATTCAGTTGATTATATCATAGGCCTAATCCAATAACATTCGCTGCAACACTGGGGCGTGTCTTCAAGACTGTGCTACAGCTGCTTGCAGGTTTGTTTAGCATGGAAGCCTGTTTTGCAGTACATAGTAAATTTGCAGAGTGAAGACACGGGCACTGACCTGAGAATAAGAACGCAAGCAGCTACCAGAGAGTAGGCCAGCAAGGTTCCAATAGACATCATGTCCACTAAGGCTTTGAGGTCAAAAATGCAAGCCATGATAGCTGTGAGGTTGATACACAAAAAACACAGATTAGACATAATAAGGGATTACAGTGAATTTAAATGACATTAGTCCTACAAATGACACTACATTACACTACACCACTCCACACACAATGTAAAGTCCATATTAAAGGAATAGTAAAAACTGCAACCAAGACATGTTTGGTGTCCAAAGCTTGCTTTTTTAGGTTTAGAGGCTAATGAAGCTAACAAATAATAGCAGCTATATGTCACCAATTAACACTATTCAACACGCATGTCTAAATCATTAAACACTTTGAGTTGTTAATCTCAAATAGATTTGCTTATGTGGTTTCTGACACTGTACGACATATTGCTATCTATAAAAATAGACAACAATATGTTACATAGCTAAAACTGTACTATCAGCTCTCTTTACGCATGAATAGCTCTGTACTTTTGTCCATTTCTATAGACATTAAATGATGGCATGTAGTTCATATGATGCTATTTGGTGATTATAAGCATCTATTAATTATTAGCTACATTAGTCTCACAACGCCAACACAAAGCTAAAGAAACAAACTTCAAACACCAGACATGAACTATTCCTTTGATAGGAAAAGTGCAAAACACATATAGAACACAAACAAGACTTTAAGAGAATGTATTTGAAAAGAGCTTAATCAGGAATCCACACAGTCATGAGACTCACCATATTCATTTGAACATAACAGGCCTAAGATGGGCTATGCCAAATTGTTGAAGCAACTAAGTTGTTATAAATGTCTAACTGAAATATTATGAATTCCTGGTGAGCATCTTTCAAACCACAAATTGTATCAAACACCAACAACAGAACAGGTCCATAGATTATGAAAATCCTAATCAAGGATTTTAGTACAACACACTGGAAGCATGCACACTTACTTGAGCACATATTGCCTTTATTCATTTTATAGATATAGCGCTGAATGAGGACAGCACTATTTTAGATTTCTTTAGAATAAAATTCTTCCACTGGAAAATTAATTAAAAAAAATAAGAACCAGAAAAGAAATATGTCTCATGTACTGCTGACTGTGGCAAATATCCGTAAGCTCTGATGGATGCACATTAAGCGCTGACACTACATTACAAATCTCCGTGCATATTTTTCAAGAAAACGTTATCTAAATATTGAAATTCATGAAAAAAAAATCAAATTTTAACGTCAGGTTATTATCTTTGAAAGGAGTGCTCACATTGAAAAAATGCTTTGGGTTTACTCGATTCATTTCCACACAAATAAAAGACATAGCAACCCAATTGCTGCCAAAGTAACTAATACAACTCATATGCCAATGACGTACTCATTTGAATCAGGTAAATTCAATGCATCATCCTTTTTTCAGTGCAGTAGTTATTATAAAGAAAAAATAAGTACAGCAGTCATCATACTTTCAATACATTCTCAACAAATTATGTATAATGATTACAGAATCCTACACCAAAGGCTGACATGAAGACACGATGCAAATGCTTTATTGATTTAAAGTGAACAATCAGTTCCAGACATGCCCCATGACTCCTGTGCATTGATACAGGTGCCCAAACTTCCACTCAGCAGGCCTGCACTGTACACTAATAAACCCAAACCACTCCAGTATGGACTTCACTCATGACAATCACAGGGGCCTCCCAAAGCAAAGCTGGACTCCCTGAACCCCTCTGCCCGGTGCTTTCTGCTGTACTCTACTCCCTACCCACCATTCAGCTTTGAACACCCACTGAACTCACCCCTGCTAGCATCAAAGTCTTCAACTTCCCCTGTTCTCTCTGAGAATCTCTCTACAGCTGATACTACAGAGAACTCTGCCCGGACCATAAATTCTGTACAGGCATGAAAAACTGATCATGTTTTATAAGAATAAGCGGTTAGTTTACAGATTTTTGCTAGGTTAGCATAATACTGTAGCTGTAATAGTTTTGCATGCGTTTGTTTGTTTCACATTTTGCCATTTTTCATTAACTGAAGTTATATTTGGAGAAAGACCAAGTCAAACCATTAACGTTGAAGTAAGTGTTTTACTTTCTCTGCACTATTTTGCTCTCCAGAACCTCTTAGATCAGTATTTCAAGCTCCAAGTTTGGTCATCCACAACAACAAGTCACACCATGCTAATGTGATCTAATTAGTAGCTATTCATCTTCACGTATTGTTAGCAATGTGAGCATTTTTGAAGAAAGCGTTTTTATTCTTTTTGAGGAATTCTATCAATCCATTCATTGTAAAGTGTTTATACTATGTGAACAGCACCAAGTAAACAAAAAATTGGAGTTACGAGCTTTTGATATGACAGCAACTAAATGCATTTGATTCAGTTGGCGCAGGTAATTACTAGCAAGAAAAAGGCATACGTGCAACAGAGGGTTCCCCACATCTACAACTGAATAGATATAGATCATCCAGATTCATAGCAACACTACCACCACCACCAGACCAACAGCATGCATCCTCCACCACCTCAAGCCCAAGCATGCACACACTGTACCGCCACCCAGACTGACAGCAGACAGCAGACCGTGCTAGGCCTCTCTCTGTTGGAGCTTACCCGCAGTGGAGCCCGCCGCCATAGTGGCAGCTACTGGTGACTGGCGCTTACTCAGTTTGGAAAGAAATCTGAATAGTATGCCATCTCGCGCCATGGCAAACAGAATGCGGGGCAGAGGAAACATGGCGCCCAAAAGGCTAGAGACAAAACATGGGGTCATGGTTCAAACACAAAGTCTTGACAGTTGTGAACATATGCGACACCACAGGCAACTGTGAATGAGCAAATAAATGCCAAGCTCCGGCAATTTTTTTAGCTGTATAATTTTCTTTTGATATTTCCATTCTGTGTCCATTAAGAGTTTGTTTCTGTGTGATAAGGAATATTTCTGACTGTCCAAATATAACCTAATATTCAACATTCACTTTTGCCTCGTGGAACATGCCGCCAGTTTTACACAGCAAGTTTTACCCCCAGCTCTCACCTGCAACTACACCGGAGGTCATTGTGGCAATAAGTGGGGTCTTCGTCTTAGGATTGATTCGGGCTAACACTTTGAAAAGCACCCCATCCTCTGCCATAGCATAGATTACACGTGGCATTGGGAATATGGAGCCCAGCAGACTGCATATAGAGCAGAGACATGCATAGGACCAACACGTTAGTCAGGCTACCCACTCACACCAGCCACACCGCACCACAGCCACAGAGCATTACAATTACATGCTAAAGACCAGATCCCCAAAAGCTCTTCTTATGCATTATATAGTGGTCATGATTGGTGGGTTTCCTTTTAGAGATTTCAAATGTGGACACTATATAGCATTTAAAGAGAACTTAGGGATTTAGCCATTCAATCTTGGCATCTTTATTTTTTCCTGGATCATCTCTAGGCTTTGTAATAAAGTTATGGGTATCTCTATCTCAACTGTGTTCATAAAAGTGGAAATTACGTGTAAGTAGATTTCAAATACTTTTGAAGAACTGGAGTAGCCAATTTTCTTGCCTTAGAGCATTCACCCTGCATAGTTAAGTTCCAGTTCTACTACAACACAGACTTTACTGTTGAACCTTCACCTGAGCACATAATCGATCACTGATTTCACTCACCAGGAAAAACGAAAGACACCAGGCATGCTTAGGTTTTGTCCTGAAAGAGTGCAACAACAAAGCTGAGATTGGATACTAGTGCAAGGCCGTGTATGCTTGCAGCTCTTTCACACAAACCACCACCACAGAGCCATTAGAGGTTTTTAGGAATCAATCCACAATAGACCCAATTAAGCACATCACATCAGACAATGACATTTTTCTAATTAGATATACCCTCACCTTTGTAAACAGCCTGCTTTCTGATATGCCCTTAAATTACAGTTACATTTATATTCCTAAAAGCAAATCACTGAGGGTGAGTCGGAGAGAGGGAACGATAATTACCTGGTTGATAGTGCACACAGTGAGCCCACTGCCACCACATATTTAGCAGGTCCCCAGCCAACATATTCAAAGGCCACAGGTAGTGGGCTCTTCTCATCCAGAAGATAGTAAGGCATCATGAGGGTGAGGGCAGCAGACACACCAAAGTAAGCCAAGAAGCAAATCAGCAGGGAGGAAACTATACCAATGGGAATTGCCCTCTGAGGATTCTTCACCTCCTCACCTGATCAAGAGAACACAGGAAATACTATGTTGCTACGTTCCATCATTAAAATGAAAGATTCATACACTACATACATACTAATTAACAATTAGTGACTTTAACTAAAACCAGGACAATCTCTTTTATTATGTCTAGGTATTATTATGTTTATACCTGTGGTTGCAATGCAGTCAAATCCTACAAAGGCGTAGAAGCATGTGGCTGCACCAGCTAGTGTTCCTCCAAAGCCATAAGGCAAAAATCCTCCGGCTCCATAATCACTAGTGACATTTCCAGTGTAGGACAAATTCCTGTAATGATTTGCAGATGTATGAGTAGAATGTAATTTCTTCACATGTTGAAACTATTATCTGTATTAGAACTGGGACAAGGTGTTTCTCACCTTGTCACAATAGTGACATTTATGAGGGATTCTTCAGATATGTTCCAGTTGAGAGAATCTCCTTTGACGAACCCAGATATAATGACAAACATAAGCACGAGCACATTTACAGCTGTGAAAACTTTGTTGACCCACGCTGACTCTTTAACGCCGAAGGAAAGAAGACCTAAGAAAAAAACAAAGAAATAAGAGAGCAGTCAACATAACTGCATGGTGTTCCACAAGGCTCCATTCTAGGTCCCCTTTTCTTTTTTTCGTTTGGGAGTAATGAGATAGCCTAGACAAGAGGAACCAGAGGGCTGCGTGCTCTAACCTTTACAAAGTGTAAACCTCAGCTTCTCACATCCAACATGGCTTTGCTGTTTCATATAGCATGGCGGCCATGAAAAAAAACTCGCTTAGTGGCCTTACTACGATTAAATAAAAAGAGAAATGCTCTGTTTACATAGTGTCCAGAGTGTCCTCTTGCAACACCGTGCTTAGTCCAGTAAGTCAAATGTCAGTCTTTCGGGAATAGTAGATTGGGACAGATGCCAACTGACTTTGGATCTTAACACAAAGCCAGATGCTCCGTGCTACAAAATCCCCTGACATGTTCTATTCATTGTGTGAATGCGGCTCCTTCTTAGCCACTATTAGATATTGCTCTACCTTTGCTTACTGGATTTGAGAAAACATTCGCCCACATCAGGGACATGCCCAAACGTATCTACTAGACAAAAAATTGTTGATATGAGAAACAATTAACTGTCACAGCATTGACATGTGGTCAACAGACATTTGAATAAAAGAAAATACCTGAAAGCAGTAAGATAAGGCAAACTGCAAAGAAGTCTGGGTATTCTGCTAGACCAGGCAAGTTCATTCTGAAGTATGTTATGCAGAATTTCTCTATATGGCCCCCAATTAGTTCATCAAAGGTTCCACTCCAAGCTCTGGCAACACTTGAGGTTCCTGCATCAAAACAATCAGATTGTGTGTTTACAATGAAAAAAATGAATGCAATATTGTGCTTGAAAATCCAAGATCAAAAAGCAATACTTTCAAATAGTAATTTGAAAATTAAGAGACAATGCAATGAATTTTAACCCCTTGAACCCTAGGTTTATTCTTCAGCTATCAATCTTAAGCTATACCAACCCCTAGGGTTTCAGGGGTTAAAAAACATTAAAATGACACCCAAATGGTCCCACAACTTATTATATTCACCTATAACATAGGAGAGAATGAGGTTCCATCCTGTGATGAAGGCCAAGAGTTCTCCTACAGTCACATAGCTGTACAGGTAAGCTGAGCCTGTCTTGGGCACCCGAGCACCGAACTCAGCATAGCACAGGCCTGCCATTACGGAGGCCAGGGCAGCAATGAGGAAAGACACCACAATGCTGGGGCCTGAGTTGCCCTTAGCAACCTCTCCAGCGAGTACGTAGACTCCAGCCCCCAGCGTACTGCCCACTCCTAGGGCGATAAGGTCCACCGTAGAGAGGCAGCGGCACAGCTTGGAGTCCTCCAGACAGTCCACATTCTTCCTACGCACCAGAGAGCGGCCGAACGACAGCAAGTGGGCCAGCATTCTTTTGCTTAACACTAGAAACTGTAGAAATGTAAATAATAATATAAATAATAATAAAGTAAATAATAATAATTTAAACCGTTAGTGTCCATATCTGAATTAGTCCATATGTTCTCTGAACTTGCATGAGCACAAATATGAACAGCTAAACAGTGAGTTTAATATATCATAATATTAAACATAGACATTTTCAATAAAACAGCAGAAAATCCAATTTTAATTATGAATAGAAGTATGAAAATTCCAAGTATTCAAAATAAGTCTAACATTACTGTTAGATGTTCATGCAAGGTGTTACTGCTCTAGACGAATCTGAATCATAAAAACTTCAGTGGCAATTTTCCCTAATCATACTTTATTTAGTTGTTGGACATAAGGGGGTTAATTGTATTTGAGTATTCAAATGTGTGGGTAACATCTAATTGTGTATTGTCATCAATACTTCATCAATACTTCTGGAAAACTGCATGTGTAATATAAAAGACTGTAAGACCCTGTAAACAGCAACCACCAGTGAATAGTAACTTCACAAGCTGCATTGTTTCAAATAGCTAACTGGGCATCAGCCCATAATGCCATCATTTTATTCACCTTGACCAATTGTTTATTTTTTTCTTCTCTCTCTTTTTGAATAGTTTATTTTGTGAAATGCAAAAATCTTGTAGACTACTCATCATTTTTCATAGCCCTTTCCTAAATGTGGCACTGCAGTTTTTCTGGTACATTTTGTCCGTTTCTACTTGTTCACAAATGTACATGTATGTTTGCCACATTGCACAACTTAACTCTAATGATGAAAAAATAAATCGCTAAAAGTCCAAAAAACTCCTTTTTAAAGCTCATAAAGGCTGCACTCAGCCAGTGCATGAACTTAACTCTCGAAGGACTAACAGAGTAACTCCTCTGCACCATATTCAGACATTGACATGACATTGGTTTAACCCACCCAGCATTCTTGAGTCAGTTTGCATTGTACAGTATGCAGGAGAACAGTGAAACACAATCACTTCAAGCATTGCTTTAACACATATCTGCACTCGGGGTAGGGCCTTCATACTATGCCTCAACAAAAAAAGAAGCAAAGGCTTGAGCAAGTATTACATAATGTGATGTGTAAAAAAAATCATTTTGACAGCTGTAGGCTGATAAAGTTAGAGTATCGGTTAACTCGCTGGGTGTTTGCCAAGGAAGCGTCCCACTTGTGGCTCAGAGGTCACTACAGAATCATCTCATTACTGACTCATTAATAACTATTTTCAAATCTGTGTTCGTGGTTGTGTCCATTTTGTGTGGCATAAAATGTGTTTTATACCCAGTTTGGGACAATGCATGTACATACAGGAATCTCAGTGTTGAGGGCTGATCAGTTTCCATAAGTCATTGCCACATTAATCATTCCACTGTTCCGCACCAGAATGTCAAGAAAGCGAGCTTTTCTCAACTTGTATAAATGGCAAACGGCCAAATACATGTTCTTTCACAGATCCAGGTTGCAGATCCAGTCTTTGGGATTGCATCATACCAAGCCCACATGAAACACCTCAACTGAGTTCCATTAAATAAGTGCTGCTACACAAAATATGCTCTTTGTCAAAGGCTTAGGAATTCCCTGGTGCATTTGAAAAGAACATTAGCATAATAATGTAAGCTTGTGTAAAGCCTGTGAAAGGGACAGTTGTGAACAGTTTCTTGCTCTGTAACTCAGGAAGACTTCCAGGAACCTGCCCTGGGGGCACATCAGTCTACACTGTGTGCTACCTGAATCACCACTCTCCAGTCCTACGTAACAGAAAAGTCTAGCTCTTGCAGATTAGTTGAGTTAGTGGAAGCATTAAGTTCCTAGAAATTCATACGGCACTCTCACTATAAACAGAGTTACAGTAGCATAAATACTGGGAACAGGAAATTGTTACAGTACTATTAAATCACAGTCTAATATGTTTTAATATAATAGCCATTAAAGAGGAGTTAGTAGGCATAACTTCTTTGCTGAAATTCAAACTATGCTAATTTCACCATTAATACAGTTACTGCTGCATAAATACTAAGTTGACAGACTATTAAAGTTGCACAGACGCTAACTTCATACATAAAAAAGAAACTTCATAGGCCATGAGAAATTGTCACAGTACTTACCTGTTAGAGGTGTGAATCAAACAGGTAGCTGCAAGTCTAATATTGTAGGCAGTGTTGGCTCTGAAGGAATTCTTACAGCACCCCAACACAGCTCTTAGGGAATCCTGTCACTGACTGCTTTAAAGGCGGGAGAGTTGTGGGTCTATCTATAAAGTCCTGTCTCAAGTTTAACCCTTACTTCCTTCAGGCTCAAGCCCTAACTACTGACATGTGAACCCCCAACTCTTCTATTTTTACCTCTCCTTTCATTCTATCCTGGCTGAGTCTTAACTTGCTCTGCCCTGGTGCCTGGACTCCAGAGGACTGGTCTGAGAGCTGTACCGCCCCAAAAGGAGGAGGCAACAAGAAGAATGGGGGTGGATTTACTCTGGTAGCATGGACTGAGAGGCAATGTTGGTCTTTAAAGCATGAAACACTGGGTCACCCAGGGTCCAGAGGAGGCAAAGCACTGTGGACTGTGTGTGTGTGTGTGTGTGTGTGTGTGTGTACACATCTGTGTGAGTATATGTGTGTATGTGCATGCAAGCATGTGTATGTGTAGAAGGAGGCAGAAATAACCGTTTGTGTGCCTTCTTTGAAAAAAATGCTTTTTCCAATGCACACATGTCCAGCTGCCAGAGCACTTACTGACCACTGAAAAATGGTTAAGCAACTGACATTGACAAACATTGAAACAGACACATCTGTTTGCCCAACGCAGTGTGAACAAGTGGCTAAAAGCATGGCTGCTGATTGGACAAGCGAATGCGGAGGAGTGATCGCAGGTAAAAGGCCTTTATGGGAGACTGTTTCTCTAGGTCACTGAGCACAGATAGTCCAATGAATCAAAGTTAAGGTCATTTGGAATACGTTATACTACAAATCATGAGTTTAAATTCCAGGGGAAAGAAAAGCTACAAATTAGCATAAATGCTTGATCAGATTTACAGTCATATGCAAAAGCTTATACATCCCTGGGCTGATGACATGTTTTGTTGATATTCTAAGTGAAAATAAGTTAACACATCTTCTGCAGGGAATGAACTTAAATATGACATGTTGCTCAATTTATTTTGCTATGTTTAACAGACTGGAAAAAATCAACATAAAATATAAAATGTACCAAAATTTTTGCACAGGCCACAATTTATTTATTTTGTCCCTCAATATGTTAAATTCAGCAAAAAAAGTGTAATTGTATATTAAATTGGGCAGATGTGTTATTTTCCCTTAAACTGTAATTTGACCAGCAGTGCCCAAACTTTTGCAGGACTTTAGGGCTGTAAAACTAGCTCAAATAGTTCTACTGAAGATTGCAGTCATTCTTAAAAATATAATATGATATACGGTGTATCAGCAGTGGTGTATTGGTCTCTGTGACAAATCTGGCCTGAAATATCACAGAACAACTTTAAAGGTAAAGCAAAGTATGTCATGTGATAACAATAGTAGCCACATGTAGCCTAATGTTAGCAAGCTGCTAGCATAATACTAGAACTCCAATTCCTCTCTTGTAAATAGTTTAATTTTACACACATTTGCACATGTATTTTTTTTCCTGAAAGGGAAAAAGTCCCAGGCTTATTACATACTAAGACTTATTTTGCAGTAACTACAGGGACTCCAGAGCAAATTGGTTGAGCTATTCTTAGGTTATAGAAGTAGGTCATAAAATTTTGGGCCCGCCGGCCTTTTAAGGGGTTAAACGCATTAAAAGAACTGTCATAAATTCATATGTAAGAGTTTGGGTGCCCCTGGCCAAATTACATTTTTTGTTGATTTTTCCAAGTGAAAATAAGTTAAAACATCCTCTACAGAGAACCTTTAATGCAAAATTACTGTTTATTTGCTGATATGTTGACGGCTGTGTATTCTTCCATTTTAGTGGGTCATATTAAGTGAAGTGCTTAAATTAAATGTAGTCCATTTTAATGCTTATTAGCTTTTAAAGAAAATAAACTGTGCTCTCTGTATTGGTATCAATCTATATGCAAGGTATGAGTAAGAAAAGAAAAAAACGACTTAAGTATCCTGATGCAACAGTCAGGTTGTTAAAGTGCAAACCACTGCATTCAGCTGATTTCTAAAGCAGCCAGTCTGCCTTCAACTGCTGTAGTCTGCTTAATCCATCAGCAGTGTCCGGCATTGAGTTCAGTCCATCACCGCCCAGCTCTGAGCCCATTATGTGTCCTGAATGCCAGGGTGAAAGCAAATGCCACCCCTGATAGATGTGTGAGTTGGAGCCATGACCGCAAACATTCATACGCACACCACCCCGGGAGACACAGAGGCATGATGCAGTTTTAAAACCTCAGTGAATGTTTTTCTTTTAAAAGCTTTTGCCAGAAACTGGTGAATAAATTGACAAAGAAACAAAAGAGTTGCAAAGAGCTGCTCAAAGGACCTTCAAAATGTAAAATTGTGTCAGAAATAATGAAAAAAGACAAAAAGAAAGAGGCTACAGATTGTGAATGTGCACATGGGATATTCTAGTAAAAGTAAAACAACATTAATGCGAAAGGGCACATGCAAATTTAAAAGGAAATCAGTGACCCAAGACAATCAGTGAATGCACTTCAATGACCATTATAAGGTTTTGGAGTAGCACTGACCAAGTCATGAGTCAGCAAGTCCTGACAAAATAGTCTAACTTTTTACATCCTGTGTAGTGTGTAGTCTGTTTAGGCACAAATTAACCCCTCAGAAACATAGACTTATTAATGCCTACTACATGGTGTACAATGGAAAATGAGTTATTTGTAAATGTGCCATAGAATGGAGAACTATAATTACCATTGGCATGAGTGAATAAGGAGAGTTTGGTACATGGAACTGACAATAAAGTAAACCTCAAACACTGTTTTCTCCTCCTTCAAATGCAAATCCTGCATTAGCAAAAGAGAGTAGTAAAATGGGCCAATTCCAAAATCTTAAACTGTTATCTAACAATCTTGATTAATATGTACGCCCTCAAAATTTACATACACCAGCCCATGTTCTAGCCAAGCAGGTATACAGAGCAACAACAATGAAAATGGCACATTATGTGCAGAAATGTACCACTCCAGGCTGTGAAGGGGATGTAGGCACTTTTCATACCCTTTTCAAAGAACTGAACTGTCAACAGGCATGGCTGATGTTCATCTTTAAACAAGGCTGAAGTTGGCTTCCTATTCCTACAGGCGACAGAATGTAAATGCGGCACCATTTAAGGTCGAATGGAAAATTTGCAAAACAAGCTGGGAAATAGGAAGCCAACTTCAGCTGCCACTTCTTTAACAGGATCCTGGACAACTTTAATCCGCTGTATTCAAAGCTGTTAGTTTGCTCTGCACATTTCACTCCAGACAGTTTCTAAAACCTTGGACAATATTGAGCAGCTTCGCTCATCGTTTGACACTGAAGAGGGGCAATTCCAAGTTTTTTAGATCACAAACCCAACAGCAAACTGTAAGCAGCCATGCTGTGTGGTTTTATTCACTTTCTGACAGTTGCAGCAGTTTTGCAGTTCAGTAAAGGGCGCTGGAATAATGCTGCCGCTGTTTTACATATCTAACATCTGACTGAAACATAATAGTTAGGCCGTCACTTCACAGTCAGTAACATATCTAGAACTTCCAGAAGGCCTAAAGAATGACATTTTCTTCTTCCAAAATTAGTCCCACCTACTGGAAATCAAAACACGACTGATTCCTCTGTCAGTTCCTAATTATGCTGGTAGTTAATCTGATGCAATAGGCATTTAATTCAGCTGTATGAAATCAAACCAATGGGAAAGGTTGCTTGGCTGTATCTATTTAGATACCACTGAGAAAAAAAATCCTGACTGGATCGTTTTCTGTTGGGCATTTCAAGAATTTAACCATATTGTTTTTCAATCAAAACTTAACAATTAAATAAGACTTTTACTAAAATACCTGCAGAGTTTAAATGCAAGAAGATAAACTAAAAGACAGTCTTTTTTTTCAGGTAAATCATTTTGCCTTCTCTGAAGGCCTAAAAGGCCCTCAAGGTACCCCACTGTCAGAACCCATATGCTTACATCAAACTTACATCAAATAGAAAGCATCTTAGACCTTTGCTCCTCCCCAGTAATCCACAAAAAATGCCTATTCAATAGTTTAATTTCATTGCTACACGTTTATATGTTTCACCAAACTTGCTAAGAACATGCTATTTCTATTTTTTCATTGCTTAGGCTCAAGTGTTGCCAATGCATTAACCCAACAACCAATGTAATGATCAATCTAGGCCATCAAGTACATTGGTCCTTTGACAACAAATTGACCTCGCTACGCTAACACTGTTTGCATAGGGGACACCTTGCACCACTTAGCCGTGCCGTCACCAGGAAATGTCCTGGTCAATTATTAGTGACCAGACTAAAAACAGATGTTCACCAAAAAGCTGACCTACAATATGAGCTATAATAGCTGCTGCAGAGAAGACATATGTGTAAGATCCTCAACACCTATAAGCAGTCAATTGTATCTTATACCTACGATGTCAATATTCTAACTTGAATGTCACTAGCATGATGATGTATGCTCACCATCTGCATGTGAACTAACCGCTATCTATATTTAAACAAACAGCTTCCCCTTCAGTGGACGTCATCATGTGCATGTCTGGATTTCATGTTGTAACTACTATTGATAGGTGGTTAAAGTTCATCTACCCTCTGTCAATTTCTTTAGGCAAGCAGCAATAATGTTGTCAAAATGCTATCTAAAATTGATCAAATTGACTAATAGATTGCAGGTCTAACAGCACTTACAAGGAAACTATCCTTTTGCCCCTAGCAGATTAAATGAATTTTCCTATAAAGGGGAATTGCGGTTTAAAATTAAACACGTTATTTGTGATGTTATACAGTATTATGTAGCACAGCATTATATCCTTCAGCCTCAGAATTCACAATTGTATATTGATGTCATGCTTCTGTTCATTAGTGTTCTCTCCCTATAATACTCAGCGTGTAGTAAGCATTGGGAACCCCTGCGGTGTCAACCAATCGTGACTGCTAGTCTAGCCATTGAGCTAAAGACACATAAATACAACAAAGATAGCATTAGTCTAACTCTTCTCTACCAAAATGATAAAAACTGTGATTCTTTATTCCACACAAAACTGATACCAAAGTCAATTTTTTCCCCTTTCACCACCAAACTGAAGGTATCTAGACAGTGAGGTAGCTACCTTACCAATCTTAGCTTTTAACTTGTTGTCAGCCTCATCTGACAAGTCATTTCTCTTGTTCAGGTAATCCGTTCTCTCCATTGTAATTAAGCCCCATTGTAATTAAAATCCCATGATTATTACATACTAAAGCTTATTATTCGGTAACAACAGGGACTTCAATGCAAACTAGTTGAGCTATTTTTAGGCTATGGAAGTACGCAGTAAAACTTTGGGCCTGCCAGTAGGCCCTGACCATCTAAGGGGTTAAGTAAGACACTCAACTTCCTTTGGTTATCAGCTTTCCTTGTATATTTACCAGTTAATGAAAAAATACATTAAAAATACCCCTAAAAACCACCCTAAAGTTTTTTCTAATTTTCCTTCCACCTTCAAGATACATCATCTGAAGAGAGTCTTTCTGCTTTTTAAATCAGAAAAGCTTACTCTGGAGACTGCTGCAGCACCGCTGTAGGATGCGATTACTTTTACAACAGATGTGGCGATAGATACATTTTTCATTTTGTTCGGAGTGCCCCTTTAAAATAAAGAAATTAAAGGACTAGAGCACTTAATCATTTGTAATAGAAGCCAATGGAAAGATCTTTCACCACCTACCCATTCATTATCTTTAAAAATGTGTTTATTTATTATAAATGCAAATGTATAAGTGTAATATTCAAACATATCTAAATTGTTGTTTGAGGAAATAAAGCATATGCTATAGGTTCATCAGATCGAGACCAGGTTGAAAAATGCTGGAGTTCTCCTTTAAAGGTCTGGACTTTGAGTGTTCTCTTGCTCTTTCTACAGAAGTGGAACATGCAGAGAGATTAGTTCCAAGAAATTAAGCAACTGCACCTGTGGATAAAACATATATCAGAGCACAACCTTCCAAATCCAAAGCAGCGACTGCAGCTGTCCAACACGTAAAAACATATTTAAAGAAAATGGAGGGAAAACAAAGAGCATGAACGAATGATGTGCAGAAATGGGGAACAATGCATCACTTTGCAAATTGTAGACGGTAGCGCACTTACCCTGGGTCCACCTCAATGCACCGAAATGACTTGGTAAGAGAAATGTATTTCCTATTGTATTCTAATACCAGTCTGGAGCCTGCGGTGATCACCTGTGTGTGTTTAAGATCAGCTTAATGCGCTCTTTATTACACAGGACTGTACACTGCTGTGGTGGGCAGCATATTTGATGAGAGTCTAACCCGTGGGTGCTTAAAACAGCTTTCCATTGTTAACAGCACTGTGAGACATTGTTAGATTACAAATTCTTAGGTGGGATTTTTTCTCAGATGTTTTCTAGGTTACGTTCAAGTCTGCACTGTGATCTTTAATTTAAAAACTTGTATTAATGTTGTAATAAAGTTAAAAACTTTTTTTTACATTTTACATTATTACCGACTGTCAGAAGCTGCAGAAGTCTGTATTATAAGAATAGCAGAACTAAAAGAACTAAAAGAGAGTAAAATATCATAAAACAAGGGAATACAGAGAAATCTAGTGACTGTCAGAATATTCCTACAATAATATATAAAGATACATAACAATTTCAGATGTAAATGAAAAACTCCAAACAGTATGTAAATGTAAAATATAAAGCACTTTAACAGTACAAACTCTGCAAGCATAAGCAAACACACTCCAGAGAAGAGCTGTGCTACTTATCAAAGGGAAAAAAGGCTCAACTGGCAAGCTGCAGTCCTTGACAGTGTTTTCTTTCCCAACGCTGATCTAGTATGTACTTAACAGCATGTACCAATGGTCAACTGCTTCAACAAGCTGACTGAAAAACTGAAAAATCTACATGCAGCACTGTATGTCAATATGCATTTATTTAATTATAGTTAGAGACTTGAGCTGTGTCTCTAAAATGAAGCACCATATAGAACTGTGAAAAAGCCAGAGATCACCTTTCATTTCACTCCCAGTCAAAACAGCCATCAAGTATAAGTTATTAATTTTTCAGCATCAGGAAATAAAGCAGAAACATATATTTAACAGAAAATTACACATAGCCTCAAAAACTCAATATAATATCGCATTTTCAGCAATAAGTGTGTCCACGCTTTGCCTTTATTGCAGCTTTTGTTCTTTTCAGGAGGCTTGCTTTCAGATTTTTAAAGACATCTCCAAAATTCAGTCTTAGAAGTTGGTTGATTTTAAGATTGGATGGATGGAAAAGTTAGCAGTGGGATGAACAAATTAAATATTGATTAATTTGATAATTATACTTATGTTAAAGACATCTGTAATGTTCTGTTACAAGTATATTTCCTGCTGTTTTTTCTGATGTTGGAAAATTAAATAACTTGTACCCAATGGCTGTTTTGTCTGGTGATTAATTTAACAAAACTTATTTAATTACCACACAAAACAGCCACTGTGCAAAAGTCCAAAAGTTACAGTACTGGGCTTTTGCACGGTACTGTAACTAATCAGTCAATTTGGCCACGTCAGGCTTGTGTTATACAATAGTTCTATACAATGAATAAAACACTATGTTATTTGTCATTATAGTTATTTGTGTGGCAATTAATCACCACTTAAAGTTTCATGATCGTGACAGGCCTAATTCTCTAATTGCTCAAATCAGTACATGCAGATGTTATAGCTACACTGTTCTGGTTGCACAATGTACACAGTCATCTGAAACAATTACAATGTCTGTGACTTTACATGCTAATCACGAGAAGAAGAACATAGGTATTTAAGTCTGAGGCTTATAATTTTAACAGAGATTAATAAAAAAAAATGGAAAGACTGATATAAGGCCATTTTTGATACTTTTGCATGTTTGCACGTGTTCCCACTCTCGTTTCGCAGTCGCACAAGACATTCACGTTCAGTCAGGCACAAACGCAAATAAAATCATTCAAAGCAAGGCTTAGGAATGATTAATAAGAATGTGGATCCACTTTGGTTTCTGAATGAATGAACTAAGAGGAGATAAGGAAAAAAGGGGCTGCTAAGTTGAATGACTTCTGCCTAGTTTACCTGAACAGCTTTATTGGTCTGATCATCGTAAAGGCTGATAACCCTGTCATAATGTGTCTAGAATTACTTACGTGTGGAACATACAGATATCTCTGACTACCTCTATTCAGTTATGATTAATCTAGATTTGTTACAAAGGAAAGCTATTTATAGCATATGTTTAAGGGCACTGCCAATTCATTAGGTAGACAAATGTATCAGCATAAGCTGAACGTGTGGTATACGGGGGGAGTATAAATTAAAAGAAATGTATTATATTTGAAAAGGAATGCTGCTCATTTTACTGATAATGATTGACTCACAGAGAAGAACAGAGACTTACAAGACACACAGGCTTTGGTTATTCTATAATCAACAGAAACAAAATATTAATATTAACAAGTTTCTTATAACACATTATGGTCTATATTATTGGATGTTTATAAATGAATCATATTAGTATGATGTAGCAGTGCAACATAATATGTTGTACAAGCATACCAACATGATTCTCCTATAAAAAGGTATTTAAGGAAATTAATATCCAGCACAACATTTAGTAAACCCAAAAACTACACTGACATTTTGAACATTTAACCACTGGTAAACATTGACCTCTTAATATCCTATTACATAATAAGGCTTATTATTCAGTAACTACATGGAATACAATGCAAACCAGCTGAGCTATTCTTATAGAAGTGTGCAGTAAAACTTTGGACCAGTCGGTAGGTCCTGGCCATTTAAGAGGTTAATGAAGTTCTTTAGGAAACTCCATACAAACGTTTAACAAAATGATATTTATTTTAGAGAAAAGACTTTTAGTGCAACATGACAGTAGACCCTTTATGTGGTAAAAGCCTGGAGAAGAACTCCAACCAGACTGCACAAGGAGTTACAGAGGTGGAAATGTCAAAGTCTAGCTGCTTTTCTTACAGTGGTGTCACTGAGCTTGTGTTCACTAATCAGATCATGGACTGGACTGGAAACGCACCAGTCGCCTTTTTAAATAATTAGTCTTCACACTGTCTGTTTACAATTAATGCCATTTGGTTTGACATTTAGATTTCTAACACAGTGAATTTCATACAATTTTGTGTATTGGGCAAATGTCCAAATACTATTTGGGGCCACTGTATTGTTCAAAATGTTAAGCTGTAAAAATAAACAAATAAAATAAAGTAAAAATAAATAATTAGTCAGTCAGTGACAAAACCACCCTCCTAAAGACCTCACTGACTATGCCTGTTTCCTTATAAGAACGCCTTCAGCACTGTCTGTACTCTGCACTTCTCAAGAAATAGCCCAGTTCTTAAGAAACCTCATCACAGCCCTTATAAACAGCATTCCAACACGGACTAAAGCTACCCTAAAGAATTAAAACAGCTCAGCTCCATGTTGGCACGTAGTTTTTCGGTGGTCTAACGTGAAAAACGACATTTATGTGTAATGCTAGGCCTAAAACACAGCTATGTCTCATAAACTAAAAACGTTTTGCTTTAGTTGTCGTTATGAGGGAAGGCAGCTGTAACAGTAGGCTAACCTACGGGCCTAGCTAAGCTAAATCTCTTATGGCCACAGAAGCTTTCTAATTGACATTAACTCTGAAATCCGGCTCAAATGTATGATAAGACAACTACACAGCAACTTTATTTGTTTCCCTCCTTCTGTTTTAGTCGAGCTGCCTAAACCGGTGGGCTTTAGGACCCTGCTCGGCGCGTGAGAGCGACTGGTGATTCACCACTGATGACAGAGGGAACCATGTCCCAATCAGCTAGCATTCATAGCACTTCAACGATTTCTCCTTTATATATTCCGTTTATTTAGTCCCAAATGTTATGAGAGAGTATAACAGCGAAAAATGCCCTTTTAGCAGGTAACAGCACTGGCAGCTTCTTCTGAAAGCTTGAGATAAATTTTATCTGCATAGGGATTTGAGAGTGAATGATGGAGCACATCAGATTGCCAAAGGTAAAAACAATACCAGAAAATTGCTGTTATTTGCCAGGAACATGATTTAAAGTTCACATTGGTCTGTTTCTACTCAGCGTTTTTAAAGAGTGCCGTTAGCTTTCAAATGACGTGATGCATCTGTGTCACTGTGTTTGTCAAATTTTGAAGCCTGGTACTGATAGTTTTATAGTGTGAATGATGTAAGGATGTGCTATGTAGCATGAGAACACAGTATATTTTGCTCCTGTTCACCACGAACCACCTCTTAAAAGCCTTAAAATTATCTTCATGGAGAGAATATCACAAGCTACTGCTCAAGATAAACGGTCAGTTTTCTGAAATGCCTTTTTATAAATTATCTTTTAATACCACAGAGGTGAAAAGGTGCATTTACTCATGAAATTAGCCAAGTTACACACTTGCTGTATACAAGATGGTTCTTCAAGGGTTCTTTAATAAAGGCAGTGGTTCTATTTGGAACCATGAGTTCTATCTAGAACCATTTCATGCTTAAATGGTTCTTTGCATGGTGAAATGGTTCTCTAGAGAGCAATGCCAAGCTTGTAGCAACAGAAGAACCCTTTTTTGGTGGTATATAGAACCAATTTTACAAGAAGGTTCTAAATAGAACCATATACAAAACTTTCTCCATCAATCTGAAGAGCAATTTCACCTTGCAGAGAACCGTTTAAGCATAAAATGATTCTATATAGATCTAAATAGAACCACTGCCTTTAAATAGAACCATTGCCTTTACTAAAGAACCCTTGAAGAACCATCTTTTTATGTGTGTACTTTAGTCCTTTGAAGTCATATAAGCTTCAAAAACGTGCATGTTTTGCACATGCCCATATGTGTTGCAGCCCTTTGGCAGTGTTTAATTTCATTCTCATCCAACTCATCCAGTGTTGTGTGTGTCATGTTGCAGGTTGAAAAAGTCCAGTTAGTGGACAGGGGCTCTTCTCGACGGGCACAAGTGGGCACATTGTACTTGACAGCCTCTCATACTATCTTTGTGGATAACGAGACTGAGGTTCGCAATGAAATATGGGTAAGTTGATTTGTTATTCATACCAGGCTTTATTGGCATTGTTTAGTTGATAAAGTAGTTTTTTAAAATACAACCCCATTTCCAAAAAAGTTGGGATGCAGTGAAAAATGTAAATAAAAATATAATGCAATGATGTGCAAATCATTTAAACCCTATATGTAATTGAAAATAGTACAAAGACAACAGATTAAACGTTGAAACTGAGAAACTTCACTGTTTTTTTTAAAATATATGCCCATTTTGAATTTGATGCCAACAACACATTCCAGAAAAGTTGGGACTGGGCCAACAAAAGGCTGGTAAAATTGTGTAATGCTAAAAAACACCTGGTGGTTAATTGGCAACAGGTCAGTAACGTGATTGGGTATAAAAAGAGCATCACAGAGAGGCTGAGTCTTTTAGAAGTAAAGATGAGGAGGGGTTTGCCACTCTGCACGGGCAAATAGTCCAACAATTCAAGAATAACGTTTCTCAACATAAAATAGCAAAGAACTTTTGCTTTTCATCATCTACGGTACAAAACATCATTAAAAGATTCAGAGAATCTGGAGAAATCTCTCTATGCAAGGGACAAGGCCAAAACCCAGTGTTTGCTGGCCATGATCTTTGGGCCCTCAGGCGGCACTTTGCATAAAAAACAGACATGATTCTGTAGAAGAAGTGCTCAGAAACACTTCTGAAACCACTGCCTGTGAAAACAGTTTGTTGCTGCGTCCACAAATGCAAGTTAAAACTCTAAAACGCAAAGAAGAAACCACATATGAACAGGATCCAGGAATGCTGCCACCTTCTCTGGGCCTTAGCTCATTTAAAATGGACTGAGGTGAAGTGGAGAAGTGTCTTGTGTTCCGAGTTGCCACTCCAAGCTGAATTAGATTATTAGGTAAAAATAAAATAATCCTCTTTTGCAGTAAAATAAAGCTCTGCTGGTCGTTCTAACACAGTTTTAACAACAAATGTTAATATAAAGGATAAAGAATCTTAAATGTTGGAGTTAATGTATAATTAATGTATAACTGCTAATTCCCCCTTTAACTCTGAAGACTGGCGTGCAGACTGCTGGTCGACATAGCAATGCAGACAACAATCTTGCCTAGCTAGTAGCTTAGTAGTAAGATGAACATCGATAATTTTGAGATTAATGGACTTAATTGCATTTATAAGCACTCCAGCTGGTTTCCTGATACGTTTAATCTGCAACGAGAAACTGTCAAACACTAAAAAGTTGTGAAGCTGAAGTCAGCTTCGAGGATCTCATTCACCAGCTTCTTGTCTAAATTTTCCTGTTCCACCTTAAATGGTGCAGCAGTTACATTCTGGCACCTCAGGCACCATTTAGGTGGAACGGGAATGTTAGAACAAGAAACTGTGAGAAAATTGGCTATAGCTGAGCCAAAGCCTAAAGCAGAGCAAAGTACGTCTGCATTTTCGTTTATATTTTAGCCTATGCTAGTAGCACATACTGAGACATATTTACAGACAAGATGGTAAAATGGACATAAAATGTTGTGGCTCACAAGGTGGTTTGATTTTTGTTGAATGGACAAAATGGCTCTTAACATTTCGGTTGCTGACCCCTGTACTAGGCCTTGTACTTGAGTATGTCGCACTGTGACAAAAGAAAATTACAGATGGTTTCATTTTTCATCACAGGTGCTGCATAGTTTAGTGTGTAATGTTGAGAAGCAAAGCGTTACTGCCTTGGGCTATCCACTTCTCATTCAGTGCAAGAATTTCCAGGTCATTCAACTCATCATCCCACAAGAGAATGACTGCAACGATGTTCTTATGTCACTCTTACGTCTCTCCAGGGCAAGTAAGTATGATATTTAACAAATTTCAAGTGTTCAAGTGTTACTTGCACTCACTAATCTGATCATTATCAGATTTGAGCAGTTATCTGATTATTCAAAGGTCATGTAAACAGCATACTCAGATTTCTTAGACCGAATTAAGGCCTACAAATTTGATCGAGTAATCCCATAAAGAGAGCTGGACTTTTAGCTCAGTAATCAGGTTTTTCGGTGCATATCTACCCTTGCTCTGATTTCTTTCATTTTTCTCAATGTGCACATGTGCAAAAACAGAGGCCTTTCGGGGATTAGCAGGCAGCGTTTAACACAGCACCTGCAAGATGGCAACAAAATACTTTTGAATCGATGCTGAAACCAACTTCATGCTTGACGAAGTGAAAATTTTGAATATACTTTTTCTAGTTGATGTATATATATATTTTCCGCTGAAGTGATTTTTTTTTAAAGCCATGGCATGACATAAGTGTTTTACTGTACGTTTACATTACATCTGCTTCTGTGAGTTTATTGGTGAGTTGTAAAGCAGAAATCCAATTATTGCATGACTCATGCAGGCCCAGAGTTTTCCCATTATCAAATTTGACACTGTTTACAAGCATAAAGTGGCCAAATTTACTGAATAGCCACTTTACTTGTTAGCTATATTTACTTAGTAGTTACCACTGGTTGCACTATTGAATCAATACTACAGTTATACCGAATTATGAGTAGAGTAGTTCTAAGCAAAAATGGAAAGAGTGGAAAACTAAGCAAAATACTCATACGGTACTAGCTTACATGCTTACACATTTTCATTGTTGAAGCATAACATGACTGTGGAATCTAACAACTGTGGAAAATTATTGCAGTCAGCTTAAGTAATTGCAATCATCTGACATTAGAGGTGGGTGATATGGCAAAATGTAATATTGCCATACTTAAGGAAGTTTTTTTATGATACACAGTGTGTCAATATATTTATTTTTTCTGACATCCAATAAGTGAGAACAGACAAAGTAGTGCCACTTTTAAAAAAAAACTATAAAAAACTATTAATCTGATACTTGTATTCAACATTTCACACACTGTGCTGCTCTAAAACTAATTAAACAGGACTAATGATGCTTTGTGTTTAGTCAAACATGCAGTTGGAAAATTATTTTTAAGTACTGACGATATCGACAAAATGCTCAGAAAAGCATATTGTGACATATTGTGATGAAATTTCTCATGACACTGAGATATACTGTCATATCACCAAGCTCTATATCAAATAATTGTGATCATTTCAAATAATTGTTAGTAGGCAATTATGTAGTAACTGTGACAGCCCTAACCACAAGTAATAGAAGAATATGCCTTGTGTGCTTACTGATTATAGTGGTACTGAGACAAGGTAACAGCAACGCAGTTCTACTGTAGAGTCTGGAAATAGCTCCAGCAATAGCACCAACCAATTAGCCACTTTATTAAATCACACCTCTGCTCTAGCACTTTTCTATCACTTGTTTTTTCTTGCTTCTGTAGTTATGCGATTCTTCCGATGAGTATATGGCATCTTTTCTGTACACTGGATCATTAACACACTACCGGTGCTGAATCCGTGCACAACAATCTCAGAAAGACAAGCTCTGATGACATTGTTTTATCAGTAACAGCAAAAGTATCGCCAGAGAAACTCAGGGTCATTCCACCTCCACTGTTATTTGTTTATGACCTTTACTGTTACAATTGTGTCATGTTTTCTGTTTTTCTGTTTTTCAGAACGATATGAGGAACTGTATTGTTTTTCTTTCAAGCCTAACATTGACAAGGCTGAGCGAGACCAGGCTTGGGACTTTGTAGACCTGAGGGCTGAATACAGTCGAATGGGAGTACCAAATAAGCTCTGGCATGTCACCCCCATCAACCGAGAATACAGGGTCAGTCAATAACCTAAATACTTTTGCTCATGCACAAATGTATCTCAGCTGTTACATACAGATGTTTGTCTTCATTTCAGAATTTGACAATATGTCAGACTGTAGTACTGTGAAAGTTCACAATTTTGCTTATGTTCATATGATATGTATGTATACACACTGAAAATAGTGAAGCATTGAATTTACTTGATTCAAATGTCTATATTCTCTATAAATTTTCCACATTTATAAAATGTATTATTATCATTACTATTATGTATTAGACGAATGAGTGCACCATTGAATTAACAGAAAATTGCACAGAAGCCTCAATAATTAAATTTAATAACTTTTTTCAGTATTAGCTTAGTCCACCTTTACCTTTCCTACATTTTATGCTTTTCACAATACAGGTAATATCAAACACTTTCAGTCAAATTTAGGTTAGCCCTGTGGAGTTGTCAGTCCATTGTTCTGAGAACACCAGAAGCTTCTTCATGTGATTTGCAAATATTCTTCTTCTTTGTCTTTTTCCTTTCCCAGTAATGGCTTTTTGCACACCTTTGACTCATAGTGTTGAGTTGTTTTCTCACAGTGGACAGATAGACAGAAACAGCTGCAGATTTTTTCAGATCTGATGCAAGAGTGAAGCTTAATTTTCTTGTCTCTCTGAAAGAGGAAAGATTAAGGACGTTTATCTGATGGGGACAGTTTTGGTGGTCTGGCAGGTCTTGCACTGTTGTTAGGTGTCCCATTTTCTCTGTATTGCCTTTTGGAATCTCTTTTTCTTTTGGCTTTCCCTTTTTTATGCAAGCTGATTTTCTTATATTTTATCTCCTCTGAAATATTTTGTACTTAATATTCCCTTTTCACTGGAAATGAAAGAAATGAAGGATTGCCTCTGACTTTTGCACAGTACTTTGTTACTCACTGTTCTGATGTGTAATGGTAATAATGAGACTAATAGAACATTCAGAATCTTACAGCTATTCCTGAGTATTGAAAAAAAGAAAAAAAATGAATGTTCTAAACAATGTAGTGAAATTTTAGTTGGCAACCAAGGGTATCTCATTATCTGTGTTTTAAGGAAACCACTGACAATGATCTCAGTTACACTGCTTTTTAAGATCAAAATTTAACCTACTTTGCAAACAATCTGTGTTATTTATAGATTAAAGACATTTTTAACACATTAAAAAATTAAACATTGAACCAAATCTTGACCACAGAATAGAAAATCATGTCAAAGATGTATGTTCCTGAGTTTTGATTCTGTGTTTTATTCATGTGGAAATTTGAATTAAGTGATTTTAGTGTATTGCTTTTTTCAGTGTAAGGCAGAAAATGTAACGCAATCACTAATCTGTTTTTGTTTCCATGTGTAACTTCTCCTGCTTTGAGATAGGTGTGTGATACATATCCCGCAAACCTGTTTGTGCCTAAATCAGCCACCCTCCCTGTCATTGTCGGGAGCTCCAAGTTTCGCAGCAGAGGCCGATTTCCCACGCTGTCATACTACTGCAAAGAAACCCAAGTGAGTGCTACTGAATTTTCAGCGCATTCTTTTTGAGGAACATGAGGTTCTGTGGGTCCGTTTAATGAGGCTTCTGAGATTCGGCCCTGTTCTTCAGTGTCTTTTGGGCTGCATGTATTTGGTCTTCTGTCATCAGATAATATAATGACGTATGGTACATTTGTTATGTAACATCCAACAGTCTTTGACACTAATATGACACCATTCTTTTCTTCCTTGTGGTTTCCTCTCCAATACTCCACTGGGTATTAAATGTGTCCTGCCACTACTGCACTTACGGAAACTGTGTTCAGAGTTAGGCTGTGCTATATCTTCTTTGCCAGAAGCCTCCATAATATATTGCACAGCATAAGCTTCCAGTATTATAACCGTGATAAGTGGATTGCTTAAAAGATTGGTCAGGTTCCTGCTCTGTGTGGGTTGGCCTCTTCAGAACAGGCCATTCCTTTTATCGAGGTCAAATATTCCCCATAGACTCCTCATGTTTGTGTTGGTTCCAAGAGCGTAAAGCAAAAAATGTGACCTCTACATACAAACCAGGGTGGTGTGACCCAGATGGCTTGGTCATATCATAGCCTCTACACTTATCTATGTTCAGTTAATCCCATATGTGATTGAAACGAGTGTCTAAAAAAAAATGTATCGCCAGCACAACCAAGGTCAAATTCTCATGAAATGGAGCCCAGTTTGTAAATAGGACAGTATGCTCTCAGTTTGATTTATCATCTGTGAGTGGAAGAACATAAATTACAGAAAGTTTTACGGTGATAGTTTTCATTTCCATCTTTGTAAGACGATAACAAAAAAGAGCTCTAAAACTGAGTATAGAAACAGTTGAAGTGTGCATACATCAGAGAAGTGCAAATGCAGGGACATAAAACTAGAGCTGTCATAACCTATTACTTCACACCACTGTTTGAGTCATTTTCATAAC
Source organism: Colossoma macropomum (assembly GCF_904425465.1). Lineage (NCBI taxonomy): Eukaryota > Metazoa > Chordata > Actinopteri > Characiformes > Serrasalmidae > Colossoma > Colossoma macropomum. The sequence goes on from NW_023494788.1 coordinate 17,762,558, forward strand.
ATTTGATTGTGTAGATATGCACAACTGTGCCAAAAGTTGATCTCGTAACAGCAGTGCATGTTTTTTTTTGGATTTTTACCCAATTATCTCCCCAATTTAGTCGTCGCCAATTCCACCCGCTAGTTAGGACTCCCCCAATCTCACGATACTATCAACGCTAGGAGGGCGAAGGCTAACACAGGCTTCCTCCGAGACCTGTGAAGCACCACCGCTTCTTTTCGAACTGCCGTTCACGCAACGTCATTGGGCAGTTGCACATGCTCGAAGGAGAGTGCCAAGCGCCAGATACGTTACGTCAGCTAACAGACGCCTGCGCTGACTAGTATCGCATTTAGTGATGGGGGAGAAGGAGGGCCATCCTACCCGCCCAGAGAGAGCAAGGCCAATTGTGCTCTCTTGGACTCCCAGCTGTAGCATCACCAGGGTTCTCATAGTCAGTATGCTGGATGCAAGAGACATGGGAAGGCATGAAGACCTGAGTGATTTTGATGTCACAACACACGAGTGTCAGAACTGGACCTTGGAGCAATGGAAGAAGGTTGCCTGGTCTGATGAGTCCCATTTTCTTTTACATCACGTGGAAGGCCGGGTATGCGTGCACAATTTACCCCTTTATGGTAATGGTATCACCATTGGCTTGCCACACTGCACACATTGTTCAGAAATGGTTTGAGGAACATGAAGAAGAGTTTAAGTTTTTACTGGCCTGCAAATTCCCCATCCGTGGGATGTGTTGGAGCAATAAGTCTGATTCGCTGTGGCTAAACCTCGCAACTTACAAGACTTAAAAGATCTGCTGCTAATGTCTTGGTGCCAGATACCACAGGGCACCTTCAGAGGTCTTGTAGAGTCCATGCCTCAGCAGGTCTGAGCTGTTTTGCCAGCATGTAGAGGACCAACAGCATATTAGGCAGGTGGTCATTTTTGTTTTCGCTCATTGGTGTAGAAACAAGCTATAGTGTATTTCACACTGTGGTATAGTCCATCCAGACCTGGTTTTGCCAAATGTTTGTTTCCATGCTAGGCAGCCATATGTCGCAGCAGCCAGCCTCTGTCCGGTTTCAGCGCCCGCTGCTTGGAAGATGAGCAGATGCTAGAGGCCATCATGAAGTCCAACCCTGGCAGCCGGTTCATGTATGTCGTGGACACCAGACCCAAGGTGAGCTGTCTTGCATAAGAAGATATGTTTAACATTCTTATGAATTTACTTGATTTAAATGAACAGCCATTCCGCATGAATAAAATACAGGCAGTTGACAAATTAAAGGAAACTCCTGAATAAATAAGTGTAGAAATGTAACGTGTGTTTTCAGACAGGTGTCCCGCATCCCACCTTTTGGAAGATTGGTGTTTCCTCCAATACTAGACATGTGGAATCTTGTTTTGTGTTTTTATTTTTAACACAATTTTGGCAGTAATTGTGTGGCTATGATATATTTTATTCATGTAGAAATGATGTACACATTCGGAAAAAGGAAATTCAGTGCATCGCTTTTTTCAGTGCCTTCACAAGCTGTCCAAAAATTTCTAAATGTCTGCATGCTTTCAGCTAAATGCAATGGCAAACCGGGCTACAGGAAAGGGTTATGAAAGTGAGGATAACTACACCAACATCAAGTTTCAGTTCATCGGCATTGAAAACATCCATGTGATGAGGAACAGTCAACAGAAGCTGATTGAAGGTATATTGTCACCTGTGTATTCTGCTTTTTTGATGTCAGGTTAACTTGTAACTGTTTGTGGCTGATGCACTTAGAACATATGCTATATGGGTTGTACAATGCCCACAGAGGTACAAAAAAGGATGCTGGATAAAGTGGAGCCAAAGCGAATGACAGCTTCCCATCATTTTCTCTTAGATCCTCCCATAATTCAGCTTGGAGTGAGATCGGATTACCAGGATACTGGACCACCTAGTGTTCTCATTAATAAAGACAGTTGGACCGTAGGAGGGTTTCACAGTAAAGCAGGGGGATGTAGTAAAACATCTTTGAATCCATCTGGCTTTCATTGCCCGGCTATTTTGGTTTTGCTGAGTTGACGATTGGGGACCCTTTTCCCCCTTATGAGGAAAAGAGGGGCGTGAGAATGATTTGATTCAGTGTTGGAAAAATAACGTTAGTACTAGCTGTGATAGCATTTTGACCTAGAAAGCACTAGGGAGTCCACTGGGTGAATACCACTGAGTCGCTGTCCAGCAGAGACTGCATGGCAGTTCTAGCTCTCGTTACAGTAAAGCCAGTTGGAACCTTTTCCAGCTCTAATTCTTTCCAGAATGGCACTTTCCTTCAACACAGGTTTGTATTAGCCCTGAGATCAGAGTTTGACTGAACCTACTCACCTGTTAATCCCAGCTTGATGCACTTTCATCATGAAGGCAACCATAGGGAGCCATTTGCTCACCATAGAATATTTCTGTTTGTTTAGAAAGGAAGTGCAACATAAGAATATCTGTTACAGAGAGGTGCACATGCTAAAGCAGTCAGTGCACAGCAATGAACTTTCAAATGAAAGTGGCACCAAGCTCTTGTTCATGCTCTTAAAGGAGAAATTTATCAGCACTGCATGTTTGTTAGTACTGGGTAGTGATAAAATGTATCCATATGTCCATGTTTTATCAGTATCAGACAACATTTAAGTTTCTGTTAATGGAGTTGATTAATCTGCATTGGCACTGTATGTTAAAAAAATGTTGTACAAACATTTTTGGACTGTTTTGTCATGTTTTCTTCTTGTAAAAATTCACCAAAAGGAACTTACACTAACCAGGCAGAAACCAAACTTCCAGAAAAAAGAATAAAATGCAGATTTTAGCACAGAAGCCCTACATTATTTAAACGTTCTGCTCCTCCAGAGTACAATAAATACATCCATAACATCAATACAACAATATATCAGAGGATTTTAGTATTTTAACCCCTTAAATGGCCAGGACCCAACAGCGGATCAAAAGTTTTACTAGACACTTCTATATAAGAATAATTCAGCCAATATGCATTGTAGTCCATGTAATTACTGAATAATAAGCCTTAGTATGTAATAAGGGGTTTTTAAGGGGTTACAGTAAATATCTTTCAATACTGATATGATTGTTGTCATCATGTATTCCATATACTACTTATTTATTTTTTTAACTGTATTTTGAACTGTTATCATGTGTTTTGCACCTAAAAAATGACATGCATTGTATCTAAAGTTTTTGTTATATATCATTACCGCAAAAACTAAAAACAAATATTGTTTTGTGACACCAGTGTCAGTGTAGATGAGGTATCACCCAGAACTGTTTTAAGTAAACCAAACAAAGGGAGAACAAAAAAGAAAAAAGTTTAGTAGTTATTGTTCACACAAATATGTGATGGGAAAGAGGACAACTTAATGATACTCTGTGCTGATAAATTTGGAGACTTCGCCAATATTTTTCTTCTGGAAATAGAAACAGTTTAACATTTTTCATCAGATTTTTTCAGTGTCTAAAATAACAACTGTCTGATGTAAATTGAGGTAATTTTTCATGCTTTTCAAACTAAATGTTTTAAATATAATCCAGTGATAAGAGCTGGGCAGTTTTCCCAAGGATGTGTTTAACTGTGTGGTGGCTCATTTCACAGTGTCTGATCTTCGGTCTCCTTCCATGGGGGAATTCCTCATGGGACTGGAAAATTCAGACTGGTTGAAACACATCCAAACCATACTGACTGCTGGAAAGTTCATCGCCAAGGTAGGATTGAGCTGATTCAGAACTGTAGTAGTCTATGCATGCTTGACCTTATGAGACTTTTCTGTACTAATTGTTTGAGTGTGCATGCAGGCTGTGGCAGAGGAAGGGGTCAGTGTCTTGGTTCACTGCTCTGATGGTTGGGATCGGACAGCTCAGGTGTGCTCTGTGGCCAGCATACTTCTTGACCCTTACTACAGGACTCTCAAAGGATTTATGGTAAACGCACTGTCATAAATGCACATTTTGCACTTTCCTGTTTCTGAAATAGTGACTTTGTAGAAGAAGGGACAAACATTATACATATCTTTTCAGATCTTTTCTAATAATGTTGAGTTGTCTTCTCGCAGTAGAAGGACGGACACATGAAACATTTGTGGTTTTTTCAGATCTGAAGCAAGAGTGGAGTTTGATTTTCTCCTCTCTCTCAAAGATGCTTTAAGCACTGTTTATCTGATCATGACAGTTTTGGTGGTCCACGAGGTCTTACATGATTCGTAGAAGTCCCATTTTTTATATCTTTTGATAATTTGAACTGTTTTTCTACTTATTTTCCTTTGACTTACCCCTTCCTTATGCAAGTGGATTATCTTAAATCTTATCTTCTCAGAAATATCTCCTTCAGCCATTTCAAATCTGCAGGGCAGCTACGGTATGTTTGGGTAATTGCTTTTGTGAATGTTAGTGTCTCTTTGAAGGGGAACATGATGTCAATGAGTCTTTTGGGAGCAGCTTTTGTTGGGAGGACACAGCTGTAACTGGTTGGTTTTAAGATTTGAAGGTTGGAAGAGTTAGAGTGTCTGTAAAGTGCACCAAAATAAAGAATGGATCAATTAAATACTGACAGATTTGATGTGTTGCACTTAATGGCTGTTTTGACCAAAAATTAAGTAAGCAAAAGTAGGGATGCATCGAAACAGATACTGGTATCGAAGAAACGCAGTAAAGGAGGCTCTGTTCACACCGAGAATTGTTACTGACTCCATGACTATTGGATACAAAGCTACTGGTCACTTTAAACATTCCGCATCGGTATATTCTCACCAGACCTACACTGTGTGATTTTAGCCCATTTATAAACACAACCACTTCCCCAATATGGGTGGAGACATGTAGTCTATTGAAACGAAGATGGAAAAAAGTCAACCTTTCCTACCTTCCTGGTTTAGGTTCAGTGCTCAGTGTTAGCAGTGCTGCTCAGTTTCTCTGCTCAGTACTTTGATCTCAGCGTGTTATTTTGAATAAAACAGCTTTATTTGGAATTGTTCATGGACAAAGCTGCGCTATCTGTAGAGGCTGCGTTTCACATACCATGGATGGAGCATTTTCGTACAGTGTGAGTATATAAAGCATAGGTTTTGTCCATACATGATGGACTATTCAAATGTACAGTGTGAGTCACCAAAGAACAAGATTTCTAAAATCACGTGTATGCCTGGATTTAGAGGATTCAGCTACAGCTCAACCAGCCAATCAAATAACTTCAGACATAACACAAGTGAGCTCCTCAGATTAACCTCAGATGTGTTTCCTGCTGTCACTGTGCTACAGAGACTGTTGTTGAAAGATACAGATTGGGGTTTGAAACTATGAAACGTATTTTACTTACAGCTATGCAGAAGCGCTTTTCTGACGTGGAACAAAACTCTGTCTTCTCCACTGCAGCTCAGTCCACTCATTTACACTAACTACTTAATTCTAAGTAAGGTACTTGGGTAAGGATGATCACTGACTTTTGCACAGTGCTGTACATTCATGTAACTTAATTTTACTCCACAAAATGGGTCCCAGTGTGATAAGCAATTCGTAATGCTTAAGCATGCATTGGTATGTAAATATTGATGGACATGATGACTTGATAGGCCCACTTTACTTACCCTAAGAGTTTTATTTCAAGCATCAAAATGTAAGCAAAGAAGCGAGATGGGCTTGGCAAGGATAACTGCCAAGCTGTGCTCATAGGCCTTGTTCCTTTGATCATAAGGATTTACTCTGTCTGGCTAGGCTCCTGCCAGAGAGAGCTCTACCTCTCCGGGAGATCAGACAGGGAGGAGCAAGGCCCAGTTTTGTAGAATAATATATTGCTTCTGGGAAAAAATGAACCCCATCAGGGTGAACAGGGTAAAGAAGCCTCGCGGCATAGATTAGCTGTGTCTCGGAATCCCATCTCAAAGAAAATTTAATTTCCTGTTGCACAGGGATGGAAAAACTAGGTTGCCAGAATAATGGATTATGTCAAAATAAATACAAGACGGTGGCATCTCTGCATAGCCCAATTGCTTTAAATGATTGAAATCATATTATTATACATAATACGTTTATATTCCACATGCAGGTGCTGATTGAAAAAGACTGGGTTTCGTTTGGACATCGGTTTTCCCACAGGTGAGTATTCATGGCTCATGCATAAACAATACAGTGACACTCCATTACAATTACACAGTCATTTTGAAACATTCATTAAATGTCTTGTTAATGATTAATGTGCATTTAAGGTAACGAGTTAAAATCACACTCAGTAATGCTTCATGTATACTTTAAGATATTATGAATACATGCACATCTGTTCATGGAATAAACAGGCAAATTAGAATGAAGAGTTTCATTCCAAAATCCTATACACAATCATATTAAACACCCCTGGTTAAATTACATGTTCAGTTGATTTTCTAAGTGAAAATAAGTAAATATGGCATTTTTCTGCAAATGCCCTCTACAGAGAATGCACGTTTGCAAATTTTAATGCACAGTTCTATTTATTTGCTGAGTTTAACATATTGGGAAAAAACATATAATATAAAATGTGGAATACGTTTTTTACAGGACACTTTTTTTTTTCAACATGTTAAATTCAGCAAGTAAACAGTAGTTATGCATTAAAATTTGTTTTCTGTAGAGGATGTATTCACTTATTTTAGCTTAGAAAATCAACTAAATCTGAGACTCGTCATGAAATGAAACCCATCGTATATAATTGTTCCTGTTTACTACTGTATAATGCACATCACATATCTAAAATGATCTATGATAAGAATATCTTATGAAACTTATGCACAGATTCATGGAATGTATAAGGATTTGAAATGTCATTCATTTGCACCTTTTTGTATCAGTCATGAAATCTTTTTAAACAGTATAAAGGGAGCAATAAGAACACAATATAGACATCATGAGCTCAGAACTGTATTTTTTCCTTGAAAAGAAGGAACATGTATTTTAATGTATTCACGTTCATATTATGAAGTGTGTAGTAAATATCATTGAGCGTGTTTTCAGTTCATTACATAATATGCTCGTTCAAAATGTGGGCCTTCAAAATGATTATCTAGTTGTCATGGAGTGTTACTGTACTGTTTATGAATATGCAGTGTACATGTAGTTACTGTAAAGTGTAACCCATTAGACATATGATGCCCACCATTGTAAAAATAAATTTAAAAAAAAGTTTCCAGTCTTGATTGTTTATGTTTTTGAGGGAACCTATCTGTGTGATCTTATGGCTTTTCTCTATATTTAGATACAGTCATCTAGATGAAGACCCCAAGGAGGTGTCACCAGTTATAGACCAGTTCCTGGAGTGTGTGTGGCAGCTTATGGAGCAGTTTCCCTGTGCCTTCGAATACAATGAGAGATTCCTTATCAGCATCCACAATCACATTCATTCTTGTCAATATGGCAACTTCATTTGCAACAGTGAAAAAGAAAGGAAAGATCTGGGGTACATATTTTTATTTATTTAATGAAATAAAACAGTCTTGTCTGTGTTGTACAGTACTCACAACTTAATCTGTATTGTACACATGCACTTTAAATTGTGCTCATTGTCACTAATTAAAGGATAACTTACTTTGTTTCTTCTCCAGCATCAGAGAGAGGACTCACTCCTTATGGCCTCACCTATGGAAGAACAAATCAGACTTTGTGAATCCGCTGTTCAGACCAGACCACAGTCAGACTCAGGGAGTTCTACGGCTCCTCACTACCCCCTACTGTTTCAAGTATGTTAAAGCTTGTTAATAAAACGTTAAAGTTTGACTTTTTGAGTAAACAGCTACCAATTCACAATGGGCAGTTTTTATGCTAGTTAACAAAGCATGGAACTCAAATGCCCCTAAAAATGTTTACAGCATTTTGAGAAGACGTTTATGAACCAGGAACTTGGCTGAGAAACCCGGGCAACCCACTGTTCGGTTGCTCTGCGCTCAAGCTGACATAGACTCCATACGTTTGTGCAAAAGTTTCTGATCAAGTCCACCTCAGAGTCATCTGAACATGCTCCTCAATGAAAAAAAATGTCAATATCACACAACAGTTTATAATAAATAGTTTGTTGAGATTTAAACAAAGTCATTCAGTGGTTTCTTTAAAAGGGTGGTGATAGGAACCAGGGTCACAATGTCTGCAACACAAATATAGCCACATTTTATTTACTATCCAAAACGACCAGTAAAACTACTTTCTTTTGAGTTATGAGTATGTATAATGCTGATAATGGCAACACATCTAAAAACATATGAAAAACATACATTTAGACAAAAACCTCAAATGGTCCATATCATTCATTTTCTTGTATTTTATTTTTGTATTTTAAGGTTTGTGTGGCTTAATGTAGCAAGAATGGTCATAATTTACTTTTACATGACCATTCCCTTATAATTAATCAGGCTATTTGCCTTCAAGGCTGATGTATGTAAATGACCTCTGTTCTGATTGGCTGTCATGTATTGTTTCTCAATTAAAAAGCAATCAGAGCTAAGATTCTCCTTAAAATTTCAATATGAATGGACAGGGCTAAGACTGCTGTAGGCTGAATAGTTCTCATATACAGATTGTATGGATTGGGTAGTGAATGGAATGTTATTAAAGTTTAACAGAGTTCACATATTACTTCAAACTCAACTACTTGGGCCTTTTAACTCAATCTATTGTAAATCAATGTTTCAGGCACCAGGCAGGGTATTCATATCCATTCCATTGTACTAACCCTGAGGTGGCTTTTATATGCTTTGGGTGTCTGGTTCCCATCATCACTACTGCTTAAATTATTCCCTAAATCAGGCCAACTGGAGAGTGAGAGAGAAACAGAGAGAAACTATGTGAAAAACCTTGGCTTGTCAATTTCTCTACAATGGAGCATTTTGCATCAAATCATCCTGAATGACTTTGTTTACATCTTATCTGTTTAATCATGCAGACATTTTGAAATATTGGCGAATTTCTCCTTTAAGACCACCCTGGATCATACTGTGAACTGAAGTGTTTAAATCGTGCAGGAAAAATTCCTCGTGGGCCACTGTGCCCTGTCTCTCTGACGACTGATTGACTCAACCGCTGACCTGAGCCGGGTGCAATTGACGCAACTGGGGCACAAGTGCTTGTTTACAAATAAGAAATCGCTCCATATACTTGTACTGAAAGATGCTGCACTCTCTCTCTCTGTTTCTCTCTCACTCTCAGATCGGCCTGATGTAGAGAATAATTTAAGCATTCCAAACACACTGAACCTAAACCACTGCCTGGCAGTTTCTATGGCAATTCTGGAGCATTTGTTAACTGATCTGCACACTGATTTCTCTCTAACTTCTCTGTCTTATTCTCACCTCTTAGTTCTACAAGGCTGTAATATTTTTCATTTTCTGTCGAACATATTACAGTGCAAGTACACTTTTAATGTTGGCACATTCTGTTTTTCTTCTGTGTTGTATTCAGGTTCTGGAGGGGTTTGTATAATCATTTTGACAGAGGGTTGCACCCACGTCAGTCTGTGCTGGACTGCTTGATGGCTGTAAAAGAGGAAACACAGCAGCTAGAAGAACTGCTGGCTGTTTGTGAGCAGGTAGGGAGCAAATGTGATCATGAGTGCTGCAAGGTCTTTAAAGAGAAATACTACTGATTTTTAAATTTTTCTGAATAATAAGATTGTTGAGAAGTAAACAGATTCATCCAGAGTGGTCTGATGTAAAATGATTCATTACGGACAACTTTACCGACTCTGATTTTCTTTACAACAGTGGCGAAAGGAACCAGGGGTCTTGATGTCAACAACAGTGTTTCCCAGCCCTGGTCCTGGAGGCACACTGTCTTGCACATTATAGTGATTTCCCTGCTTCAAAACACTCACTTAAACTCTTTAAGGGCTTGTTAATGAGCTAATTACTTGGATTAGGTGTGCCGGGAAGACATTAAAATGTGCAGAGCAGTGTGCCTCCAGGACCAGAGTTGGGAAAAACTAATCTACAACACAAACATAGCCATTTTATACACTATCCAAAACAACCAGTGAACCTACGTGGCTTCTCTGTTTTTATATGTAATGCTGATAATGGTAAAATAGTGGTAAATCTGAAAAAAAAGGTTTTCTTGGGGTATTATTTTGCCTTCTCCATTATGATTGTGTTTCAGAAAACACATCTTTGGCAAAGAGCTCATTGCAGAACTATTGTAAAGCAATGTTTCTGGCATCAGGCAGTGAATTTGTAACTATTTCACAGAATAACTTTCTGTAAGAGGCTTTTAAAGGCATTAAACGCTTTGGACATCTGGTTCCTATCACCACAGCTGTGAACAATTCTGACTTGGCAAGTTTCTGTAGAACACTGCATTTCACATCAGGCCACTCTGAATGATAACGACTTAATTATGCAGGAATAATAAAAAATCTGTGCCTCTTCAACTAAGAAAATTTCAAACTAGTCACTGTTTAAGATGTAATCATCCAGTCTTAAAGGAATTCTCCAGTTTTTGAAGCTCAACTTACTCGCACAGAATAGAAGCCAGTGGGTAGGTGCTGAAGCAGCTGCACATTGGCTTCTATTATAAGAGGGTTTTGAGTCAATAGGTTTTGTGATTTTTGCTAAGTACGGGGAAACACATTGAAATGATCGTCAGTGGCAATTGACCCAATGCTGCAGACTAGCAGAATACTGGGGAATCCTTTTAAGAGCGTGCAATAATGTATTTGCACTAAATCTAATGTTTATATATGAGCTTATTTTTAACTGACTGAATCCTGTATTGTTCTAGAAACTCGCTGCCTTGGGTAAAGAGCAGGCGAACGGCCTCTGTGTGAAGAGGAGTACAATAAATCATAGCCAGACTCTCTGGGCAGAGCCAGCGCACCTAAGCTTAGCCAACTCCCCTCAGGATTACACTGGTGGAATTTTGAGCACTGGTCCTAAAGATTGGCCTTTCCAGCAGAGGGAGACTGAGAGCACTGAGCTTAGCCTGT